>NC_140598.1:14658908-15055117 GCF_057381915.1 Diplotaxodon limnothrissa | reverse complement strand
AAAAAATCAAAATTAACTGTAAAACCGAAAAAAATAAAATATAAAATCACAAATAGCGGACCACCACTTGGGTGGGCCTGATTATAGATATATATTATGTCAACGAATCCCAGGTGTGACTGAATCTCAGCTTATTGAAGAAGTAGAGGAACTAGACCCTAAAAATGACCAAGCAGCCAACACCACCTCGTTTTTGTGGATAAACGATGACAAAATCACAGCCTTTTTTCAAAATCTAAAGAAATTTCTGCTCACAATGTCTAGAGATAAAATCGATTTAAATGCAGTAACCATGTGCAAGCAAAAGCCAGATGAATTTATTCTAGTGTTTATGAAACGTTTCATGCACTGCTGGACTAATGAGGCATGCATGCCTGAAGGTGGAAATGATCAGATTTTCATAACAACATTCTTAAACAATATTCATCCAGAATGTTCACAACTATTGAAGCTGACTGCCACTGATAATCTCTATGACATGAAGATAAAGAACTTTATCACACTTGTCAAAACGAAAGCCGGTGCAGATCTTTTTCCCAACAGCACGAAGGCTAAAAATGTTAGAATGATGTTAAATTTTGATGTTGAAGGCTCAGAGGAAAGTGAGAAAATGATGTATGCAGGGGCCCCGCCCCCTCAACAAGCGCAGCAGGGAGATCTCAGAAGGAGAGATAGGAGTGGAGACGTATGTTTTTACTGTGGAAAAATAGGGCACTGGAGGAGGGAATGCAGATCAGCAGCACGTGGGTCTCAACCACAAAACACAGGACCAGCTCCTGCCACTAGGCGTCAGCAGAGCTCTTCCAGACAAGTTAACTGGCAACGCAGACAGGAATCACATCAAAATAATGGCCCCTTTGCACTTCGGCAGCAACCTTATAATCCACATTTTAATCCCCACCCATATGATAACGAAAGGCTGGACCGACAATAGGGAGGCCCAGGTGATGATGAGGGACAGTGTGAAGCACTACACACGATGCTGCATTTGCAATTGTCCCGTAACACAGAAAGCTTGCCCATGTTAGATATAGAAATAGGTGAAAAGATTTATTCTTTTTTAGTTGACAGTGGAGCCACTAAAAGTTCACTGTCTGGAAAATTCTATAGTGGGCCTGTTTCCTCTGTGTGCATCAACACCATGGGAATAAACGGAACTCTAGTGCAATGCCCCAAAACTCATTCTCTAAAGACACGCTGGGGCCCAAAACCAGACGAAATTACATATCATCCATTCATAATTCTTCCAAACTCGCCTGTGAATCTATTAGGCAGAGATTTAATGGCAAAAATGAACTTGTGTATTTCATTTAACACAAAGGGTGAAATGTTTGCAGATACTGATAACAGCTATGTTTTCTCTGCCCTTTGCACCGACACCATGGAGAAGGAACAGCCTCTGTGTCAGCTGGACGCCTCAGCAGAGAATGAACTCAACATCCTTTTGTCCGGTATTCCACGTCACACACTGTGCCAAAAACGTGTACAAATACCACTACCAGGTAATTCCACATCTGGGAGCCACACTTTTGTTTCTCTCACACTGTTTAACAACATGATAACTGCTCACACCAGTGAAGATAAAACAGTGGTTTTGTCACATAACTCAGACATAGGCTATGACATTACTGCACCATGTCGACACATAGATCTAACCTACCCCATACACTGTACTATCTCTGCTGTCACATTGCCAGCTGAATATCAGAACATGACATTATGGTCAAGAGGTGAGAATGATGTAGGATTTATTGACTGTACACCTTATCATGCTCAGCTGAAAAACAACAAGCCAGTATATGTCAAGCAATATCCCATTTCCGCTGAAAAAACCGCAGCCCTAGACATCATCATAGGAGATTTATTGACAGCTGGAGTAATAAAGCCCACAGTATCTCCATATAACACTCCTGTCAATCCTGTGCCAAAGCCTAACAAACCTGGCGTATGGCGTTTCACACAAGACTTAAGGCAAATTAATGCAGTCATTATGCCTCTGCCACCTCTCGTCCCAGACGTTCCCAGCATACTGACAGCTATTCCAGCAACATCTACACATTTTACTGTGGTGGATTTGTGCTCCGCCTTTTTCTCAGTGCCTGTGCATGAAGACACACAGCCGATATTTGCATTCACACATAGAAATAAGCAGTACACCTGGACACGTTTGCCTCAGGGCATGATAGACAGCCCTGCTGCTTTCTCAATGGTGGTCCGTGCTACCCTGGACAGCTTCACTCCTCCTCAGGGCTGTACCTTGATCCAGTATGTGGATGACCTCCTCCTCTGTGCTCCGAGTGAAAAACTATGTCAAACTGCTACACACATGCTACTCCAGCACCTCCAACAGACTGGCCACAAAGCATCAGCAAAGAAAACGCAGTACTGTCAGACTTCTGTTCAATATTTGGGATTCACACTGTCTCACGGACAACGTTCCATGACTACAGACAGGGTCAAAGCTGTGACCTCCGTCCCTCGGCCCACTACACAGAAGGAAATGTTGTCCTTCCTAGGCATGGTGAACTATTGCAGACAGTGGATACCAGACTGTTCTTTTCATGACCACATTCTGCGTGAATGCTGCAAAAAAGACAAGCCTCCTCGAATACTGTGGTCCACAGAAATGACTGCCTCTTTCAATGCATTACAGGGAGCGCTGACCTCCGCCCCTTGTTTGGGTCTGCCTGACTCTGCCTGCGGTAGTTCAGGGGATGCCGGCCTGCCTGAGAGCAGTAGCGGCTTGCTCTATCATGATAAGGGACTGCGAGAAGCTCACACTCTCACATGACACTATTCTACACACCAATCACCAGGTCACGACCATTCTAGCAAACATAACTACACAACATATGACCGCACAACGTCGCTCAGGTTATGAAGCTACACTGACTTCAACAGCTAATCTCACTATAAAAGCAAACAGCACACCCAATTCGCCAGCACACTTACTTATTCGTATGCTGTGTTCCTCTGACCGACAGGATGGTTCAGACGACCCTGACGATCATGATTGTATGACACGTATACAGGAATCCACAGCACCACGCCCAGACTTAGAGCAGACACCAATCCCAGACTCAGTCATTGTTTATGTGGACGGGTCCTGTTCAAAACCAAATGACAACTCATTTCTTTGTGGCTATTCAGTGGTCACATTGCCTGACATCATACTAGAGGCTCACTCATTACCGTTTCACTCAGCACAAAAAGCAGAGCTCATGGCTTTAATACGTGCCTGTGAGCCACATGTGGATAAGCGAGTAACAATTTACACTGATAGCCGTTATGCATTCGGTGTGGTGCATGACTTTGGCACATTGTGGAGACAGAGAGGCTTCACATCTGCTGATGGAAAATCGATCGCTAATTCTGATCTTGTTCAAAGACTTTTGCAGGCTATACAGCTGCCATCGGCAATTGCAGTTGTTAAAACGAAGGGGCACAGCACGGCTGACACAGACGAAGCAGTGGGAAATGCTCTTGCAGACGTAACCGCGAAAGCAGCTGCTGCCTCACAGCAACCACCCAGAAAGGAAGTATTATCTTTGCCTTTACAGCTGCCACTTGTCACACTCCCAGACTATTTAGAAACAAATGTTGACCTAAAATTCATACAAGAGCAAGCCTCTGCCTTAGATTACACTTACTGGGAAAGTAATAATTGTACCTTAGATAACAGAGACGGCTTATACAAAACCTTGAGGGTTTGATTGCCCTCCCATCTTCACTACTGCCAGTCCTTGTCTGCCATTTTCACGGTGTGAGTCATGTCGGACAAAGAGGGGTAATAGGAGCAATAAAATCAAGATTTGTAATCGAGAAAACATCACACGCAGTAAAACGCATATTAGCAACCTGTCTAACATGTGCACGAACTAATGTAGGAAAACCAAAAGCAAAACATCAGCATTTACCACAACCAGATTTCCCATTTCATACATTACAAATTGATTTTACACACATGCCAGCACAAGGAAGCATCAAGTACTTACTGGTAATAGTGGACCAATTTAGTAAATGGGTAGAAGCTTATCCAACATCAAAAGAAACTGCAGAAGTAGTCTGTCAAAAGTTGTGCAATGAAATAATACCCAGATTTGGAATACCTCACCAAATTAACAGTGATAGAGGACCTTCATTCACATCAGAAGTAATTCAAAAGTGTGCTAAAACTCTAGCAATAGACTGGAAATATCATGTGCCATACCATCCTCAGAGTTCAGGAGTTGTAGAAAGAATGAATAGGACCATAAAAAACCGCCTGACTAAAGCAATGATAGAAACAGGAATGACCTGGATCAAACTACTTCCTCAAATCCTCTGCGAGATTAGAATGACTCCATCCGCAGCAACCAAATTATCTCCATTTGAAATAATCATGGGAAGACCGTTTCCAACACCATGGTCAGCCTCCAGAGGGGCACCGCTATTGGAAGGGGACATAGACACTGCATTGTCTGACTATGTTCATAACCTGGTAGAAACACTGAATAATAACTATCAGAAAGTTTGTCTCTCTCAGCCTTTCCCCTCCACAGTTCCACCAGTGGAGACAAGGAGATGCGTGTTGGTGAAGCCACTAAAACCAAGGACACTCTGGGAGGCCGCGCGTGTTCCAGCCCCAGACTGTACTGGCAGTGACGAAGAACCAGCATCCTCACAGACGGACAACCTCAGTGGATTCATGCCAGCAGGGTTAAGACCAGCCCAATCGGACCATCTCAGGCGTCGGCTCAAGTAGATGACGTCTCCGGCGAGCCAGCGCCCGGATTCAATACACCTACAGATGACGACTCAGGCGAGCCAGCGCCCGGATTCAATACACCTACACACACACAATCACTGATTAACACACAACGCCGGAAAGAGCCAAGACTCAGAAAGCCCTTTGATCCCCCACCTGAACAACAACAAGGTACTCGAACATCCAGCAGGAACAGAAAGCCTAGAGTACCACACAATGTCTAACCTGATAAAGATAGACTCATTCCATCCTGATAATGGAGAAAATGAAATGCTCATTGTCATCACACGACGCTTATACGGGGTCTCTCGAACCTGGGACCAGGCCAGGAGACGACTGAAGAACTGTGTTTTTTATATATTTAGGTTATTAATCATATCTACTGCATTAACCTTAGGATTTTTATTTGATATTAAGCCTGCTCGACAGACCAGTTACATTTTATGATTTGCTTTTTATATTATCTTATTACATTTGTGATTTTTCCTTTCTATTGAGTTATTATTTTTAAAAATAATAAAAGAGGGGAACTGTTAGGTATTTTAGTACCATGGTAGCATTTACTGGATATTGTTTTATAGTGACATTATGCAGGAAAACTCTGTCATTCAATAAGGCCCCTTTGTTTCAGTGTTTTTCTCTTTGACCCAAGAATTGATGTGTGAGAATCACAGGCTGGTACAAGGTTGAAATACCACAGAGATCACTCCCTCAGCTACATTAGTTTCTTAATCTCTTAGGAGACGCCTGTTGAAGGCCAGATGGTTTGTTTCAGAATTCACTAATGAAAGAACTCTTTATTTTGTGCCTTGAAAATATGTCGCTGAGATAATCACAATTGTAGCTGAACTGATAAACTACACAAAGGATGCTTCTTCACCCAAGGGCAGGAAGACGCTCCCTTATCTTGGTCTGTACTGGTTTAAACTGATAATCTGCTGTCTCATGAATTTTACCCTCTATATAAACTGTTGTACTTGTGAATAAAGTTGAGTCAATTTGGGAAGACAACCTGAAGCAGTCTCTGTTTTCTTGTTCTCCCAAGCTGCTCCCGAGCTCGTACTAACACGCTGAATGGCATGCTTGAATGTTGCTTGAGAATATATTTGACTGTGTTACAGACTAAGGGACATTCTCTGCTGATAGGTGAAGGTACATTCTCTGCTGATAGACGTCCACGCCTCGAAGGAAGTCGATCCATGGATTAGGCCCTGGAAACCGTTTCCTTCAAGAGACATCTAGTGGTTCAGAGGGAGAACTGCAGGAGGTGGAGCTGTGTTTTAGCATGGAAAACTTTTCATCTTTTAGGCGCAGATACAAATATGACAAGTATCAGTGTGAGATACAAAAGGTCACATCAGTCAGCAGAGGGAACAGTGATCACACAGCAATGTAAGAATAGAAACATAACAGTGAGTCTGGACATGTATACAGATGGAAGCAAACAAACAGGATGTAACACTACATTAAAGTCACAAATGGAAGAAAACAAAGCCAAAGGAAAATATATTTGATCTCAGGAATCCAAATCAGATGCTTTAGAGCAGGGGTCGGCAACCCTGGGCATGCGTGTCACAGCTGCCACGTGAAGGGTTAACTGATGGCACGACCATAGCTGGACTGGCCATCGGGCATACCGATGATGATTTTTCGTTTTTATGGGCTGATGATGTTTTTTTATTTTTTTGTAACGGTATAAACAATGAAAGATGGCGGATTGTCCGGATGCTGGTCGATGTGTAGAAATAAGTCAGTTGTTTGGTGGTGGCTTTGGCGGAGCTTCCACAGAGGCAGCAGGTGGATGAGGGAAAGGGGAGGCAGGAGGAGCAGAGACCCGAGGCGGCCGCCGGTCCGAGTGTCAGGTGAACTGAACTTCAGGTAAGAAGTTATGACCTGCAGTCTATCTGGGTCAGATATAAACCAAGTTTAGGTGCAGTTTATTTTCCTTGTGCTGACTTTTTACAGTCAGTTATAATAACTCCCACTCAGAGGAGACCAGAGATCACATTAACATGTGTGTCTCTGTATTAAGAAACATGACATATTGGCCCAGTTTATTTTTCTTATCATTGTTGTGAGGAGACCATAAATAGCATTTGTATTTTATGTTGTACAGTTCATTTGCTGTTATGGATAAAAAGTCTTTTTTGTTTCAAAATAGCTGATAAATATTCGCTGATAGCTGCAAACGTCTGTGCACAAATATAATCCTATAAAGTGGTTCTATATAGTGTGTAATTTATTGCTAATGCAATCATATGGCACATTGACTTCTGAGGAAATGTTAGATGCACTCATCATCAGAAAGGTTGCCGACCTAAACCAGGGGGTTTAGAGAATCATAGAGTTTTTGTGGTTTGTTTTCTTTAAGTCATTTCACAGATTTTCTCTATAATTTCAATTCCTTGAATAAAACAACAAATTTAGGGGATGATTTTGTAATCCGACTTTATGTATGAAAGATTTGACTAAACGTAAAACAATCTTCCAACTCAGTCGTCATTCTTATCTTGTGAAATCAAACCAAATGTTCTGTTGTCTCTAAATCAGGGATTGATGAAATCTTTGGTTGCATCCATTTATGAACATGTTCTCATTCATATTAAATCGTAGTCTAAGTCATTCTTAACTATTCTTAACTACTCTTAACTATAACAACTTCAGTTTTTTTATTTCTATATGATGAACTCTGCATTATTAAGTGATAAGAACAAGAAATCTGATGTCCTGTAATCATTATGACGCTATAATTTGAGATACAATAAATAAAATAAGTTTTTGTACAAAGTATTGGTATCAGATCAGTATCGTCGATACCACCCTGAATATTACTTGGTATCGGATCGGAAAGAAAATCAGTGGTATCGCACATCACTACCTCTGACCCCCTAGGTATGTCTGCAGATATCCGATCTTCATCACTCCATCAAGAGTCTACCCTGTGTGTAGATCAGTGGCGGAGCGGGGGGGGGGTGACTTACTGGGCTTAAGCCCGGGTTGTTTTGTCAGAAGCCCGGGGTCTTTTGGAGTGTAATTTTTTCATAGTTAGATGCCTGGCTGACAACTTTATAAAACAAAAACTACACACAATATTCGAAGCACATAGTGCACACTGTGGGAATTTACGACTGTGCGTAAATCCCCCCTAATATTGGTATGATCCGAGCTCAGGCACTAAGTGACTGAGCGAGGGGGCGGGGCAGCTGGTACCTGAAGGAAATTGCCGTCCCGGGTTTCCTCCGTGGCGTGAGCGATAAGCAGAGTTTTGTCCTTTCCTTATAAGACTCCTAATTATTCAAAGTAACACTCAGGTATGCCGTTCAGCTGGGTTAGTTACGATATCGGGAGCAGTTAGGAGAACAAAGTGATACAGAAACTGTTCAGATTGCTTTCCCAGAATCAACTCAAAGGTTTATTTGGTACACAGCAGTTTATATAGAGAAAAAAAGGTTCGTGTGTCAGCTTTCCCAGTTCAAACCGGTACAGACTAAATAAGGAAACGTCTTCCTGCCTTCTGAGCAAAGTATCCCTTGTGTAGTTTATCAGTTCAGCTACAATTTATGATCATCCCAGCAAAATACACTCCTAGACATAAAATACAGAGTTCTTTCATTAGTGAATTCTGAAACAAACCACCTGGCCTTTAACGAGCCTTTTTCTAAGAGATAAAGAAGGGAGGATGGGAGTAAGGAAGTGGTCTCGTCTCTGTGGTGTTTTCGACCTTGGGGTACCAGCTTGTGAGTCTTACACATTAATTCTTGGGTCACAGAGAAAGAGAAAAACAACTAGTAGATGGGCCTTATTGAGTAACAGTTTTCCTGTATAAAACAATATCCTGTAAATGCTAACCGTGGTATCAAAATATCACAACAGTACCGGCGAGTGCGCTGTTGGAGAAGCGCAGCCAGGCAGACAGAGGAGAACTGGAGGTACCAAAGCAAATCATTGGTACTGTACAAATAATGTAAATACGACGGTTTATCACAAAAGATTGATATCAAACTGATCACTTGGCCCATATTACGTTTCTCTTTCTTAGAGTGAATCAACAAATGGCGAAATGAAAAGCCGAACAACAACAATGCTGTTTCTTTAGAGCAGGGGTGTCAAACTCAAATACGCAATGGGCCAAAATTCAAAACTGGAACAAAGTCGCGGGCTAACATTAATATTTATTGAGAAACAAATCTTCCTCCAGATATAAGAATGAATCTTTTCTTATGGACTCAAATAAGTTTTGCTGGAAAACCGAATATGGAACAAGCAAAGCTTAATACTAAACAATATATATATTAGCTGTATAATACCAGTAGGCCAGCTCTAATAGTAATTTGGTATGGCTTTGCGGGCCAAATGTAATTAGGCTACGGGCCAAATTTGGCCCGCGGGCCAGAGTTTGACACCTATGCTTTAGAGAGTCTTAGCTTACATGTGTGTTTATTTCATATTTCAGTTGTTTCCCTGTATTTTATTTATGTTAGTTCTTTTTTTTAACTTGTAGTTCTAAATTGGAAGATTATTGTGATTTTGCAATATACAAATAAAATTATATTTTGTTATTTTTTCATCGCTCGAAATAAGCGTCACACTCGCGGAAGCCGGTGTACCCGGCGAAACGCCGTGCATTTATCGAGCCTTTCAACCCCAGATAGGCCAATTATGGCTCTTTGGCTCTTTGGGTCTTAAAGGTTGCTGACCCCTGCTTTAGATGAACAGAGTTTTTTAATTAAATACATATTCTTCAATAAATGTTCTCTTTTCTAAAAAGTAGGATAATTAAAAAAACTTTTATTATACCGCTATTGCGTAGAAAAAAAACTGTCTTGTTTTCTGTCGTCTGTTATATAATATTAGGGATGTTTGTGACAATTAATTTCTTAATCGGCTGGACTAACCAATAGTCCACAACCAGGAAACACTGAAATTTTAAGTTAAGTTTGAAAACAGTTTAAAAAAAAACACCCCATTCCAAAATGTCTTGTGACAATCTCATTGGCTTAGGGAGTGATGATGTCATAGATCTTAAGAATCTTAAGTCCTTTGATGTTTTTCCTTAAGTAGGGGTGAGAAACAGCAAGTTTTAGTTCGTTTCAGCAGCATCTGTGTTTGCAGCCTACAAAACGTTCACCACAAGCTCTTCAAAGTCATCGTATAGAAACTCCAACATGTTTCCAAGAAAAAAACAACCAATTCAAAAAGATTACGCCGCCTCTCCTTCCTGGCGTGGCCGGCCAATTTCCCCAAATGGCTCCTCATCCTTCCAAAGGGCGTTAGAGGAGAGTAGGAAGGAAAACTACCTTCTCCAGAAAAAAATGCAACAAATTGAAGAAGAGAAACTTCAACTGGAGGACAAATGTAGACGAATGGAAGCCCAAAATAAAGAGCTGGAAGAAAGACAACAGTGCCAGCCGGACATAAAAATTATTAATGAGGGCTGGGGAATCAAGTTTGCTCAGACCCGAGAGCAGATTGTGCACCTCATTAAAGAAAACAGGCAAAAGAGTGCAGAACTAAAAGAAATGACCAACCAGCTCCAAGACAAGAAAACGATGACTGATAAGATACAACGGGATCTCCAATACATGGACCGAAAAAATCGGCTCCTCCAAGGCAGCTCCATGAAGCTGTGGAAGAAAAGAAAGAATTCCTCCAACAGAAGGAAGAGCAGGACAAAAAGCAACGAGACATGCAGCACGAACTGAAGAGCATGCAGGAAAAATACCACATGCTGAAAGAAAGCCTGGATGAAACACTGCGCCAAAATAAAGACCTTCTTCAACAGAAAGAGCAACAGCAGGAAAGACTGAAAGAAGGAAAACGTATCGTCCAGGACTTTGAGTCTAAAAATCTAAAACTGCAAGAGTTTTGTAATCAGCTGGAGGACAAAGCAACTAAAGTGGAAGAAGAAAAGGACAAACTGGAGAAACGCTGCTCACAGATGCAGAGAAGGATCGATCAGATAGCGAGAAACAACTCCGAGCTCGTTAAGGGGATTTTGGTGGAATTCAATAACTTGAAGCGTGAAAACACTCAAATGCAGGCGCAAAAACAACAAGAAGACAAAATACATGAAGACCTGCAGCTCACGCTCCAAGAAATCCAGAAAAGAAACGAGCAGTTAGAAGACAAGCACAAAGAGGTCCAACAGAGAAATGCAGACATGCACAAGGACAAGCTGATACAGGAGGCAACATCCAAACAACTCAAAGACAAGCTTGAAGAACAACAAGCAACATTGGAAGAGGTGGAACAAAGATGTGAGAAACTTGAAGAACAAAACGCAGAAACCATCGATGAGCTGAGAAATCTCATCCTGGAGAAAAAAGCGCTCGTGGAAAAGTGCATGAAAAAAAAGAGAAAATGGTTCCACTTGTTCCGGAGGAGAGAGGCTACTGCTTCCTCACCTGATGTAGCCTCGTCTTGCTCCACCTCTGTTAACCCCCCCAACCAGTCCCGGCAGTTGACTGTCCCCTCCTGAGCCTGGTTCTGCCGGAGGTTCCTGCCCGTTTAAAGGCAGTTTTTCCTCCCCACTGTCGCCAACTGCTTGCTCAGAGGGGATTGTTGGGCTTTTCTCTCCTCTGCCTTGTTTCTTCATTTACTTGTTTAACTTTTTTCAACTTATCTAAATAATAAACCAATTAAATTTATCCTTTGAGTATTTTTCATCTCATCTTTACAGAATCTTTCCAAAACATTTTCAAACATTCAGATCTGTCTTTTATTTTCTTCTTGAAGCCTCATAAATGGTGAACTAAAAACTAAAAAGTGTCATTTCATACACATTTTCAATTCACTTCAATCGCACAAATGCAGAAATAATTATTTGCAGTATCTTATTTATTATGAGAGTGTCATGCCTGAAAAGGGTGGAGTGCCCACTCCGGGTCGGGGATGAGTTCCTGCCCCAAGTGGAGGAGTTCAAGTATCTCGGGGTCTTGTTCGCGAGTGATGGGAGAAGGGAGCCGGAGATCGACAGACGGATTGGGGCTGCAGCTGCAGTAATGCGGACGCTGCACCGGTCCGTCGTGGTGAAGAGGGAGCTGAGTGTAAAAGCGAAGCTCTCAATTTACCGGTCGATCTACGTCCCTACCCTCACCTATGGCCACGAGCTGTGGGTAGTGACCGAAAGAACGAGATCGCGGATACAAGCGGCAGAAATGAGCTTCCTCCGAAGGGTGGCTGGCCTCTCCCTTAGAGATAGGGTGAGAAGTTCGGCCATCCGGGAGGGGCTCAGAGTAGAGCCGCTGCTGCTCCACATCGAAAGGAGTCAGCTGAGGTGGTTCGGGCATCTGACAAGGATGCCCCCTGGGCGCCTCCTGGGTGAGGTGTTCGAGGCATGTCCCACCGGGAGGAGGCCCCGGGGCAGACCCAGGACACGCTGGAGAGATTATATCTCTCGGCTAGCCTGGGAACGCCTTGGTATTCCCCCGGATAAGCTGGAGGAGGTGGCTGGGGAGAGGGAGGTCTGGGCCTCTTTGCTTAGGCTGCTGCCCCCGCGACCCGGCCTCGGATAAAGCGGATGAAAATGGATGGATGGATGGATGGATGGTCATGCCTGATCATTTGTACCTACACCACCAAAAATGGGGGCAAAAGGGAGGAGATCATGTTTAATCGGTTATAAGAAAAGGTCAGAAATATAAGTGCCGACATGAGCAGTGTCCACAGAAACCTCTGACTCTCAGCTCAAAGCTCATATAAACCATTTCTACAACCAGCAAACAAACAAAGACACGAACAGTTAAAAGAGCAGTGACGTCACCACGAATCTGTGGTCAGGTAATATCCATGTTTTGATTGATGATTTTCTGGAGTTAAATGTGAACCGAAGCATATTTTGGGTGTTATATGCTATTAAATACTTTTTAATTTATTTAAAAGTATTTAATAGCATATAACACCCAAAACATGCTGGGTGTGGAAATAAAAAAATCAGAATTTCCTCTGTTTGAGTCACAGTAACTTTGACATAGTAACATTTGCAGTAAGTCCTAAATGTTCACCTTTAAAATCCCTCCCTCTGTTCATTTTGCCCACATCATGTTTCAGTGGTTGGCCTCAGGTTCTTCAGCTTCCTGACAGTCTGAAGTCAGCTGACAGAGTTTCAACTGCTAAATACACAGAAAATCTTGTTAAAGCCGCACAGTTTGCCCAACAGTAATATTCCCATTAAGCCCTTTCTAAACACTTTATAACAATGTGTCATCACTAAATTATAAACTTCTTCTCCAAATCTGCACGACTGCACTTAGTCACAGACTTTATTTAATTGTCCTGCAGCTGCTATCATATATTTTACCAAACAGTTCTTCTCACACAGTCACAGATATATTTCTCTCAATGCAAACTTCACTCATGTCTCAGACAGGAAACTTGAGTTTTTCTTTTTTTTCTGTCCCCACTCATTCAACTAATTTGCATATTGAGTCACATCTCGAGAAGTTGCCCTGACAACAGAAATGCATATTCAAAACATTGCTGCATAATGCAATTATTATTCTTTTATTTTTATTTCTACAGTCGTCACTTCTTTTGCTCAATCAGCTGGAAACCACTTCTAATTCACTATTTTAAACCTGCTTTAAGCTTCTAATCACTGGTTGGTCCTCCCAGTCACTTTTTCCTTGTCACCACAGTCACTCTATTGTCCTGCAACTTCCTGAGTTATTCCTCAGCTTCAGCCTTTAAGTGTGTTAAATCTACACCATTCAGCATTTATGTCATGTATTCACATTCATGAGTGTAAGCATGTCTTCATTGCGTGTATGTTGTGTGTTCATATTAATATTGAGTGTAAGCTGGTCTTCGTTGCCTCGATGTGTTTTTATAATCAGATTTAATTCCTGCATCTTTGCGCTGAACTGTGGATTCAAACTGTCTCACTTCTGATTCTCTCCAAAAACAATTTCACATGTGACAATTTCTACATGTGTGTTTTCTATTTTTCTATTCATTTATGTATTATTAGTTCATTTATTTCTTTATCTCTCTCTCTTACTTTTTTTATTTACCTTTCTGTTGCGATGCTCTGGATGTTTCTAAACCCCACAAATGCAGTCTCACTGTTCAACCCAATTTTCCTATGCTGGCATCCTGGCAGCTGCACGCTTGACTTTTCTCAGTTCATGGGCAGTTATTTTGCGCCTTGGTTTTTCCACACACTTCTTGCGACCCTGTTGACTATTTTGAATGAAACGCTTGATTGTTCGATGATCACGCTTCAGAAGCTTTGCAATTTTGAGACTGCTGCATCCCTCTGCAAGATATCTCACTATTTTTGACTTTTCTGAGCCTGTCAAGTCCTTCTTTTGACCCATTTTGCCAAAGGAAAGGACGTTGCCTAATAATTATGCACACCTGATATAGGGTGTTGATGTCATTAGACCACACCCCTTCTCATTACAGAGATGCACATCACCTAATATGCTTAATTGGTAGTAGGCTTTCGAGCCTATACAGCTTGGAGTAAGACAACATGCATGAAGAGGATGATGTGGACAAAATACTCATTTGCCTAATAATTCTGCTCTCCCTGTAGACTTTTGTCTTATCGCCTTAACCTCCATGGTCTCAAATTCTTTAAGGATATAATTTCTTTTAACCGGATTAGGGCAAATTTCATTTATCAAAATATTCCTGATCACTTTGTTTGTAAACCTGCTGTCACCAAATTCAACTCCAGCTATGCAGAGCTGCCTCAGTCCAGGAGAAATTTTAGAGTGCACAATATCTTCTTTTATCATTGATCTCAAAGGGACTGGGATGGCTTTCACTGGGGATTTATATCTCTTAGCAGTACATCTTACATCAAATTTCTCACAAAACGTCTCATGTTTTAGTAAGACCCCATTATCATCCATAAAATGAGCTACAGCCCAAATCCCTTTAGATCTCCATTCATCCACGTACACAGATTTCCTACACAAACGGATATACCTGTTGTTCCATATAGGGGTGTTGTGAGGAGTAAAGCTATGTTTATAGATTAATTTCCAGTAGAGACGGACCTGCTGATGGAAAGCTGAGAGTTTAACAGGTAACGAACTGCAATCAAAGTCACAACGTAACAAAAAGTCTATTCCACCCATTTTGCCAAAAATCACATTGGGAATAATGTTCCAAAAGGAATTTTTGTTCCTAATGAAAGATCTTAACCATTTCAATTTTAGTACACCATTCATAACATCAAAGTCAGTGGCATTAGCCCCACCCTCTTCATAATTCTTAATCACATCATTTTTCTTTATATAATGACATTTGTTCCTCCATATGAACCTAAAATTAAGAGTATTTATAGATTTAATTAGTTTTGGAGGTATGGGCAGAGAAAAGGCTGGATAGATGAGTGTGGACAGACTGTCCATGTTGGTTAGCAAGATTCTCCCAAACAGAGTTATGTCCCTTTGCAGCCACATGTTTAAAATTGACTTACACTTTTCTATATTGGTACAGATATTCTTATTTTCTGTTGATGTCTTATCCTTGCAAATTACAATGCCCAGATACTTCACCTCTTTTTTGATCTGCATATTATTTATTGCTTGCAGGGGACACTCATGCAGAGCTAGAATTTTGCATTTATTAATATTCAGCTGTAGGCCAGAAGCTTTGGAGAAATGGTTGATCGCCTGCAAGGCTAAAGGAATCTGGTCCTCATTTTTTAGAAACAGGGTGGTATCATCTGCCAGCTGACTGATTATTATCTGTTCACCCATCACAGTTAACCCCTTAATGTGACTGTTTTTAATCAAAATAATTCCTCTGACACAGAAGACCTACATTCCTGGTTTAATTCTTGCTGTCAAAAAATCATGGACTCTGTGGCTCCTTTAAAAACCAGGCAGCTTAAGGCTAAACCTGAGCCTTGGTTTAATGAGAGCAGTCGTGCTGTTAAGAGGGAATGTCGTCGAGCAGAACGGAGGTGGAAAAAGGATAAACTGCATGTATCATTTCAAATTCTCAAAGACTGCTGGCATCGCTACCAGAACACTGTTAAAGAGGCAAAAAGGGAATATTTTGCAAATATTATTTCTTCCAACTGTCATAACCCACGTGTGTTATTTAGGACCATTGACACTGTTCTTAATACTCCTTTGAATGTCTGTTTGGAAGTTTCTCCTGAGATTTGCAATGATTTTCTGAACTTTTTTATTGAAAAGGTTGTCACCATCAGGGCTCTTATCACAGCTCCTGACTCTGACCCCTCTGTCTCTGTCCCTTGCGCTGCTGTTTTCACTCAGTTTGAGCTTGTGACGCTCTCCTCTTTAGAGGATGTGGTTCGCCATATTAAGCCCACAGGTTCCCCACGGGATCCTGTCCCTCCACAATTCTTTAAAGAAATTTTTCCTAGTATACAACAGTATGTCCTTGACATTATTAACAGCAGTCTGTCTTCTGGTGTGGTTCCTGCAAATTTCAAACATGCAGTAGTACAGCCACTGCTTAAGAAACCTGGCCTTGATCACACAGTTTTAGCGAACTATAGGCCTATTTCCAAGCTGCCTTTAGTCTCCAAGGTTTTAGAGAAAATTGTTTTTAGTCAACTGAAAGATTTTCTAGATGAAAATGGAATCTTTGAGGTTTTTCAGTCAGGTTTTAAAACCCTTCACAGCACAGAATCTGCATTACTAAGGGTTTTTAATGACATCCTTCTGGCATGTGATTCTGGTAACCATGTTGTTCTTGTCTTGCTTGACCTAACTGCTGCCTTTGACACAGTAGACCACAATATTTTAATTTCTCGATTACATGATGTAGTGGGTATTGGTGGCACTGCACTCAATTGGTTTAGGTCTTATTTGTCAGATAGAACTTTCTCTGTCAGCCTTCTCGGTTACGAATCGTCTTCTGCTCCTCTGTCATGTGGTGTCCCACAGGGCTCAATTTTAGGGCCACTGCTCTTTTCTCTGTATCTACTGCCTCTGGGTTCTATCCTTAGAAGGCATGGGATCTCATTTCACTGTTATGCCGATGACTGCCAAATTTATTTGACACTAAAACGCAAGGATGCCATCTCCATAAAACCTCTCTTGACATGTCTAGATGACATTAAAGCTTGGTTGGCTCGAAACTTTTTAAATTTTAATAAAAAGAAAACAGAAGTGTTGGTGTTTGGACCCAGTGGTCCCTGTGAGTCCTCCTCTGTTGTTTTAGGATCCCTGGAAGTCTATTTTAAATCTGTTGTTACTGACCTTGGTTTTAAGTTGGACAGTGATTTTAAATTGGACAACCAAATCAGAGCAGTGGTGAAGTCCAGTTTTTATCATTTAAGGCGACTGGCAAGACTAAAATCTTTTCTTTCGAGGCAGCACCTTGAAACAGTGATCCATGCTTTTATTTCTTCCCGCCTGGACTACTGTAACTCACTTTATGTGGGGGTCAGTCAGTCATTGCTCTCACGTCTGCAGCTGGTTCAAAATGCGGCTGCACGACTCCTAACAGGAACTCGAAAAAGAGAGCATATAACCCCCGTGCTGGCCTCTCTGCACTGGCTGCCTGTGTCTTTTAGAGTTAATTTTAAAATTCTTATGTTTGTTTTTAAATGTCTACACAGTCTTGCCCCGCCTTACCTCTCTGAGCTTCTTCATCCCCACATACCCTGTCGGTCTCTCAGGTCAGCTGACCAGCTGCTCCTGGAGGTACCGAGATCCAGGAGGAAGCTCAGAGGGGACAGGGCCTTCTCTATTGTGGCTCCAAAATTATGGAATAATTTGCCCATGCATGTTAGAGAGGCCCCTTCACTGTCCACTTTTAAATCACGTCTTAAAACCCACTTTTATTCCTTGGCTTTTAACCTCAGTGAGACTTAGTTTCTTTTTTAATGCAGTAGTTATTTAATTAATGATTTCACTCTTCTTTTATTTGTTTTTTATTTATATCTCATGTAATTTTATTTTACAGTTCCAATGTACAGCACTTTGTGTCAGCTGTGGTTGTTTTAAAGTGCTTTATAAATAAAGTTGATGATGATGATGATGAAAATAGACAACAGCTCAGCAACCATGATGAACAGAAGTGGTGAGCTGCTACATCCCTGCCTTATCCCTCTATTAACCTCAAACCTTGAACATGTACCATGTTCTAGCAAAACAGAGCTGTTAATGTCATTATATAGCATCTCTATAACATTGATAAATTCCTCTCCAAAACCAAAAGACTGCAGAGTTTTTAATATGAACGTATGTTCAACTGAGTCAAATGCTTTGTAAAAATCCAAGAACAGGATGTACCCTCTCTCTTGGATTAATTCACTGTATTCAAGGAGATCCAAAACCAGCCTAATATTGTTATGAATTAGTCTTCCTTTCAAAAAACCTGATTGTGTTTCACTGATAATGTTTGAGATGCCTTTCTTTAGCCTCTCAGCTACAGCTCCAGACAGGATCTTATAGTCAGTGTTTAGTAAGGTGATGGGTCTTAAATTGTCTAAAATTCTTTTATCCTTACCCGATTTAGGGATCAGGGTTATCAGCCCTTGTTTCATGCTCGGCATCACTTCTTTTTTCTCTATCGATTCCTTTAATGCATCAAACAATAAAGTTCTTAGGTCCTTCCAGAAGAATTGATAAAAATTAGTAGTGAGTCCATCTGTCCCTGGGGACTTGTTTAATGCCATTTTCATGACCACCAAATCCAGTTCCTCAATTTTAAGCTCTGAATCACACAGATCTTTGAACGGCTTGTCAATACATGGGATGAGATTATGAATCTTATCAAAGAAACTATCAGAATCAGCTGCTGAATATTCTGAGGAGTACAATTTGGAATAAAAAGTGAAGACTTCTTTTCCAATCTTTCTGAAATCTTTACATTCAGTCCCATTTATCAACAAGCTTGAGATTAGATTTCTCTGCTGTCTGCACTTTTCCAGCTTACTAAAATATGATGAGTTCTTTTCACCTGCCTCAATCCACTTGGCTCTCGATCTTATAAAGGCACCCTGGGCTTTCTCTAGGTAAAGATCGTCTAATTTAGTTTGTAACTCCATCAATTTATTCTTTTCTTGCACGTTTAGTTTTTCTTTACTACAGCACTGAGTTATTTCACGAAGTAAATTACTTTCATATTCCCGTTTTTCCCTGTTCAGTTCTTTGCAGAATTTTATAGTGAATTCTCTGATTTTGAATTTAATAAGTTCCCATTTCTGTATATTACCCACTACTGAGTCATCATTTTTTATATCTGTAATTTTATGTCTAATTTTATCACAATACTTGTCCTTATTTAAAAGGCTGGCATTAAATTTCCAATATCCCCTGCTACTACGTTTCATCCTTGTTGGTTCTAAGACAAGATCAATGAAACAGTGATCAGATAGGGGTGCTTTGGAGATTTTAGATGGTGAAGTACACCTCAAAATGTCATCGCTCACTAACCAATAATCAATTCTTGACCTGCTTTCTCCATTAGGTTTAAACCATGAATAATTCTTAACTCCAGGATTCAAACTTCTCCAAATGTCTGTAAAATTATTATCACTAGAAAAGTTCTCAATAATGTTATTCTGTTGCCTCCTTCCTAAGCGAGGAGGCCATCTGTCCATCCATTCATCTGAGGTCATGTTCCAGTCTCCTCCTACTAGGATGTAATCTGTGGGGTACATAACTTTAAACTCTGAAATAACATTTGTTAGATTTTCCAATAGACGTTTATTTTGACCTTCGTTATTATGTCCATAAAGATTTGTAACAATTAGAAATATACCTTCGCTCTTCAAGCTGCAGTTGACCAATGTCCCTCACTATCAGCTTTATATGTTATAATCTCCCCTGGGAACTTATTAAAACAAATCGCCACACCTCCAGATCTGTTAGATCCACGACTGAAAAGAATCTTGTCTCCCCACTGATTAGCCCAAAAGGTAACATCGGCATCCACAGAGTGAGTCTCTTGTAAAAACAGACAGTGACATTTTTGCCCCTTGCAAAATAAAAAAAGTGCCTTTCTCTTAACAATTTCCTTCAAACCCCGAACGTTTAATGAACCAAAAGAAATTTTTGAGTGAACCATAATAAGAGTATGCTAAGAAAATAACTTTTTTTAAAAAAAAAGAAAAGAAAAATATATAAACATGAGTTTAAATTGTAACACTTGTCACCAACTCAGTGACTAATAACCTTTAACTTTAAGTAGAACTCTTTTGTCCCATTAATAATATTCCACTGTATACAGTCTTACATCAAGTCTTTCATTCAACGTCGATGATCCTCCGTCCTTCGATGTATCCATGAGGACCCCGGAAAAAGGCCCGTTTCCCAGCCCGTCTGGCTTGTTCAATTTGCGGCCACAGCCGCCTCCTCTCTTCCCAGTCCTCCCGCGGCAGTACCTCAGCGAAGTGGAAACCGCCGTTCTTACAGACAGCCGAATCTTTGGTGCGACGCCAAATCTCCTCTTTCACGTGTCTCAGAGCAAACAGAATGATGATATGTCGGACCTTGTTCTCAATCTTCTTCCCAACTCTATGCACCACATCCACAGATTCTTCAAGCTTTGATATCATATCAGGTGCGATCTTGCCAAGAATTCCAATAACCAGCGATCTGACACCTTCATCTCTTTTCTCTTCTAATCCTTTAATCCGGAGGCACCACCTCATTTTGTACCTTTCTTGCTCTCACACTCTCTCCTTGAGATCGTAGTTATCTTTGGTCAACTGCTCGTTTCGTCTCTCCAACTCTTTAACCTTTTGTTTACATTCTTTCACCTCCTCCGAGTTGAACTGAACCGCTTTGGCTAGGCTGGCTAGCATCGTACTAGCTTGCTTGCATTGCACACTCAGGTCAGCTAGCTGCTCGTCCACTCTTTTTTCAAGGTTTTTTCTACGTAGTCATGATCCGTTCCTTCTCTGCTGTCTTCCTTTCCATCACATGGCGATGTTGTTTCTTGTTTTTTGAGGTCGAGTTTGAATTTAGCAGGTTTAACTATACTTGGGGCAGTCATTTTACTACTTTCGAGTGGAAACAATAACGAACACAAAGTAAATTCTGGGACAAGTTCAACGAGCTCCTAATTCGTGCGACTGCTCAACTCGCCATCTTGCGCCACCGTCTCACTACTAGATGAACTTGTGACACACATCTGCAGCAGAGGCTGAGTGGCTGCTCTCACACCTGGAGCATCCAAATCGACCCACAAACACGTTGAAAGATGCAATGCCATCAATGTGGATTGTCAAGACTGAGAGACCTCTTCCCTCTGACCCCTCCCCAAACCCTCCTACCCACCTCGACATACAAACTCTGTGTGGCTTCACGTGTTCTGTTGATGTTTACATGATCGAAATAACTTGAACACAAACACAAACAAACAAAGAGGAAGACCGCACCGGAAGGAAACAACTACAAGTCCCAGCATCCTCTGTGTTTAGGGAGCAGCAGTGAAAGTGAAAGCAGGAGGAGGAAGGTGGAGCTGAGGCAGGTGAGTGTTAACATGAATATGTTTCTTCTTATGACATAAAATAATTCCACGCTGTTCGTGTCTGTGGGTGAAATGTGAGGCCGGTCGGCTCCTCTGAGCGCTGGTTTCCTGTAAGTAGAGAGGAAGTGAGTTTAGCTGAGCCTCCGTTTAGTGTGAGAGAGCAGGAGGAGAGTGAGAGCTGTGCTGAGGCAGGGTGAGTGTTAACACCGCTCTGACATTACTGTGTCTCTGTGGCGGGAACAACAGGCTCCGTCAGTGGAGGCAAAAATAATCAGACTTTGGTTTTTCAAAGGAAACAACTTTATGTCGGAAGTTCCCGCACGCTCATTGGATAACGATGTGTCAATCTCGAGCTATTAGCCAATGAGCGTGCGGATTCACAGAAAGACCCGCCTTTATCACGGGACTTTAAAAACTACAATGGCGACAGAAACTCCGTGAGTGGAGTTCAGGGTGACGTTATGAAACTGTGACGTTTGAGCCACTTCCCGTTGATCGTGAAACTGATGGTTTCTGGTGTTTGGGTCTGTTTTTCTGTATTTATGCAGATAAAGTGTAAACTCAGATGAATTATACCATCAAATGTTAAAGGAAAATATCAGGATGAGTGTTTGTGAGCTGAGAAGGACGTGAAGCGAGCAGTTTATCCCAGAGCTGAAGCTGCTCTGTGTGCAGAGATGAGCTCAGATTCCTGCTGTGATTGATCAACAGTCACAGAAATGTAGACTTGTAGTTATTACTGCAGTATGGTCACAGCAGATACTGATAAACATGTATTATGAGGATGGATGATCAAGTTTCTCACTCTCTCCTTTAAATCTCAGTTTTTTCTTCTTCACAGTTTATCTGTTAATTTATTAATGAATAACACTGAAAGAGTTTCTGTTATATTTCCCCTTGAACATCAGCTTATTAGGGCGGCATTAGGAAATAGCCCCCCTCCAAAGAATGAATCAATGAATGATGATAATAATAAAATGATTCAAAAGCAGAGCTCAGAGTGGTAGAATGGTCAAACATGGATCCACGGGTGGTTCAACTGCATTTGGTGACGTGACTAAAGCAAATCTTTCAAATAATCCCACCATCAACGGGATGTTGTCTCCTTTACTACGGTTACTTTACTTGGTCACCGTGTGAATTTCTTTGAAATGAACCAAATTCTTTTATTTGTTGGTTGTTGCATATTTAACCTCTACAGTCAGGAAAGGAGGAGATGAGGCCTCAACAATGTTGGGTTGTAGCTGTGCTTCAGGTTAGAGTGAGTGTCCATGGAATAAATGTAAGTCAGTGAACTGGAAACATGACTGTGTTCAAACTTTGTTTCCTTTTTATAATGAGTCTAATCAAAGGTGGACAGAAGTATCTCCACTGTGACTTTTCTGTGTCACCATCAGAGCTTCTGCACAGTGTTTCTGGGGCAGATAACATTGCAGCATTATGGAGACATTATGGAGACAAAAAGAAAAGCGTCTGGACTTCTTTAAGTTAAACTTAAAGAAGTCCAGACGCTTTTCTTGGACTGTTGGTTTCAGTGTTGAGTCTCATTCACACACTCCCTCAGACTCTTCACACACACTGATTTCCTGACATAAACACACTCCTGTGTGCTTCACACACACACTGAGGACCATCTACAGACTGTGAGCTCCGTCTTCTTTGTCTTTGGAGCCGAACTCTGACAAAGTTAGGAACAAAACTTTCTCCAGCGTGTGAACTTCCCTCCTAGACTCAGTCTGAGCAGTCAGACCACATATTTCTAAAGCAGCACATGAAGGTGTGGCTCACACACACACAGGTGAAGGAAACAGCTGCAGTATTAAAAACTGCTTCACTGTCTACAAATATATGAACTGAATGTTTCTTTCAGGCTGTAAAAACCTTATTTATCCTCCATTACAGTCCTGCATTCAGAGCATTAGTTCTGTTATATTAGTACATGTATTTTATTCTGATGAACACATGAAACTCTGAGCTGGATTGAATCCATTGAATCAGAGTCCAGGACTCAGACTAAACACACTGAATGTGTCCTGAGCTCGGCCGCTGTTCCACAGTAACTGCTGTCAGAGTCACTGTTACTGAGTTAGCTTAGCTAGCAGAGCAGCTAGCAGTTAGAGTATGAACTCTGTAAGCAGTCAGCTCGGTCCTGGACATGGTTACTGACATAAAGCTGCTCTCTGCAGCCATGTTTGACCTGCTGCTTTGTAGGACTACAGTAATGGAGGATTTGGAGGCTGAAATGGGCTCTGTGACACTTTTTGTAGTGAACTGATGAAATGTCTCAGATGGATGTTAGTCCAACACATCGGACACAACCTCTGCAGCTCTCAGTTGATGTGCACATGAATGATTTGTGTTTCCTCTGCAGGTGAAGGTAGAAAGTATGTGTGAGCTGATGTGAATTGAGCAGCATGGATCAGTGTGAGGACAGAGAGGAGGGAGTCCCTCCCTCTAAAAGCACTCTGTGTGGGGAACATGAGAGCCAGACCAAAGCTCAGAGGTGAGATGACCATCTCTAACTGTCCATGACTCTTCTCCATGTCACAGCTCAGCACTCACATCACTGCTCCATCATTATTCACAGGAACCAGCCTGGACCTCCACCCAGCTCTGTGTCCTCTAAGAGCAAACGGGTGAAGCATTTCTTTCATAATTTAGGGCAAAAAAAGTCATCTGACAAAAAGTAAGTTCATGTCAGTGTTAAAATGTTTGAAATTTTAATCAGCTTTTTACTATTTAACGATTTAAATAATAAACTATTTACATAGTTTGTTTATACTTTTTATGTAATGTATTGGACACATTGGATGTGACACATGTTTCATGTTCACTTACTTTTAGCGTCAATCAGAAACCATCCAGCTCTGTGTCCTTAAAGAGTGACCGGTCCAATCATCGATTCATTGATTTTAAATCCCAGCCTGTGTCTGCTGCAGAGAGGTGAGCTGTTAGTTACAAGAACTCTCTGATTTAAATGATTTTGATGTTTCCTGGTTTCTAAAATGCATCTCTGTAGCAGAGCAGTGTCTCCAAGGACACACAGGCTCAGCTGTAACTGTCAGTTTATCTGGTTTTAAGACACATTTGGACTCAATTGGCTGTTTTTAACTATGTATTTTAATCAGAGGTGTAAATTTAGACCTCACACATCTGGATCCTAAACTATGATAGAAACAGCTGCTAGCAGTGGGTAGTTTGACTTTGATACGCTGCTCTAGAAAGCAAACAAAGGTTTGTGCAGCTCCTCTTCAGAAAAGTGTTCAGAGAGCAGCTGCTGTATTAGACAAAGGCTCGTCGTGTTAGCCCAGATGTGTGTAACAGCTGGATGAAGGAGAACCATCACAGTCGCGTCTCCATCCCGCCTTTATTAATGAACTTCCTGTTGCTTGCAGATGACAGGAACACAAAGTGTTTGTGCCACGTGATGCTGCAGGATTTGTTAACGTGTCCATGATGGTAACATCTCCTCGTCTAACTGCAAACACATGAGCGCTCCTAACGGCAGCTATCACAGCCACACAGGCAGACTGTGTCTCACTGTTGCATTCAGGGACATTTGTTTTCCTGTAAAAAGCTGAACTCTAATCTAAGAGGACTGTTACTGACAGGAAACAGCTGCATTATCTGCAGTCTGTGTGATCACAGCTGCTTCAATCACTTTATCAGAGAATTGATCATTGAATAAAACATGTTTGTGTCTGCAGAGGTCAGAGGTCACAGTCTGCAGGATCCAGCTGTCCGTCTATAAGGAGTGATGGGTCCAAAGGTCATCCTCTAAACTTCAGTGCTGAACCTGGACCAACGAGGTCAGAGAACTGTGATGACTCCTTTACATGTTTGTGTTTTCCTGGATAAATATGACCAAAGATTCATTAAAAAGATAAAAATATTAGACTTTGTCCTGTAGCGCTGTGTGGCAGGCAGGATTGGACCCAAACACAACAGGATGAAGTCAAAGAGGCAGCTTTATTTCAGCTGTGAACATGCAAACAGCAGAAATAAGGAAACATAACTGTAGGTTTGCAGTGAATGAAGCCTCAGCTCGACGCTCCACTTTGTCCCTCTTTTCCTTCTCCAAACAGCCACATCAGGAGTCTTTGATGGAGTTTTAAAATATTTAATTACAAATGTCCAAAGATGGGTTCAGGATACCTGAATCCACAGTTATTAAAGCTAAAATAGTTCACAGGGTTTGGACTTTGTTAGGTGACGAGAGAACATCAAAGTGTTTTTTATCTTTAAACAGTATTTTTATCACTTCAGTTGCTCTCACAGCCCTGTTTGTTATTTTACCAGAGCTCTTATGTTTCACTCAGTGCTCCCACCAAACACCTTGGAGGACACATTAGTGTGATTTAGATTTCATTGGTGTAAACACCAGTCACACAAGCTAACCCATGGAGGCAGCAGCAGGCTTTGTGTTTGGTAAAGTCTGCTGGCTTAAACTAAGAGAGTTTAGTTTGTTAGCACAAAGAGCTGTCAGCTAAAGCCCCGAATGCACTTTGAATACAGACGAACTGAGAAAAACACTTTAAATACAGCAAACAGTCAAACTGACAACATCTTGTTCTGCTGATCATCCACAGCAGTACATTTAGCATTCATGCTAGCAGCAGGCTATGACTGTCCACAAGGCTTAATATACGTGTGTGTTTGATATAATGCCAACAAGTACAAATAGGTGTTCTTACAGGTCTTAATCACAGAGCTCTGATAAGTCTGGTGACTTTCACACTCAGCAGTTTTGCTGCCTTTTATTTTATATTGGCCTTTTTAAAGCCCTTCAAAGTCTCCCACATTCATACAGAGCTTTTAACACCAAACTCCTTTACAGTCCTTCTCCTCTCACACACGATCACACGACTGATTTGTCTGCAGCAGCTGTGTTACTGCTAGTATTTTATTATGTGTGTAATCTCCTCATATTGTTCCTGTGGTTTAGTTTGACGTCCTTCTACAAACTCAGCTGCTCTGTTGCTGATACACGTCTCCATGAATATGATTGATCAGATGCTGCCAACACCATGTGTTTCATGTGAGCGCTCAGCTGAAACCCTGGGTTGACTTATCGAGTTAATAACAAGCTTCACGTGACTGTGAATGCTAAAGTGAATCAGATAAAGGAAAGAGACCCTGCTAATGTTGGACTCACTTCTTAGTGTAGATCCCAGGAGGAAGTTCAACATAGCCATTCTTTGTGCTAGCTCGACCAAACCTGAGACCACAGTGCAGGATAATGATCATCATCTGTCTCTGTCAAGGACATTTAAAATCCTCAAATAACAAACATAATTATATTTGATCATTAAAAATATGTTTTCACTTAAAAAGCATGAGCACACTGGTGGATTACAGAAACATGAAAACTCGTTAACAGTAAAGTTAATTTAGGTGTAAACAAAGTGTCAAACATACTTAAGTAGAAGGACTGATGTTTGTGTTAACCCTCACATGGGCTGTACAACATTATATAGGGAGACAAAAACAGAGATTATCGTAGCCATCGCTCTCTCGCATGGACGTGGCAGTCTTGCTGTCTGCTGCGAATCCTCCCCGTACCTCCGTGACCTCGTCTGGTATCTGCTCCCTCCTCTGTAAGAGACAGTAAAGGAAAACACGTCTCTGCCTAGTCTTGAAAATCTAATCTTATCATCCATTGTTCTTCTAGGGCCTCTTCTTCTTGTGGCCTCAGCTAACTGCTAATATTTAAATGGCTAACATTAACATGTGTGCCAGCCAGGTTAACATTTATGATGACCTATGATTAATTAACTGATGTTGAAACTGAAGCTTTACTGACCTCTGAAATTCCTCCTAAAGTGTTATTCAGTGTTGTGACAGTCAGCTGCTTCAGCTGCTGCTGGGATGGGCTGTGGCAAAGAGAACAGAGAAAATCTAAATCAGAGTTTTTCTCTGAATTAAAAGCAAGGAAACAACAATATATTCTACATGGTGAAACTGATGGTTTCTGGTGTTTGGGTCTGTTTTTCTGTATTCATGCAGATAAAGTGTAAACTCAGATGAATTATACCATCAAATGTTAAAGGAAAATATCAGGATGAGTGTCTGTGAGCTGAGAAGGACGTGAAGCGAGCAGTTTATCCCAGAGCTGAAGCTGCTCTGTGTGCAGAGATGAGCTCAGATTCCTGCTGTGATTGATCAACAGTCACAGAAATGTAGACTTGTAGTTATTACTGCAGTATGGTCACAGCAGATACTGATAAACATGTATTATGAGGATGGATGATCAAGTTTCTCACTCTCTCCTTTAAATCTCAGTTTTTTCTTCTTCACAGTTTATCTGTTAATTTATTAATGAATAACACTGAAAGAGTTTCTGTTATATTTCCCCTTGAACATCAGCTTATTAGGGCGGCATTAGGAAATAGCCCCCCTCCAAAGAATGAATCAATGAATGATGATAATAATAAAATGATTCAAAAGCAGAGCTCAGAGTGGTAGAATGGTCAAACATGGATCCACGGGTGGTTCAACTGCATTTGGTGACGTGACTAAAGCAAATCTTTCAAATAATCCCACCATCAACGGGATGTTGTCTCCTTTACTACGGTTACTTTACTTGGTCACCGTGTGAATTTCTTTGAAATGAACCAAATTCTTTTATTTGTTGGTTGTTGCATATTTAACCTCTACAGTCAGGAAAGGAGGAGATGAGGCCTCAACAATGTTGGGTTGTAGCTGTGCTTCAGGTTAGAGTGAGTGTCCATGGAATAAATGTAAGTCAGTGAACTGGAAACATGACTGTGTTCAAACTTTGTTTCCTTTTTATAATGAGTCTAATCAAAGGTGGACAGAAGTATCTCCACTGTGACTTTTCTGTGTCACCATCAGAGCTTCTGCACAGTGTGGAGAAAGATCCAGAAGCAGAGCTGGACTGCAGACAGCCAGTCAGAGCAGCTGTGTACAAAGTAAGACTGAACATCTGTCTGCTGATGGACTCATTTCTGAAAACTGGACTTCTTGTGTTGTTCAGACATTGAAGAGTTTTCTTTCTCTTTAGTCTCGTTGTTTTTCTTTCTTTCAGCAGATGTTGGTCTGCAGGAGGTTTTAGATGAACATAAGATCAGTCTGAGGAGGAGATGTGAACGTGTGACTGAAGGAAGTGATGAAACAGGAAGTAGAACCCTCCTCAACACCATCTACACTGAGCTCTACATCACAGAGGGACAGAGTGAAGAGGTTCATACCCAACATGAGGTGAGGCAGCTGGAGACAGCTTCCAAGATGGACGCCCTCCATGACGCTCCAATCAGGTGCCAGGACATCTTTAAAGCCTTACCTGACCAACAGAGACCCATCAGAGTGGTTCTGACCAACGGCGTGGCTGGTGTTGGAAAAACCTTCTCAGTGCAGAAGTTCACTCTGGACTGGGCAGAGGGCTTGGAGAACCAACATGTCAGTGTGCTGGTTCTGCTTTCATTCAGGGAGCTGAACCTGATCAGAGATGAGCAGTACAGTCTTCTGGAGCTGCTCCATGTTTTCCATCCAACATTACAGAAGGTCACAGCAGAGAAGCTGGCTGTCTCTCAGCTTTTGTTCATCTTTGACGGCCTGGATGAAAGCAGACTTTCATTGGATTTCACCAACAGGAAGCTGCTGTCTGATGTCACACAGAAGTCATCAGTCAGCCAGCTGCTGACAAACCTCATCCAGGGGAATCTGCTTCCCTCGGCTCTCGTCTGGATAACTTCCCGACCCGCAGCAGCCAATCAGATCCCTCCTACATGTGTTGACAGGCTAACAGAAGTACGAGGCTTCACTGACGCCCAGAAGGAGGAGTACTTCAGGAGGAGATTCAGTGATGAAGAGCTGTCCAGCAGAATCATCTCCCACATGAAGACATCCAGGAGCCTCCACATCATGTGTAGTATCCCAGTCTTCTGCTGGATCACTGCTACAGTTCTGGAGCACATGTTGACTACAGAGCAGAGAGGAGAGCTGCCCAAGACCCTGACTGACATGTACTCACACTTCCTGCTGGTTCAGACAAAGAGGAAGAAGAACAAGTACCACGAGGGACATGAGACGAGTCCACAGGAGCTGACGGAGGCTGACAGGGAAGTTCTTCTGAAGCTGGGGAGGCTGGCGTTTGAACATCTGGAGAAAGGAAACATCATGTTCTACCAAGAAGACCTGGAGCAGTGTGGTCTGGATGTGACAGAGGCCTCGGTGTACTCAGGAATTTGTACAGAGATCTTCAAAAGAGAGTGTGTGATCTTCCAGAAACCAGTCTACTGCTTTGTTCATCTGAGCATTCAGGAGTTTCTGGCTGCAGTCTACATGTTCCACTGTCACACCAACAGGAAGACAAAGGTGCTGAAGAACTTCCTTAAACCAAAATCTTTAATCAAGATGATTTCCAGTCTTTTTGATGATGATGATCTGCAATCACTTGATGTATTTCTGAGGAGAGCCATGGAGAAATCCCTCCAGAGTAAAAATGGCCACCTGGACCTATTTGTTCGCTTCCTTCATGGCCTCTGTCTGGAGTCCAACCAGAGACTCTTAGTAGGTCTGCTGGGTCAGACAGAGATCAGTCCAGGAACCATCCAGAGAGTCATCAACAACCTGAAGGAGATGAACAGTGATGGAATCTCTCCTGACAGAAGCATCAACATCTTCCACTGTCTGATGGAGATGAACCACCTCTCAGTACATCAGGAGATCCAAGAGTTCCTGAAGTCAGAGAACAGATCAAAGAAGGAACTCTCTGAGATCCAGTGCTCAGCTCTGTCCTTCTTGCTGCAGATGTCAGAGGAGGTTCTGGATGAGTTGGACCTGCAGAAGTACAACACATCAGTGCAGGGACGACAGAGACTGATTCCAGCTGTGAGGAACTGCAGAAAGGCTGGGTGAGTCCAGATGTGATCATTAACATCATTGATCAGTGTAGGTTAGTAGTTTAATTTTGAAAATAAAATCAGATTGTAACCACAAAGTGTTTGTGTCCGTACGCTGCAACCTTCCACACCATTCCTTTATTGTACAGACTCAGCAGCAGCTCCATGGATCCCAAATCCAAGAGTGGAGAACAGATTTGAAGTGTGTCACATCCATGCAGTCACAGCTGTTTCCACCATGTTTCCACTGATATTAATCCTGTTCAATGACACGTTTCATATCAGTGAATATGTTCTTTAGGACGTCCACTGACATGTTTAAGTGTCCTGCTGGAAATCATTCAAATCATCCATGAAATCCATGAAAAATCCTTTTAGTGTTTCTAACTTCAGCCTCTGTCCTCTCTCTCTCTCCATCCTCCTCACTGCTTCTTTCACTGATAATCACACAAACATCGTATTCAGCTACAAAATAACACAATAATATCATCTGATGATCATTATTATAAGAGCAGGATCCATATTTGATATCAGAGTAACACACTGCTTGGTTATGTGCAGTCATCATCAGTGACTGTGGGTCAAACAGAAGCTCTCTGATTGGTTGCTGACCTTGGTCACCTGTCCACTCTCACCTGTTTGTGTTTGCTCTCTCTTTGCTGTCTCCATCCTCTCTCTCCTTTCTCTCCCTCTCTGTCTTTGTACGTCACTCAGGTCCAGTGGAAACAGTGACATTTACAAACGTTCTTGAATAATTTATAATACTTTGGAACAACAGTAAAACAGCCAAAAAAGTGTAAGACTGAAGCAGGTCCAACCTTATAACCAATACGGGCTCCACCCCAAACAATAACCAAATTCCCTAATATACTAAAATCACTCAGCAGTCCAACTGCTTTCCACGGTCCAACCGTATTAAATCCTTTAGCGGTCCAACCGTATTCAATCATTTTTAGCAGTCCAACTGCATTAAATCCTCAGTACTGTCATGAGATTCTCATCAAAATCAAAGCAGACATTCCCCAGTAATTTCAGTGAGTAGACTTTAATTTGTAATGTCCAATTTGGCACACTTTGGAAATAATTCAACAGGTAGTGCCTTACCTTTGGATAAGCGGCTTAGAACAACAATGAGAAAAAGAGAGCTGATTATTAGCTCATCAAAACACAAAACAAAATCACAATGAATTATCGGTTAATTTCATTTAAAATAATTCATTAAGTATTTATGTACAATTCAAATTAGTTAATTACATATTTTGTTGGTTTGTTTTCTATTTTAATTATTTTACTGACACATTTAATGAATTATTTAATGATGTATTTATTTAATTCACGTTGCTACTCCTGGCCCTGCATCGCTGTTCATAAATACATTTTATTTGTCAGCTTCACCCATCAAAGTCAGGGGGCGGGGTTAATGCTGATCAAGTCAACACCATTGCTTTGGTCTGGTGGGCGTTCTTTTAGTGGGCTTTTCTCAATACTAAGTAGGCCTACACACCAGGGTTTGGACATGTGTGGACCCAAACTATACTTTTACCCTTTTTTGTGTGTCACCAAATACACTTTAATATTTTCTAGACAAGAATGTAGTGGCGTAATCTTTAAGCTCTTTTGGCTCCAAACAGAAGTGACAGACTTGAGCAGGGTTCATTTAAAGGCTGACAGAAGTGGAGTGGTGACGGGGAGATGTTTGACAGGACAGTGTTTCAGCCTCCACAGGTTCATGTTGTGCTCCATCAGTCAGTGAAGATGAAGTCAGTGCTGATGAGGCTGTAGAGTGTGTGAGGGATGTGAATGAGGATGATGAAGATCTGATGATAGCAGATAAAAACAGGCTGCAGAGACTTTGAGCCATACAGGGCACACAGTGTGTGTACAGAACAGCTGAAATCATTATGGAGGCCTCACTGGGATATGGAAGCATCACAGTACAGCTTCAGTGAAGCATTAAAGTCTCTGATATGAGATGAGAAATGAAGCAGCCAGAGCTTTTTCATGAGTGGAAATCCACTGTGACTGTGAGCTGCTGCTACAGCCTCCAGATTAGCCAGCAGCTCATCCTGCTCAACATTTCCTCACCAACTTTAATGGAAGTGTGATGTTTTCAGCTGGAGTGATGGTCAGGGTGGCCTCCCTCTCCTCTTCTTCTCCTCTTCCTCTTTCATTTGTAAAGCCACTTCTGCTGCTTTCATTCATTTGGAAGTCCTGTAGCTGAGTTTGGGAGAGACTAACAGCCTCGGCAGCAGAGGGGAGAAAGGCTGTAACACCACCACTTTACTCTGTTCTACCTGTCACATCATTTTATCAGGAAACAAATATGCTCATGTTTTTACTATGCTTGTCTTGAAGATGTAAGAAGATCACATGGTGCTTTTTATTATTGTGTTGGTTTGTTTGCTGTCTCTTGGATGGAGCCCAGCTGTGCGTGGCCCCTGGGCCTGTGGTCAGAGTGTGTGCTGGATAATCCGGCCCAGGATGAGGCCAAACTGACATGGGATGAAATGTCTGTCACATAATTGAGCTTTGTGAGAAATGTACGACTTTAATGTGAAACATTCAGAGTTTTTTCTCTTGTTGTGTTTGTTTGAAGCTGCTTCCTGTTGGCTTCAGCTGTTTGGAGTTTCCATTTTCTAAACTTCTACATTCTGAACCTTCTTCAGCTCTGAACAGATGATGAAACACTGAATGATTTCAAGCTCACACTTTGTCTAATAAACTTACATCTTTCATTCTTTATACAGATTGAGGGACTGTGGTTTGTCAGAGATCAGCTGTGATTATCTGGCAGCAGCACTGAAGTCCAACCCCTCCCATCTGAGACAGCTGAACCTGAGCCTGAACAACAACCTGCAGGATTCAGGAGTGAAGCATCTGTGTGGTTTCCTGGAGAGTCCAGGATGTGGACTTGAAACTCTGAGGTCAGTCAGCATGTTTTAGTTGTGCTGAGATGAATATGATGTGAAAGTTGTGCTGACACTAAACTGCAGACATCAGGCTGATATTATACTGATCCACACTGAGGATCTTCATGGTAAAGTCTGTTTTCTTCTTCTCTGGTTTAGTCCATTGACTGCAGCAGAACAATGTTCACATTTCAAACAGTGAGACTCAACGTATGGCCCGCGGCCCACACGCGGCCTGCCCACCTTCCCTGATTCAGAGAGAGGGGACCCTGATTAACTGTGTAGTGTTCTTCCTCACAGTTCTAAGTATCAGACACAACAATGAATAATCCACAGCTGACTGTCTTTAGCAGGTCAAAGGTCACGGCACACAGCAGACAGTGGGAAATATTATAACTCTGATCATTTATCAGCACATATCCATATGTATAAAAACAAAGCTGACACTGTGAGACTTGATCAGAGGTGTGATCATCACAGCAGAGGCCTTTGTGTCAAAGTCACTGAGGATCAAACAGAAACACATGAAGCAGATTTTCCTGTTCTGGCTTTTTATAGCAGATAACCTTCAAAATATTCTGCAGTCCATCAAAAACTGAAGCAAACCATGAATCAACATGTGAACATGAGCTGATGCTGCTGAAGTGAAGCAAAGTTACAGAGGTTTGATTACAGACACAGCTGAGAGTTTGTAATCTGTCATCATTTTAAAAGGTTTACATTTCTTCAGTATATCCACATTTGCAGCTGCTACCTCAACCTCCACTTGTCCAACACAACTGCTGTCCACTGCCTCCATGACATTGTGATTTTGCTGTTGGTCTTCTGTCAGATCTTCATCAATCACTTCTGCACGGGGCACACCTTCAGACTCTGCAGCTGCATAACGAAAGCCTGTAAGATAAAATTAGACATAAGGTAAATGTACACCAATATTCCAATGACAGGTGTGTGATTCATCTGGAAGTTATGTGCGGATTAGTGTACAGTGATAGCAATTTAGTATGTTTTTAGAGGGGGGGGGGGTTGTTTACCTCCGATGGGTGCTCTTTTTCGCTTCCGTTGCGTACGCCTTGAGTGCCGGTCCGAGTCTGATACAGGTATGTCGTCATGCCCCATGTGCAGTGTTGGTGCCCAGTCTGGATTTGTTACATCCATTTCATATGCTGGTTTGCCTGCAATAATGCCAAATCATAAGCTACTCAGTCGACATGACGTGGTTCTGCAGCATCACACATTAGCATGTTTTATCTCATTATCTATGACCTCAGCACGTTGAAAATAACACTAAAAGCCTTTCAAGAGTGATATGAATTAATTTAGAACTCACCGGAAAGAAAATGCCGTGAGCAAACCAACAAAAAGCTGGGGATTGCAGAGAACTCGATATCCGCTCGTCTCACCGCTGCAATCCAAGCCTGACGTCTTTGTTTAGTAATATCGGATACATGGGATCCCTCACGTTGCCTCCAGGACGGAAAACGATGAAAAGAGAGCCCGTTATCCAGCTTCTTGCCTTCACGATCGTGTGATCTAACGTTGCAACCGACAACACAACACGTACGATCCATAGCTGAAATGGTATCCTTGGGCTGGCCTACTGTCATGGCGGAAGGGGGCATGGCCCATCTCCCGTGACATCACGCTCCAAAGCCCTATAGGTGGGAAAATGTACCATGTCGACCAATCAAAAATGATATGGAAACATGACATTTGGTTGTTTAGCAAAAGGGGGAAGTTTTAGGAGTGACCGGCAAGAGAGAGCGAGTGAGCGAAAGAGAGAGAGAGTTTTGATACGTGAGAGATTTGTGACGTTTACCGTGTTTGGTCTCAAGTTAGTTTGTTGTCTTGTGTATTTAGTGTGTAGCTGTTGTTTTGTTTTGTGTGTCAGTTCTACTAGTGATCGTCACAGTTGCTGCCTTAAAGCCAACAAAGGCAGATTGCAGTGTAAACGCTGAGTGACACACCTGCTGTCAGACCTGCAGGTTTATCCCTGTGCTGTTCTCATATGTGTTAGAGTGACACAAACTATTGTTTGACACCTGATTGTTCTGTAAATAGTTTGAAATGATTATATGAAAAACGTCTGAGCCTTGGCTGCATTTTTTGGTAAATAGTACCATATAACTTTGTTGTTTGCAAAACGTGTGCGTATTTTTAAAAATGTACAATCTCTATTTGCATTTCAAGTTATGAAGATGATTCGTTAAACATGTGTGTGGTTTTTACAGTCAAAATATCACTTTCTACTTGTATTTTAAATTTTGTCTGAATTTAGATAAATTGTGCTGATACAGTTGGTCAAAATGAGAAAATAACAGATTGGCAAGATAAACTGTTTTTAAAGGTAAAATATAGAGGCCACATCAAAAGTAGTCAAGAAGGGTTAAAGGCTAAAAGCAAAGTTGTCACCAAGTACTGTTTATATTTGTGTGTATTGCTGCAGCTTTTTTGAGTATTAATTTGGTGCCTTTGTGTGAAATAATGGTATTGTGAGTGATCCATATAGTCACAAAGAATAGCCACTTGTTTCTGTGCTACCAAAGTTCCCCGGCTTTCATTCAAAATGTGTTTATCGTCAGCACCTGCACATTAAACTACTTAAACATTATAAATGTCTTCAAGCTCACACTGAGGCCTGTGGGGTACTATCAGCCACTGAGACAGTACACACATTTATATGTGTTTGTATATGAATATTTCATACTTTAAGACTGCCTGTTTATTTAAGGGAGATGAACAAAATACATTGGAATTGTACAAAATAATATCATGGATGATAAATTAAATAGATTTTAAGTAGATGCTTGTGCATTCTTAAAGTCTTATATGTTGAACTGAACTATGTGATCTGTTCAAAGCCTTAATCTTAATTTGAAGTGAAATGTGCATTTTGAGTTTATACACTATGTATATAAGGCGACCGTTTCCTTTTGCAGTATTTTTGTGTGGTGTACTTTTCTATGTCTTAACAAAAGGGGAACAAAGGTGTTTAAGTTCACCTAGGATGATGTGTTTTAATTTTCACATGGTCTTGCTTGAATTTGACCCTGACAAAGGCGTATGAACTCTGTCAGCTGTTTGGAGTTTCCATTTTCTAAACTTCTACATTCTGAACCTTCTTCAGCTCTGAACAGATGATGAAACACTGAATGATTTCAAGCTCACACTTTGTCTAATAAACTTACATCTTTCATTCTTTATACAGATTGAGGGGCTGTGGTTTGTCAGAGATCAGCTGTGATTATCTGGCAGCAGCACTGAAGTCCAACCCCTCCCATCTGAGACAGCTGGACCTGAGCCTGAACAACAAGCTGCAGGATTCAGGAGTGAAGCATCTGTGTGGTTTCCTGGAGAGTCCAGGATGTGGACTTGAAACTCTGAGGTCAGTCAGCATGTTTTAGTTGTGCTGAGATGAATATGATGTGAAAGTTGTGCTGACACTAAACTGCAGACATCAGGCTGATATTATACTGATCCACACTGAGGATCTTCATGGTAAAGTCTGTTTTCTTCTTCTCTGGTTTAGTCCATTGACTGCAGCAGAACAATGTTCACATTTCAAACCTTCAAAGAAGAAGAAAAATCCTCCACTGGATAATTCACTGTGAAACTCTCCAACTCTTCATTCCACCTTAAAGTCTGTCTGACACTGAAATCCAAAGCAAAATGTGCGTTTGCTTTACAGACAGCAGTCCAACACAAACATACACACATCATCCAAAACACAGTCCAACATCCAAATCTCCTCCACTGCCAGCATGAATGATGGGAAAGAGAAGGAGGAACACTCTGACATTCAGGGTTAGAATGAGTTTCATGAAGCAGACTGTGAAGATCAAAGCTGCATTAGAAAGCTTACATGAATGAATGAGTGGACAGAAGTGGACAGAGATCATCTGAAGCACTTCAAAGGCTTTAAATCAGCACATTTCTCTTTATTCTTTATCAACTCTGTTAGTTTCTCTCAGTTTTCTGTGGAATGAAGCTAACAGCAGGCTAATAAGATGCTGACCAATAGGTTTCTATTAAAGGTTGTAATTTGTATATGAAAAAGTGCTTTGGCTCAGCAGGGATCAGCTTACAGGTAGAATACAGCTGCTGGATGGGATTAGCATGTCATAGCTATCTACCAAACTGCTAACTGGGGGATTTCAGGCCATCTATGGATCATTTTTGCTAACTGTTTATTCAGCTTAGGCTCACAGGGCTGCAGCCTGTGCCCTAGCTGTCATAGGGCAAGAGGCGTGGTCCACCTGCACAGGTGAGCAGTCCATCACAGGGCCAACAGAGAGAGACAGAGAAGCACTCTCTCACATCCACACCTACAGCCAATTTAGAAGCACCAATGAACCTAAGCAGCATTTCATTGGACTGTGGGAGAACATCCAACCTCCACAGAAAGGCCAACAAGCTTCAACCTACAACCTTCTTGCTTTAAGGCACTAGTGCGAACCACTTTTCCCCATTTCAGCCCAAATCCTGCATCTTCCTGTTTCTGACTCCAGGCCAGCTCCACTAACACTTTCTCATCAGACACTGCCACCTAGTGGAGGTGTCTTAGTCCCATTTGAAGCTTCAGATGACAGTTAGTTCCTTTACAAAGAGGTGGAGGTGGTGGGGCCACAGCACCATCATCACTGAGTGCCATAGGACACTTAACCTTTGTTTCCATATGCTGGGAACTTCCTGTTGTTCCAAGGAGGACTGGAAAATGTGTGAAAACCTCCCAGTCAGTTCCTCACAGCACACTTCAATCATTTCCCTCCCACAGCATCAGGACCAGGGCTTTTTCTCTCTTTGGTCCCACTAAGAGATTTCCACACAAACACCTCATCAGTGGGACTCTCAGAGCTACCAGCCCTTTGCTACAATCACAAAACTCTTCATTGAAATCAATGATATCAAAGCTGGAATCAAATGAGTCCAAGTCTTCTGCTGATTCAGCATCACATTCATCTTTGCTCCTTGTTCTGCATCCCCACCATGGACTTCATTCCTTTCCAAGCCAGCCTTGAGTGTCCTTTATTCAGCTCATCCTCTGCTTTACTTTTACACCTGATTTTAGCTGCTTTATCTCTCTTTCAACAAGTTTCTGTGCCTCAATCTTTTTCTTCTCTCCCTCATAACAAGACAGCTTCTTCTGCCTGAGAACATGTTGGAGTGATTTACTAATCCAGGGCTGCTTATTGGGGAAAATACTTCCTGTTTCCAAAGTAATCCCCATTTTTCCCAGAAAGAAATGCAAGTAGAAATCGATGATCTAAGTGAGAACATGAGCCTTTAACAATAGCAGCAAAATATCTCTCCAATCTCAATACTCCCTCTCTCGACCTCTGGAACACCAGAGGTCACAATACATTGTGTTGGGTCACTCCTCGGCCCACTCAGCTGCTTCCATGTCCATCCATGGCATCATGGACATCGGGGTCACCACTCCCGCTCTGACCCTCTCTAGCTGTCCTCTGGCTCAGCAAATCAGACAACCTCATGTCATCTAAGTGGTCCAGTAATAAACACCAGCTCCCCCTCGAGAACACTCCATGCGTAAGATTAGGTTTTTTCTGCGTCCCTCTCTTGTGGTCCATCATGCCTCGGGCCTCCAGCATCCTCACCCCCCTGTGGTCGCCGAGATCTTCTGTAAAGCAAACCAAACACCTTTTCCTGCACCTCCCTAACTTATCATCTTTGGGACTCTTTAATCAAAAGCCTGATCCTAATTATCTTCTTGACTTATTGACTTGTATTTATATATATTCTTCAACGTTACTCATCATTTTAAAACTCTTAAAACGCTGCTTTCACGTCCCTGCATGCGTTTCCTGTCGCTTGCCTTATCTAATCATCAACATCCTGTACACAGAAGTCTCGCTGCGGCAAGGCCTCCACTCTGACCTAGAATCTCCTTTCACAAGAAAATCATTATAAGCGCCTATTCTACTAAAAGATCCAAAAAAAAACAACCACTTTAATCAATTAAGTTTAAACATATAAGCAATTACTCCTGGATACATTTTATCATAGCTAAACGCTGCCTTGAAACAACTCCTGTGTGTTAACACTAACTTCATTTTAAAACTCACATTTCCTATGTTATAACCTGTTTTTGGTACAGCCTTTTTATTTCATCTTGCTCCTTTGATGTAACAATACCTTCTCATTCTAGTTTATCAGACTTAACCAAAATATATGCTTTCCTTCCTTTGGTCCTTCTCTAAAGCAAGAAACTCCTATTCAGTTCCTCTTTTCTGTCACTTATTACAGGGCCAGCTCAAGTTCAGTTAAACGCTAAATTAATTTGAGGCCTTTTGCCTGGAATCAATACTGTCATGTGTGTTTATGGACTCTGTGTCTGTAAGCGTGTGCAATCCTTCAATAACTCATATCATCCTCACAGTAGATTGGCTAATCATAGCGCTAGCCAAAGGCTCGTGACCCACAAGAGACGAATTGAGCCACAACTCCCTTAAAGGCACAAAATGCAATATGTATAAAAAGTCATTTCTACGTATAAGCTCTCCCCTTTATCCTAAAAATAAATCTATGTAATATCTGTATGTGTGTCTTCTATTCATTAATGTAATTGTCAGTTATTTTCTCTCTTTATTTTACCTTCTTTTTGTTTACCTCTTTGTTTGTGACGTGGACATCCCTAAACCATCCTGAGTTCCGGCTTCAATTTCAACCCAATTGTACCCTCTATTCTCGCAGTCGAACTCGTCTGGGCTTCACCTTCCCACTGGCCCCTGTGCCCTTCTCTTAGTGTCCTTTGTTGTCTTGTGATCCCCAGCAAACACAGTCTGTTTCTTCTCTGTTTCTTCTCCGTTGCTCTTTTCAGTATTTTCCTTTTAGATTAAATCCCAGCCTGGCAAAATATCCCATTCAGTGTCTTTAAACAGTTATGTCACACTGTTCTTACCAGCCTGCAGTTCACCGTGCATTTTCCATCACGTGCTTTTCTTCCATGCTGCTGCTGGTATCGTCAGTGTAGTTTCAGTTGCACTGTCTTTTGCCTGCTGTTAATTCTTGAAGTCCACGATGTTCTGTCGGTCTTCATCAGGAGATTAACTGTCCTATGAGCTTCTTCTCAGGATCGGGACAAGTGGGAGGTCAAGCTGTAAAATTTTAAGCCAAAATCTGGCCTGTTTTCCTCCCAATTCTGTTAATCAATGGTTTTGTACTCAAGATTCTAGGTTGAAAGAAGTCCACCTGTATTGACACACTAAAGCATACAATTAATATCCTTTTCATTTCTTTTCTTAAAACCTCCATTTGCTTCATCTGCCTGGAGTTTAACTCGTATGTTTCTCTCTCTGTGTGCTCACTTGTCACAGTCAGTTCCTTTTATGGGCATGCAAAGTTCCTGTCACACACACCATTTCCTGTCAACCTTGCAGCTGCTCAGAACCATATTTTCTCTTTCTATCTCTCCTGTTTTGTTTTTTTTACAGGCTAATAAAACTCTTGTTTTACTAAGTCTTGATCTAAAACAATTCACCCTTATTTCACGCACACACTTCTAAATATACTAAATTCTTTGCGTTTGTCAGATCGTCTCACACACACACCGCCTTTTCTCTCACACTTCCACTTCTGCACTCACTCTACTATCAACTTTCATAGTGTTATTATTATTTATTATTTTGTACAAATCACACCCAATCACTCAAAGCCTGCTACTCACAGCATTCACACACTTAAACTGTGACAAGAGTTGAGGAATATACTCACAACACGCTTTCCTAAGAGTATTTCAGACATGCCTTTCATAATCAGAAAGAGCAAGTCAAAGAAAACAATTGAAACCTCTATTAATTCTCACAGCACACACATAGAATAGAAAAAATAAAACACACCAGCATTTATTGCTGATGAGAGGTTACTCCTAAAAGTAATATGTTAGTCTTAAATATATACAGTGCACTCACTATATTTATATATCAAAACTCAGTCAATTACTATACATCCACTACGGCAACTCAAAACTTTATTTATAGCCCTCTAATGAACATAAATGGCGTCTTAAACACACACTCAACAATGTTTGCAGCAGTATTTGTAAAACCAACTGTGGTTTAAACAGTTCACTGCTGACTAATTTGCATTTTCACACTCACACACACACAGTCTAAAAATAGCTCCAGCACTGCCTCAGACTCCTTTCACACAGAGATCTCTTATTTTATATTACAAAGACGTCTTATATTTACAACCACTGTCACATCTGTCAGCTTTAGCGCCTAAACAATTTCGACAAATTTAAGTTAACGGTCCAACCGATAAAGTCCAACTTTTTTGTGATCAATTAACCAGTATCTGTCCAACAGTTTCTGGCCTCATCTCTAAAATCCCTAACTCAATTTAAAAGCGTCAACCAACCCAAACTTTGCCTGAAGCTCTATTTTTGGCATTTCACAGCCAAGGCTTACCCCGAAGTTTTAAGTTAAAGTTACACGCCCGAAGTCCAACTTCTGCTGGCCAAAAAAGCGCAGACTACCGTTCCAAACGGTAAGGAGACTCTAACTCCTAGTTATTCTGGAGTGCCCCAAGCTCCACAGTGACCAACTGACTATCCCTCTTCGAGGACAATGCCTAAGCGTCCTTGGCATTGGCAAGCGTTACCTCTGAGCACTGTGCTTCCTATCAGTCCAACTGACGTTCTTGAATAATTTATAATACTTTGGAACAACAGTAAAACAGCCAAAAAAGTGTAAGACTGAAGCAGGTCCAACCTTATAACCAATACGGGCTCCACCCCAAACAATAACCAAATTCCCTAATATACTAAAATCACTCAGCAGTCCAACTGCTTTCCACGGTCCAACCGTATTAAATCCTTTAGCGGTCCAACCGCATTCAATCATTTTTAGCAGTCCAACTGCATTAAATCCTCAGTACTGTCATGAGATTCTCATCAAAATCAAAGCAGACATTCCCCAGTAATTTCAGTGAGTAGACTTTAATTTGTAATGTCCAATTTGGCACACTTTGGAAATAATTCAACAGGTAGTGCCTTACCTTTGGATAAGCGGCTTAGAACAACAATGAGAAAAAGAGAGCTGATTATTAGCTCATCAAAACACAAAACAAAATCACAATGAATTATCGGTTAATTTCATTTAAAATAATTCATTAAGTATTTATGTACAATTCAAATTAGTTAATTACATATTTTGTTGGTTTGTTTTCTATTTTAATTATTTTACTGACACATTTAATGAATTATTTAATGATGTATTTATTTAATTCACGTTGCTACTCCTGGCCCTGCATCGCTGTTCATAAATACATTTTATTTGTCAGCTTCACCCATCAAAGTCAGGGGGCGGGGTTAATGCTGATCAAGTCAACACCATTGCTTTGGTCTGGTGGGCGTTCTTTTAGTGGGCTTTTCTCAATACTAAGTAGGCCTACACACCAGGGTTTGGACATGTGTGGACCCAAACTATACTTTTACCCTTTTTTGTGTGTCACCAAATACACTTTAATATTTTCTAGACAAGAATGTAGTGGCGTAATCTTTAACCTCTTTTGGCTCCAAACAGAAGTGACAGACTTGAGCAGGGTTCATTTAAAGGCTGACAGAAGTGGAGTGGTGACGGGGAGATGTTTGACAGGACAGTGTTTCAGCCTCCACAGGTTCATGTTGTGCTCCATCAGTCAGTGAAGATGAAGTCAGTGCTGATGAGGCTGTAGAGTGTGTGAGGGATGTGAATGAGGATGATGAAGATCTGATGATAGCAGATAAAAACAGGCTGCAGAGACTTTGAGCCATACAGGGCACAGAGTGTGTTTACAGAACAGCTGAAATCATTATGGAGGCCTCACTGGAATATGGAAGCATCACAGTACAGCTTCAGTGAAGCATTAAAGTCTCTGATATGAGATGAGAAATGAAGCAGCCAGAGCTTTTTCATGAGTGGAAACCCACTGTGACTGTGAGCTGCTGCTACAGCCTCCAGATTAGCCAGCAGCTCATCCTGCTCAACATGGACCTGTGGTCAGAGTGTGTGCTGGATAATCCGGCCCAGGATGAGGCCAAACTGACATGGGATGAAATGTCTGTCACATAATTGAGCTTAGTGTAGTTTCATTTCTGCACAATTTAAAAACAACCAAAACTTTGTTCTGTCTTTTCTATGTTATACTGTAGACTTTCTTTGATACTGTGTCCAAAAGGAGCAGCTTTTACTTTGAAGGGGAGGCGTCTCTGTTTCCTCTTCAGGTTGGATGATGGAAGCAAATTAGTAGCTGTGTCCCAAAACGTCGGCTGCATCCTCCAGAGGCTGCATTTGAAGGCCGATTACGTCACAGCCAGGCGATGAAGGCTGTCCGTATTTGTCGACTCCTTCAAATGTGCCCGACAAATGCGTCCTTCATTTCCCCGAATTTGAAGGATTCGTCGGGTGTGTCCTTCGTGGCCCACCATATCCCAGAATTCATAGCGCGGCCCAGCCAAATTTCAGCTGCCAACAATGGCGGCTGCTACTAAGTTTTCAAATTACTCTTATTAATCTTTCTGGGTCACAAAATAAACTTTTAACATATTTTCAGGCGAGAAAGTAGCTGTGTAAACTTCAAATATCTGCTCGGTTTATCAAGACATCGCATATTTGCAAAAGTGTGCCGACGTTTTCGGAGACGTCTGTTACCCACCCGCTCGCTAGCAAGCCGGGGGGTTCAATGGTCACTCCAGCCGGCGAGAGCAGCGGACACCCGGCTTCATCGTTTTCAGACCCCGCTCTTTCACTACTCAGGTTAAACATGATATATAAGTCACTCGGATAACTTAAAAATTTTCTAAACTTCTACATTCTGAACCTTCTTCAGCTCTGAACAGATGATGAAACACTGAATGATTTCAAGCTCACACTTTGTCTAATAAACTTACATCTTTCATTCTTTATACAGATTGTGGGGCTGTGGTTTGTCAGAGATCAGCTGTGATTATCTGGCAGCAGCACTGAAGTCCAACCCCTCCCATCTGAGAGAGCTGGACCTGACCAGGAACAACAAGCTGCAGGATCCAGGAGTGAAGCATCTGTGTGGTTTCCTGGAGAGTCCAGGATGTGGACTTGAAACTCTGAGGTCAGTCAGCATGTTTTAGTTGTGCTGAGATGAATATGATGTGAAAGTTGTGCTGACACTAAACTGCAGACATCAGGCTGATATTATACTGATCCACACTGAGGATCTTCATGGTAAAGTCTGTTTTCTTCTTCTCTGGTTTAGTCCATTGACTGCAGCAGAACAATGTTCACATTTCAAACAGTGAGACTCAACGTATGGCCCGCGGCCCACACGCGGCCTGCCCACCTTCCCTGATTCAGAGAGAGGGGACCCTGATTAACTGTGTAGTCTTCTTCCTCACAGTTCTAAGTATCAGACACAACAATGAATAATCCACAGCTGACTGTCTTTAGCAGGTCAAAGGTCACGGCACACAGCAGACAGTGGGAAATATTATAACTCTGATCATTTATCAGCACATATCCATATGTATGAAAACAAAGCTGACACTGTGAGACTTGATCAGAGGTGTGATCATCACAGCAGAGGCCTTTGTGTCAAAGTCACTGAGGATCAAACAGAAACACATGAAGCAGATTTTCCTGTTCTGGCTTTTTATAGCAGATAACCTTCAAAATATTCTGCAGTCCATCAAAAACTGAAGCAAACCATGAATCAACATGTGAACATGAGCTGATGCTGCTGAAGTGAAGCAAAGTTACAGAGGTTTGATTACAGACACAGCTGAGAGTTTGTAATCTGTCATCATTTTAAAAGGTTTACATTTCTTCAGTATATCCACATTTGCAGCTGGTACCTCAACCTCCACTTGTCCAACACAACTGCTGTCCACTGCCTCCATGACATTGTGATTTTGCTGTTGGTCTTCTGTCAGATCTTCATCAATCACTTCTGCACGGGGCACACCTTCAGACTCTGCAGCTGCATAACGAAAGCCTGTAAGATAAAATTAGACATAAGGTAAATGTACACCAATATTCCAATGACAGGTGTGTGATTCATCTGGAAGTTATGTGCGGATTAGTGGACAGTGATAGCAATTTAGTATGTTTTTAGAGGGGGGGGGTTGTTTACCTCCGATGGGTGCTCTTTTTCGCTTCCGTTGCGTACGCCTTGAGTGCCGGTCCGAGTCTGATACAGGTATGTCGTCATGCCCCATGTGCAGTGTTGGTGCCCAGTCTGGATTTGTTACATCCATTTCATATGCTGGTTTGCCTGCAATAATGCCAAATCATAAGCTACTCAGTCGACATGATGTGGTTCTGCAGCATCACACATTAGCATGTTTTATCTCATTATCTATGACCTCAGCACGTTGAAAATCACACTAAAAGCCTTTCAAGAGTGATATGAATTAATTTAGAACTCACCGGAAAGAAAATGCCGTGAGCAAACCAACAAAAAGCTGGGGATTGCAGAGAACTCGATATCCGCTCGTCTCACCGCTGCAATCCAAGCCTGACGTCTTTGTTTAGTAATATCGGATACATGGGATCCCTCACGTTGCCTCCAGGATGGAAAACGATGAAAAGAGAGCCCGTTATCCAGCTTCTTGCCTTCACGATCGTGTGATCTAACGTTGCAACCGACAACACAACACGTACGATCCATAGCTGAAATGGTATCCTTTGGCTGGCCTACTGTCATGGCGGAAGGGGGCGTGGCCCATCTCCCGTGACATCACGCTCCAAAGCCCTATAGGTGGGAAAATGTACCATGTCGACCAATCAAAAATGATATGGAAACATGACATTTGGTTGTTTAGCAAAAGGGGGAAGTTTTAGGAGTGACCGGCAAGAGAGAGCGAGTGAGCGAAAGAGAGAGAGAGTTTTGATACGTGAGAGATTTGTGACGTTTACCGTGTTTGGTCTCAAGTTAGTTTGTTGTCTTGTGTATTTAGTGTGTAGCTGTTGTTTTGTTTTGTGTGTCAGTTCTACTAGTGATCGTCACAGTTGCTGCCTTAAAGCCAACAAAGGCAGATTGCAGTGTAAACGCTGAGTGACACACCTGCTGTCAGACCTGCAGGTTTATCCCTGTGCTGTTCTCATATGTGTTAGAGTGACACAAACTATTGTTTGACACCTGATTGTTCTGTAAATAGTTTGAAATGATTATATGAAAAACGTCTGAGCCTTGGCTGCATTTTTTGGTAAATAGTACCATATAACTTTGTTGTTTGCAAAACGTGTGCGTATTTTTAAAAGTGTACAATCTCTATTTGCATTTCAAGTTATGAAGATGATTCGTTAAACATGTGTGTGGTTTTTACAGTCAAAATATCACTTTCTACGTCTATTTTAAATTTTGTCTGAATTTAGATAAATTGTGCTGATACAGTTGGTCAAAATGAGAAAATAACAGATTGGCAAGATAAACTGTTTTTAAAGGTAAAATATAGAGGCCACATCAAAAGTAGTCAAGAAGGGTTAAAGGCTAAAAGCAAAGTTGTCACCAAGTACTGTTTATATTTGTGTGTATTGCTGCAGCTTTTTTGAGTATTAATTTGGTGCCTTTGTGTGAAATAATGGTATTGTGAGTGATCCATATAGTCACAAAGAATAGCCACTTGTTTCTGTGCTACCAAAGTTCCCCGGCTTTCATTCAAAATGTGTTTATCGTCAGCACCTGCACATTAAACTACTTAAACATTATAAATGTCTTCAAGCTCACACTGAGGCCTGTGGGGTACTATCAGCCACTGAGACAGTACACACATTTATATGTGTTTGTATATGAATATTTCATACTTTAAGACTGCCTGTTTATTTAAGGGAGATGAACAAAATACATTGGAATTGTACAAAATAATATCATGGATGATAAATTAAATAGATTTTAAGTAGATGCTTGTGCATTCTTAAAGTCTTATATGTTGAACTGAACTATGTGATCTGTTCAAAGCCTTAATCTTAATTTGAAGTGAAATGTGCATTTTGAGTTTATACACTATGTATATAAGGCGACCGTTTCCTTTTGCAGTATTTTTGTGTGGTGTACTTTTCTATGTCTTAACAAAAGGGGAACAAAGGTGTTTAAGTTCACCTAGGATGATGTGTTTTAATTTTCACATGGTCTTGCTTGAATTTGACCCTGACAAAGGCGTATGAACTCTGTCAGCTGTTTGGAGTTTCCATTTTCTAAACTTCTACATTCTGAACCTTCTTCAGCTCTGAACAGATGATGAAACACTGAATGATTTCAAGCTCACACTTTGTCTAATAAACTTACATCTTTCATTCTTTATACAGATTGTGGGACTGTGGTTTGTCAGAGATCAGCTGTGATTATCTGGCAGCAGCACTGAAGTCCAACCCCTCCCATCTGAGAGAGCTGGACCTGAGATACAACTACAACCTGCAGGATTCAGGAGTGAAGCATCTGTGTGGTTTCCTGGAGAGTCCAGGATGTGGACTTGAAACTCTGAGGTCAGTCAGCATGTTTTAGTTGTGCTGAGATGAATATGATGTGAAAGTTGTGCTGACACTAAACTGCAGACATCAGGCTGATATTATACTGATCCACACTGAGGATCTTCATGGTAAAGTCTGTTTTCTTCTTCTCTGGTTTAGTCCATTGACTGCAGCAGAACAATGTTCACATTTCAAACCTTCAAAGAAGAAGAAAAATCCTCCACTGGATAATTCACTGTGAAACTCTCCAACTCTTCATTCCACCTTAAAGTCTGTCTGACACTGAAATCCAAAGCAAAATGTGCGTTTGCTTTACAGACAGCAGTCCAATACAAACATACACACATCATCCAAAACACAGTCCAACATCCAAATCTCCTCCACTGCCAGCATGAATGATGGGAAAGAGAAGGAGGAACACTCTGACATTCAGGGTTAGAATGAGTTTCATGAAGCAGACTGTGAAGATCAAAGCTGCATTAGAAAGCTTACATGAATGAATGAGTGGACAGAAGTGGACAGAGATCATCTGAAGCACTTCAAAGGCTTTAAATCAGCACATTTCTCTTTATTCTTTATCAACTCTGTTAGTTTCTCTCAGTTTTCTGTGGAATGAAGCTAACAGCAGGCTAATAAGATGCTGACCAATAGGTTTCTATTAAAGGTTGTAATTTGTATATGAAAAAGTGCTTTGGCTCAGCAGGGATCAGCTTACAGGTAGAATACAGCTGCTGGATGGGATTAGCATGTCATAGCTATCTACCAAACTGCTAACTGGGGGATTTCAGGCCATCTATGGATCATTTTTGCTAACTGTTTATTCAGCTTAGGCTCACAGGGCTGCAGCCTGTGCCCTAGCTGTCATAGGGCAAGAGGCGTGGTCCACCTGCACAGGTGAGCAGTCCATCACAGGGCCAACAGAGAGAGACAGAGAAGCACTCTCTCACATCCACACCTACAGCCAATTTAGAAGCACCAATGAACCTAAGCAGCATTTCATTGGACTGTGGGAGAACATCCACCCTCCACAGAAAGGCCAACAAGCTTCAACCTACAACCTTCTTGCTTTAAGGCACTAGTGCGAACCACTTTTCCCCATTTCAGCCCAAATCCTGCATCTTCCTGTTTCTGACTCCAGGCCAGCTCCACTAACACTTTCTCATCAGACACTGCCACCTAGTGGAGGAAGTCTTAGTCCCATTTGAAGCTTCAGATTACAGTTAGTTCCTTTACAAAGAGGTGGAGGTGGTGGGGCCACAGCACCATCATCACTGAGTGCCATAGGACACTTAACCTTTGTTTCCATATGCTGGGAACTTCCTGTTGTTCCAAGGAGGACTGGAAAATGTGTGAAAATCTCCCAGTCAGTTCCTCACAGCACACTTCAATCATTTCCCTCCCACAGCATCAGGACCAGGGCTTTTTCTCTCTTTGGTCCCACTAAGAGATTTCCACACAAACACCTCATCAGTGGGACTCTCAGAGCTACCAGCCCTTTGCTACAATCACAAAGCTCTTCATTGAAATCAATGATATCAAAGCTGGAATCAAATGAGTCCAAGTCTTCTGCTGATTCAGCATCACATTCATCTTTGCTCCTTGTCCTGCATCCCCACCATGGACTTCATTCCTTTCCAAGCCAGCCTTGAGTGTCCTTTATTCAGCTCATCCTCTGCTTTACTTTTACACCTGATTTTAGCTGCTTTATCTCTCTTTCAACAAGTTTCTGTGCCTCAATCTTTTTCTTCTCTCCCTCATAACAAGACAGCTTCTTCTGCCTGAGAACATGTTGGAGTGATTTACTAATCCAGGGCTGCTTATTGGGGAAAATACTTCCTGTTTCCAAAGTAATCCCCATTTTTCCCAGAAAGAAATGTAAGTAGAAATCGATGATCTAAGTGAGAACATGAGCCTTTAAAAAGTCCCAGTGGGTGCAGTCAAAGCAGTCCCTCAGTCCCAGTATATAGTCTTTGGTCCAGACTGGAACAACTGTGTGCCCAGTTTGAGCTCTCTTCAGTCCTGTGACCTGCCAGACCCAGAGGGGCCATCACATCACATTTAGAAGCTCCCCTAATGGAGCCACAACACATGTCCAACACTTAGTCTGTCTTGTTGGACCAACTGGAAGAAATGATTCAAGGACTTAGTCACAGAACAGAGATTCAAATCTCCAAAATCCAACTGGCTGCATCAGGACATATAGTCTGAAACTCTGCACAGTTTCCTGTTTGAAGCTGCTTCCTGTTGGCTTCAGCTGTTTGGAGTTTCCATTTTCTAAACTTCTACATTCTGAACCTTCTTCAGCTCTGAACAGATGATGAAACACTGAATGATTTCAAGCTCACACTTTGTCTAATAAACTTACATCTTTCATTCTTTATACAGATTGAGTTTCTGTGGTTTGTCAAAGATCAGCTGTGATTATCTGGCAGCAGCACTGAAGTCCAACCCCTCCCATCTGAGAGAGCTGAACCTGTGGGGAAATAACCTGAAGGATCCAGATGTGAAGCAGCTGTCTGATCTTCAGCAGAGTCCAGACTACAGACTGGAGACTCTGGTGTAAGTAGAGTGATGGAGTGAGTGGGTGGTGCTGTCAGCAGTATTGTACTAAACACAGTCAGTATGAAACAAAGATCCAGTGTTTCCTGTAAAGCTGCAGCTTCTCAGTGAAGCTGTGAGAGGAGAATGGTGACAGGCTTCAGGATTGGACACAAACACTTCCTGTTTCTGACCTTTATGGTCACCATGGTAACGGCTGACACGCTCTGATCAAACGCTGTCAACAGCCAATCAGCTCTCTGAACAAAGCAGCACGCAGACCAATGACTGCATTCGTTTCCAAGTTTAAAGCAGTGAAGAACACAGTCTGTAGGTGAGGAAGAATTTAGTGAGAGCAGATGTTTGGATGGAATTCCTCCAGTTAACAGCTGGAACCGTCCATCTGGATTGTTGGGCTTGTTGTTGGGGTTCCTACAGAGCTCAGAGTGGACACACCAAGGTTCTTCTAATGAATGAAAGTCCAAACTCAAACTAGGAGGGAAAAACATTTTCATCAACTTCAATAAAAATCCAAAGATTAGAAAAAGTGAAGCAACAATGAGTCCTAGTACAGTCCCAGCACTGAAGTCCCTGCTGCTCTTTATACTGGATGTGCTGCATCACTGACTGACAGCTGATGAAGAGTCTCTGGAAACACTCGTTTATCTCCTCTGCTCTTCCTTCTTCTCTCTGCAGGTGATGATGATGGTAAACAGGACGGTGTGTGTGCTGAGAGAGGAGGAGCTGTGTCCTGATGATCCAGAGAGGTTGAAGCAGCAGCAGCTTGTGTGTAGAGACGCTCTGACTGGGCCATGTTACTGGGAGGTGGAGAGGAGAGCTTCATCCAGCAGTGACTGACAGAGGAATGAGAAGAAGTGCAGATGACTGTCAGTGCTGCAGAGTGAACTGCTCTGAGAACAGCTCCACTGTCAGACACAATGTAGAGTCCAGCATCATCCCTGTGTGTCCCTCTGGATCTGACAGAGGATCATCAGTGTATCTGGACTGCTCTGCTGCTGCTCTGTCCTTCTACAGTCTCTGCACAGTCTCTGTCTGACTCTGGCTTCAGACCCTCCTGGATCAAACTCACCTGGAAAGACTTTCAAACATCACTCAATAGATTTGAATACAGAATATATTTGATATATACTGTAGATGTACTGTAGAGTTGAAGTTTGTCACTTATAAATACAGTCTGTGAGCAGCTATGAGCTGAAAGATCTTTCTAGAAACAGGAAATGTTTTCACTCTTCTGTTGCTTTTTCATATATTTCCACAACATTAATATTGATCCCACCTGTCTCACCTGTTTCATGCTTTTATACATAATAACAGGACACGTGTGATCTGAGCGCTGCTGTGGTTGCTGTGCTGCACGTCTTCATTTAGATAACAGAGACATCTAGTGGTTCAGAGGGAGAACTGCAGGAGGTGGAGCTGTGTTTTAGCATGGAAAACTTTTTATCTTTTAGGCGCAGATACAAATATGACAAGTATCAGTGTGAGATACAAAAGGTCACATCAGTCAGCAGAGGGAACAGTGATCACACAGCAATGTAAGAATAGAAACATAACAGTGAATCTGGACATGTATACAGATGGAAGCAAACAAACAGGATGTAACACTACATTAAAGCCACAAATGTGAAGAAAACAAACACAAAGGAAAATATATTTGATCTCAGGAATCCAAATCAGATGCTTTAGAGCAGGGGTCGGCAACCCTGGGCACGCGTGTCACAGCTGCCACGTGAAGGGTTAACTGATGGCACGACCATAGCTGGACTGGCCATCGGGCATACTGATGGTGATTTTTCATTTTTATGAGCCGATGATGTTTTTTTATTTTTTTGTAACGGTATAAACGATGGAAGATGGTGGATTGGCCGGATGCTGGTCGATATGTAAAAATAAGTCAGTTGTTTGGTGGTGGCTATGGCGGAGCTTCCACAGAGGCAGCAGGTGGATGAGGGAAAGGGGAGGCAGGAGGAGCAGAGACCCGAGGCGGCCGCCGGTCCGAGTGTCAGGTGAACTGAACTTCAGGTAAGAAGTTATGACCTGCAGTCTGTCTGGGTCAGATATAAACCAAGTTTAGGTGCAGTTTATTTTCCTTGTGCTGACTTTTTACAGTCAGTTACAATAACTCATACTGTGTACTAGCTAGCATGACGGAGTTTCTATACAGCTGGGTGGTGCTATGATGTTACTGATAGTGAACTTTACAGTGGCTTGCAAAAGTATTCGGCCCCCTTGAACTTTCCCACATTTTGTCACATTACAGCACAAACATGAATCAGTTTTATTGGAATTCCACGTGAAAGACCAACACAAAGTGGAACGGAAATCATACATGATTCCAAACATTTTTTACAATAAATAACTGCAAAGTGGGGTGTGCGTAATTATTCTGTCATGGAAAAACACACTGCCATCAACTGTTTTGTTTTTGTCAAAATCACAGTAATATAATCACTGTACCTTTATATACACGTGACTTATATTAATGCTGCTGCCCTCTTGTGGCTAAAGTGTAATTATGTTATTGTTATTAAGGAAAACATTTGAGAGTAACATGAAAAATGAGTCAGCACTTTGGCTTTAGCTGAAGAAATCCTCATTTTTATGTCATCAGTTATAGTTGCATGTATTCATTATCATAATTTAACCTTTAATATTGATGTTTTAAATAGATTTTGAGTAAATTAGCAATTTTATGGTATTTTATGGTTGTATTAAATTAATACATCACTAATGAATTAATTATTTCAGTAATTAATTTAAAAATGTACATAGTCAATTAAAGAAATATATTAATAATGAATTATCCATTAATTTCATTTAAAATGTTTCATTATTTGTTTATATACAATTATTAGTTAATTACATATTTAATCAATTATTGGTTTGTTTTCTATTTTAATTATTTTACTGACACATTTAATGAATTATTTAATGATGTATTTATTTAATTCACGTTGCTACTCCTGGCCCTGCATCGCTGCTCATAAATACATTTTATTTGTCAGCTTCACCCATCAAAGTCAGGGGGCGGGGTTAATGCTGATCAAGTCAAAACCATTGCTTTGGTCTGGTGGGCGTTCTTTTAGTGGGCTTTTCTGTCACGGCCTGCGTGGCAGACTATGATGAGGGGAAGGACGACCCAAATGCTGGACTCTTTGATGAGGTCAGTGCGTTTATTTACAGTGATGCAAAATAATCCAAACAACAATAAATCCCCAGTGCGTTCCCGACTCTGACATGTCCTCTTGCCAGTGTTAGTGTTCTTTGTCTCTGCTCCTCAGTGTCTGAGCACCCCGTGCTCGCTGCCCTCTCGTCTCCACACTCCTCCTGGGGAATAACAAAGAGGCAGCCGTCAGCAACACCACAATGCAGCAGACTAACCTTAACTAACTCGCCAAGAGACTAACGTGAAGTTACGCAATGATCCAGCATCGGAGAGAGCTCCACCACACTCCTAAGTAGCTCCTCTGACGAGGCTTGATCAGCTGCAGGTGTGAGTAATTCTCCTCCGCAGGTGTGGCCAGGCTCCTGGCTGACACACCCACACACACACCTAGATACACAAACATGGAAACAGGAGACAGCAGCACCAAAAACACACATGTCCATAACTTCTTACAGGCCCTGGGTCACCCAGACCCCGGTCCCATGACAATTCCTCAAAACTAAGTAGGCCTACACACCAGGGTTTGGACATGTGTGGACCCAAACTATACTTAAACTTTACCCTTTTTTGTGTGTCACCAAATACACTTTAATATCTTCTAGACAAGAATGTAGTGGCACAATCTTTAACCTCCTAAGACCCAAACTCCTCCGTGGCATTCATTTTTAATTTCTCTTTGATATTTGGGCTGATTGGGACCTGATGAATGTAAAAACAAAGAATTACCACATTTTTTGTTTCTGAGAAAAATGAGAGCCACATATGAGGATATTGGTCTAAAATTTTGATAGCACAGTGGCAGTGTAACATCCTCGTAAGTGGATATCAGGCCCTTGTAGAGCAAAATGTAGTATTTTGGTCTAAACAACCCAAATTGTGATGTCCACATATGTGGACGCCAGGTCCTAGGAGGTTAAATATCTGCTCACTTTGTCAAAATGAACCTAATCATCTCTGATGAGTTCAGTGATGTCTGCCAGCTCACCTTGCAAGTGGTCGAGCTCATACCGCCGACAACGCGGCACACAACTTGTAAACCCCCTGCTGACTATCAGCTCTGGAGTTATTTGTTTATGTTAGTTTCAACTGTTCCTGCAGAAAGTAAGCACGTGTTACTGATAAAAAGTCCAATAGAAGCAAAGTCTAAACTTTGAAAACAAAAAACAAAAACCTGTCTGATTAAGATCTGATCTTTGGGGGGTTTCAATAAGCAGTGTGACCCGTGTATATGCATCAGGGGTGGTTTTGATTATCGATTTATCGATTAAAATCGATTCTGGCTTGGATAACGTGATATCGATTCATTAAAATCCTGAATCGATTTTTAATATAAATTTATTTTGGCCAAAACGCCAGAATCTCAGGTTAAACCTCCCAAAATTTCAACAACCACCAAACAGCTAAAACAGTAAATGAGAGCAGGAACACGGATTCTGCACAAAGACGTAAACACAAAGCGCGGAGCCGCCGACGCATCAGAATCAGTGAGATGTGACTTTCTCACCTGACTGCACGGACACGAGCTGAAAGCCGACAGCTCGCTGATTCTGATGTTTCCGCGGCTCCGCGCTTTGTGTTTACGCCCTTTTTGCGCTGATTCTGAAGCTGCAGGTTTGATGTCTCTCCAAACAATATTGAGTAAACCAGCATCAAAAGAAGCTCCAAACTACGCTTCACATAAACATCGTCATGAATTCCCTCTGATTGTTTTGCTACCACCAGGATAAAATCACACTTCATGCACAGCTCTCTCTCTCTCTCTCTCTCTGTACTTCAAGAACAGTTTCCCGTCTAAAAATCTGTTTTCTGCATTATTCGCTTGCTTGTTATGCACAAGTCTACCGTTCTTACAGCCTGTCGGCCGCTGTTTTTTTCCTTTTACTTACTTCTGAAAACAAAGCCTCATTTCTGCCGTTCAATACTGAACAAATTTAAACTTTTTAAAATGATGCAAAATTGCAAAATGCTCAGCTGTGTCTGTAATCAAACCTCTGTAACTTTGCTCTGCTTCACGTCAGCAGCATCAGGTAATGTTCATATGTTCATTAATGGTTTTCTTTTGTTTTTGATGTACTGCAGAATATTTGTATAAAATCCCAGGCCAGGAAAACCTTCATGTTTTTCTGTTTGATCCTCAGCTACTTTGACACAAAGGCCTCTGCTGTGACGCTCACACCTTTGATAAAGTCTCGCAAGTGTCAGATTTCTTTTTATAGATATAAAAATATAGAAATGTACTGATGCATGTAGTAACTGTTAGCTTTAACTGTACAAGGCTTGTTAGACATAATGAAACACATCGTACAGATTTCTGGATGTTAGACTATAATTTTTATAATGATTATTAATCTTGAGTCTAAAAAGTCAGTCAAGTATATCCAGGATATCTTTCTGTTAACTGGATTCACTGACCCTAACACTGGGACCAGGATAAGTGGTCGCATGAAGCTGGTTATCAGCTGACAATCTTATGATTTAATTAATTTAATTAAGTTATTTAATTTTTCTAATTTTTCCTCTACATTTCCCCTGAAATGAAGGGATTGTGTTGAACATGCTTTAGTTCCTCACATTTTTCTGCATCTCTTTGTTCAACCCCCTGAATTAAAGCTGAAAGTCTGCACTTCAAACACATCTGAGTTGTTTCATTTAAAATTGATTTTAGTGTATGTACAGAACCAAAATCAGAAACTAAGTTCTCTCTGTCCAGATATTTATGGACCTAACTGTATAATCTATACAGCACGTAAAAAATGCTGTAAATAAAGAAGTCTGTGAAAATGTGGCACTTAAGGTCAATTTAAACTGAAGTGATATAATCTTCTCCCCACAGTTTGAGTTTGTATTGTCTCAGCTGCAGACAGACTATGATATTAATATTATTAGTTATTAATATTATTAGTTATAAAGGACACCTTCCTGCCTTTAGTCTTATTCATGATGATTATTAGTCGTCTTCTAACGTCCACAAGTCTGTATGATGTGTTTCATAGTTTCTAACAAGCCTTTTAAACTTAAGTTACTGCATTGCTGAAACACCAACATCTGCTTATTGAACAAAACAAAAACAACCAAAAGACCACACATCTGATTTCATTTTTATTTTAATAGACTTCCAAAGATTATACCAGATAACTGGCCTCAGAATATAATTGAATAAACATGTTTAAAAACGATAACCTAATCCTGCCTTGACAGGCTGAGCTCTTCAGTATCCACCAACAGCATCGTCATGCTGAGTCAGACGTTTCTGCTCCTGCTGGAAATACTCTTCCTCTTTCCACATTGTACCAAATGTTTTTAAATGTTAGTTTCAATTTAAAATTAAAGATTAAAAAAGTGTAACACATGATGCAAATGTAAACAAAAGCCCCTCTGCAGTATCAAGTCTGCATGGAAAAGTGACACACTTTAGGTGATCTCCATCCTTGGGAAAAGTGCTGTCAGCTGTTTCCCAGTCCCCTGGCGTCTGTGCTGTTCACAGAATCACAATTCCATCGCTGAACTTCCTCTCTGCACCGTCGATTAGAGCTTGGCACGCTCCCTTCATCCTTCTGCTTCTGTTCCAACGCCGCTGAAGAATTAGGGCAGAGCACATCGTACACCCTAGTTGTCTTCCTCGACGTCAACGTTGAATCTCTTTCACTCCTTCTGGTTGTTTGCTGTTCAAAGTCTCCTCTCGACGATCTTCTGGAAGCTCAGTAGCACAGCTCACTGTGGGATGTCTGCTGTGCTGAAGGTGATCTCTGCTCCTCTATGATCCTCCTGAAGCCTCTCTCCAGGCCTCAGCTTCCATCTTGTGGATGATCTCCTTCAGTCACTCCTTCTCAGGGCACGTCACAACATCTGCAAGTTAAAATATTGACACTCCTCTTTTGCCACACGGCTCTCGCCATGTGTCAACTCCACACAATGAGACATGCACAAGAATGTTGCACATTCTCTCTGAAAAATTCTCCAGGGTTTCTCTTGGAGCAGCTCCACTCCAAACCTGTAACCCTGTGTCAAAGAAACATTAGTCAGTGGTTAAATGTTAAGATTGTTCAACTCCCAGCTCCACCCGGAGCCTGTATCCTTGCCTGTAGACAAAACCCTGTAAGTTAAAACAAACTTCACATTTGCAAACAACTGTAGCTCATAAGAGTAATAAAGTATTCAGTATCACAGAGACAAGTATCATTGCAGGTTTATTCTAAATCATTAAACTCCTGCTTTTGTGCCATAATTTGCTCCAAATCATCGATCATCTCAACTTCATCCCACATTGTAATCAGTGACTTTCCTTAAGTTCGTCACTCACTTATTTCATCACTATGAGCTCAATAGTGGTCAGATAATGAGCCCCATTTTAACTATTCTATAACCCTGCACATCTGCTCAGTTGTCACTTGTCTGTCTGTGCTGAATCCTTTACAAGCACATTAGAGAAACATTAGCAGTAGCATCCTAGGTCAGGCCTGGGTCACCAGACTCCAGAGGTGCTGTAAAAGGTCATAAAGTTAACACTCTGCTGTAAAAGAAGTAACACTGGCTTCAACACAGGATGTCTCTCACACTGTATTCACATCTCCACTGTAATATTCACATTCCTCAACAACACAGTGTAATTTCATCACCAACATACAGCCTGTCAACACAGTTTCCTTCACACAAAAACTCAGTAATCCTGTGGTAGAAAAACATTATTAAGTTGTGTCCTGCTGTAAATCACATGATCAAATCACATGATTAACCCTCTGCTGTAGAAAAGTAATGTAAATGTTAGCGCTGCGCAGGTGTGTACACACTTTCTCACAGTGATGTCTGCATTGTGAGTAATACAGGATCATGAATAACACACTGCTGGTAAATTCACAGACACACAGAAAAATTACAGCTAAAAGCTTAAATTTGCAGAGTTCACACAGTCATGTGACCCAAAGTTTCCTCCTCTGGTCTCCTGCTGCTCCTGCAACAAAAGACACACACAGAGATACATCTGCCCTTTGTCACATCTGGGTGGGGGTTAACCTTTGCATAGTGGTGTTAAGTCAGTCAACTCTTGTCAGCTTTCAGCAGTCCAGTCAGTTCCCCATTTTTACTCATTTTTTATTCATTTATTCATTCAGTGCTGATAGTGGAATCTATCGTCGCATTTCGTTTCCACCCTCAGCAATATGACGCCATTTCAGAAAAAGAAAAAGAATTTAGACTGGATCACCGCTGAATCCTTTCAGACAGGGACTCGCTTCCTAATTGCCCCAATAAGTGGCTTTCTCCTGAGCCCATTTTAATTTTGGAGAAACTCACTTTGCAACCGTTCCCAACAACATGTTGTGTAGTTCTTCCTGTTCAAATGTTCAGATGTGCTGTGAAAGTAACAGAATAAAAAGGAAAAAAGAAAGAAAGGCCTTGTTAAGTCATGACACGTGTTCTTCATCCCAGGAGGGGAAATCATACCAAACCTAACTGGCAGGTTCAACTTTGCAACAAAAGACAAATCATCAGCCAGATTAATCTCAAACATTCATCCACTCAGCCACACACCTCACACCACACAACATAACCCTGTTGTCTCATCACATAACGACTTTCTTCTCATGTAACCAAATGTGTGCCATGTTAAAACTTCTTCACACATCAGAAACTCAACAATCAGCTCACTCATTCAAGACCCCTCATCAGCGTCCTGTTTTCTCCTCTATGATGCAACCATCTGTCCTCCAAAATAATATTCGTCCACTAGTCTATGTATCACTTTCATCTTACTAGTGACTTGGACAAGATGACAAACAGAATCTCATGCTTCATGAGTCAACTTGTTGTCGTGTTGAACAGATTCATGTACTGATCGTCTCCAGAATGTTAGAAGAGCTTCAATAAATCATTAGAAACAACTTACAGCTGCACAGTTGTGTCAAACCAATCTTTGTGTCATTGTGGGATTTTTGTGTTTCTACATGTGACACACGTCTAAAACATGCACACAATTTGAACACAAACAGGGACATTTGTTACCACAGCCAGATGCTGAGAGCCATTTACTTGTAGTCCTGTGTCTATATATATGTACCATTAGATGTTATTGGAATGAAATGATTGTCAGCTTTGATAGTTTCATGTATGTATGACGGTGAAAAAGCCGTCGGCCTCTGGAAGGAAACAGAAGACATTTCAGAGGCTGCAGCAGATTTCTTTGATTTGGGGCCTTTTTCAGCTTTATTGGACAGAGCAGTGAAGATAAGTGACAGCAAAGCAGAGGGAGAGAGAAAGGGGCGTGGCCCGGGTCAGAATCAAACCACGCCAGCTGCTCTCCACCTCGTGGCACATGGTCACCTGCTCATCCTAGTGAGCTCCACCAGCAGCCCTTTCACACACTTTACACAGTCAAACACTGTGTGTGGACCTCAGCTAACAACAGGCTACATTTAAGTCTGGACTACATGTTTTTATATTGAGGAGATTTTTCACTGTTTTTATTCCATCAGCAGCTCAACATCATGAGCAGCTTTGACATAAAGACATCAAACTCAAGCTGACTTTAAACTACTTTTAATACAGGGGCTCAAAAACAACAACATCTTTATTATATATCAGGACAGAAAGTCATTTCATCTCAAAGGGAAACAGCTTTATTTGGAATAACCAGCACTATCAACTGGTTTGGGATCTCCACCAGTTTCATGTCTTTACAGCTTCTCCAACAAAGTTCCTGTAAAATCAGCATTTTTGTCTTTATTGGTTTGATAGTGATTGATTATTCAGTCCCAATCTGCTGTCATCTAAAGAACAAAATGATGTTTCTATGAGTCACAAAGCTCCAGATGTTGTCGGCTTCACAAAGAAAACAAAGAACTTAAACACAAAGTGTTTGGAGCCAAAATGTTCCCAAGCTGCTCTTTTTGAAATGGCAGAGGTACAGTGGTGTCTAACAGCACACTGTGGAAGGCAAACATGTTATTGTTGGATGAAACTTCATGAATCCTTTGTAGATTTGAGCTGTTGGAGCCTTTCTTTTCTCTTCAGGTGTACAGATGCTGAGGAGGCAGGTGAAGCAGGTGGAGCTGTTGTGATGCTGGCAGAGGGTGTGTCTTAGTAACTCTGTGAGGCAGAACTGGATCCAACATTGTGGATGTGTTGATGTTGGAGCCATTAAGAGTCTCTGGCCACACTGTAGGATTTCCCTTTGATCCACTGTGGGGGCATTTTGGAGTCTGTCAGTGAAACTCTTCATACTGTATTTGTGTTTGACTCCAGTTTATAGAAACAGAGAAATGTGTCATGCTTTTGTTCGGCCTCCACAAATACACACATTTGTTCATTGGTTGGACTTTTTGTAAGGAGACACATTGAAAACCATGTTAATAAGATCTTGTTGTTTCCTGTGGATCCGACACAGAGAGTGGACTTCAGACAGAAACCGTGGAAGAGATTTTAGAGGCCGTGTGTGGCAACAGGAAGTTTCTGTATGTTTGCTGATCTTACATGTGGAAAACAACACGTGATGTTTGTGGAGTTCTACAATGATTGCAGCTGCCCAGCCAGGCAAGATAAACTTTACTTGTCACAATGAGACTTCTTCCCCACCTCTGTCAGTCCCTGCATCCCTAAATGCCTCCAGTTGTCCCGAGTTCTCTCTGACTGTCTCCTTGGTGCATTTAAACCCCTGTTCCTCCCTGTCCTCATCGTCTGTTGTCTTCGTCTCCGTTATCAGTCATCATAATTTTACCATCTCTGTGCAAGTCTGCAAATTTCTTTATTAAATCATAAGATTCTTAAATTCATCAAGTCTCTCTGTGCCTGGGTCCTCGTCACAAAACATGACATCACTGTTTTGTACATTTTAACACAATTTAATCCCAACATTTGTGAAAGAAAAGCAAAACACTATTTTTGAAAAGTCTGTAACAAAACCATCAAATCTGATCAAGGTTATTTAAATGCTGCAAAAGAAGAATGGATTAGAATAAAAGAAATACATATCCTAACCTTAATTACTGGGGGAGAATAATGAATGATGCTCACAGTGAGTAAAAAGTAAACTGAGTGCATTTTTTGGACAGAGATTCACTTTTAATGTGTGTGTATAATATAATACAGATGCATAAAAAACACTCCCGAAACAGAATAAATTATTACAAATAAATTATTACAAAATATTTAAAAAATATATATAAAAATGGAGGCAACTTTGCCTGTGGTAGAATGTATACAACGTATGAAAAAATCTTTACTGCAGATGCTAATTTTACTAATTTAATAATACTAATTTTGTGTTGTAAGATTTATGAGTTTCATGCTTTCATAGTGGTCCTTAGGAGAGCTTGACATTTTTATCAGGTGGTCCACACTGTAAAAAGTGTGAGAAACACTGATAAGTGTCTGTGTGCTTTTGGAAAACATTTAAAGCTGCAGTACAGAATCTTTGAAACAAGCTTAAAACATTTTTAGAAACAGAGCTTCTGCTTCTCTTTACAGCTCCTCACTCCACCAGGGCTGTTTGGTGCTTTCTGATAGTGTGCAAATGTGGTGCACGTACTGCGGCAGTCATACAGACAACTGGACGGTCCAAAAGTTAGCCGACCTATTACTGGCTGAGGTTTTAGTAGAGTTGTGGCTGAACCACATAAAAATATATCATTAATTTTAATCTCCCCGATCAATGATCATGTTATGTTGGAATGTTGTTAAAGAGGGTCAAAAATGTTTCAACCCAGTTTGTTTTGCAGATTCTGTACAGCAGCTTTAATATAGGGAGAACACAACTTCCTGATTGTGAGTAAAATCAGGTTTTTTTTTTCTTTGTCAGTTTAACAGTTTCTGTTGTGCCTGTCACTGCTCCCTGTCTGTTTGCTTACCTGGTTCTTCCTGACCTTGTGCTTCTCCTCACGTTCCTCTCTTTCCTCTCTCCCTCTTTGACTGACAATCATACACAAATAGATTGTATTCAATTAGATGAAAAATTACATTAACATGAAAAAAATACTATAGGGCTTTGGAGCGTGATGTCACGGGGGTGGGCGTGGAAAGGATTTTGGCCCGATCTGCCATTTTGGGGGTCTAGCGCAAGTGAAAAGGGAGCGAAGGCACACACAACAGCCATGGTTCGTATTTGCTGTGTGGTCAGCTGCAATGTTCGATCACACGACCGGCAAGAGAATAAGCTTGAAAATGGTTTATCTTTTCATTCTTTCCCAACCTGGAAGCAACATGAGCAGCTAGTGTATCGATGTTACCAGACGAAGGCGTCCAGCCTGGATAGCAGCTGTGAGACGAGCTGACGTGCAGTTCTCTTCCATCTCCAAATATCTGTTGGTGCTCCAGACATTTTCATTCCGGTAAGTTCTAAATATGTTCATATCTCTCTTTATAGCCTATTAGTTTTATTTTCTATGCGCTCTGAGCTCATAGCAAATTAGAACAAACATCCTACTGAGTGATTTTGCAGAACTACCTTCTATTTATAGAGTTGCTAATTATTTGGCATTATTGCAGCAAACCAGCCCATGAAATGGATGAAACACATCGTGACTCAGTTCCAGCGCTACACAAGGGACCTGCTTCAAACATACCACCATGCCAATCAGATTACTTCTTCCATGTGAGGGTGAAGAGGTGACCCTTCTGGATAAGATGGTGAAGGTTTGCTGCGTTTTGGTGAACAGTGTGGTAATAAAACCAGGGAAAAATGAAACTTGCTCCTGTTAAATATTCTTAAGTCTTGTGCTGTATAAATAGCGGTAATTTTTCATAAGATAAATTGAAGTAATTGATAGTAAATAAAGTAATGTTAGTAGTGGGTGATATCATGTAAACACTCATGATTTTGTGTAAACATTTTGTCATTTGTAAACTATAAATGACATGGATTCTACATTGGAACTGATGTGATGTTCTATAAGGTGGTTTTAATAAAATAAAAAAAGAGGCAAAAATTAGTTTGTTTCTTTATTCAACTTTTGAACAGTGGGACTCAGTCAGTAGATATTCAGTAAATGCAAATTATTTACACGGCAGTGCACTACAGGCATAAATCTAGACCCCTAGATAAAACATTATGGGTCATTCCCACAACCCACAGCTTTACTGTGTTCCAGCAAAGTATCCAATAGCAGTGACAACTCCTCCACAGTAGCAGGTGGGATTTTTCTGTTTTGAGGACGGCTCCTTTTACCTGTCAATACAGATGGTCTGTTTATGTTTTGATCAAGAGCCTTTTTTTGGGCAGCTGAAGAGGAGAAGTCCATCTTATGGCCAACCTCTGGCTGTATCTTGGTCACATTACCCAGCAAAACCCAGTATGCAGGTTCATCTGTAACAGTCCTTGTGCCACAGATCAACACTGTTGCTACTATATTAAACAGAAGAGCAGCGACATGGCTGCAGGTCTCTGCGACTCCGGCCATACAGGTGCAGTGGGCGGCTTCAACCTTCCCTGTGATGCTCACAGTGACCCATGGCTGCAATGCTGGTTCATTCAGTCTTAGAGTGCAGTACCTGAAACACACACAGACAAAGTTCATTTAAAGACAAGAACTATGAGCCAAGGCCGACGTAAATGTGTTTTATCTACTTTATCATAAATGTAACAAAGTGTTTAGAAAGTTAGCACATACATGTAATTTTTCATTTCTTTATGTGTCCATCTATAGAACGCTGCATGTTATAGTCTAAATCTGCCTGTTCTGTCAGAAACCTGCCTGCAGAAAATGAACCTAAAGCATGTAATGCAAGGATGTCATCACTTTAGAGATGGAGAAAGCATAAAGTGACAATTATGAATCACTTAATATGATAAGGAGATTCTGCAGGTCATTAATCAATGTATAAAACTAAAATAAAATGTATTTTTAGTGACACAGGATACAAACATGGAAGCAAGATGTATAATTAGAATTATTTATAATAAATGTGAATTAATTAGTTCAATTTCTTTAACCATAGAGAATAACTAAATCCGTCAGGAGAATGTCTCATCAATGCACTGAACTCACTATGTTATCCCTCTAACAGCCTCCACATGTTCTCACTGTAATTTCCCCTCATGAATGAATTTATGCTGCACTAATCTGAATGTTTGCAGGGAAATCAAACGCATTTCACACGCAGTACTCGAGCTGACTTACCTTTGTTTGAATGACGACTTGTACGCGTTGACTCCACAGACAAGGTACGAAAATATGTCAGGCTACGTCAGGCTACGTCAGTAGCGCTTGGTCTTCAGGGTTTCTACTCCACGGCCGTATTTCATACGGGTGCGCATTTCCAATGCACGCTATTTTCTGCAAGTACCGCTGCTTCGCCTCTGGACGCAATCGGTCTCTATACAGTCCATTCTCTTTTGAGAGGCTCTTAAGCATCTTTCTTGTAGTCGTCGTTCCAACACAGTGTGTTTGTTTTGATTCGTAGACCCCGAAAATGGCGCTGCGCTCCCACAATGCATTGCGGCGTGACGTCAACTCCAATACTTCCAATATTTGTCACATCTGCGGCAGATTTACTGCAGACTCTGATCAGGAAAGTGAGACGCCGAAAGAGAGGAAAGCGAGCCGGCGCACTCGTGCGTCTGAGGAGACGCGGACTGCGAACTGCTCTTCCTGGGATCTTCCTTTCCAATGTACGCTCACTCAGGAATAAGATAGACGAGCTGGCCCTGATGAGAAGCATGAACAGAGACTTTGCCTCCTCCTGTGTCTTATGTTTTACGGAGTCGTGGCTCTGTGAGGACATCCCGGACTGCGCGCTCAAGCTGGAGGGCTTTCATCTGCTGCGTGCGGACCGGCAGGCCTCTCTCTCTGGACTCCCCAGGAACCTACGCCAGGATCCTGTTTGTGGACTTCAGCTCTGCCTTCAACACCATCCTTCCAGACCAATTCCAAGGCAAGCTTTCCCAGATGAATGTGCCTGATCCCATCTGCCGGTGGATCACTGACTTCCTGACGGACAGGAAGCAGCATGTGAGGCTGGGAAAGAATGTCTCGGACTCCCGGACCATCAGCACTGGCTCCCCTCAGGGCTGTGTTCTTTCTCCTCTGCTCTTCTCCCTGTATACCAACTGCTGCACCTCCACCCACCAGTCTGTCAAGCTAATCAAGTTTGCAGATGACACCACCGTTATTGGACTCATCTCGGACGGGGATGAGTCTGCCTACAGGAGGGAGGTTGAACGTCTGGTGTCCTGGTGCAGCCACAACAACCTGGTGCTGAATGCCCAAAAGACAGTGGACATTATTGTGGACTTCAGGAAGCACACAGCTCCACTCCCCCCCATCATCCTGACTGACACCCCCATCACCTCTGTGGACTCATTCCGCTTCCTGGGTACCACCATCACCCAGGACCTGAAGTGGGAGCCCACCATCACCTCCGTCATTAAGAAAGCCCAGCAGAGGATGTACTTCCTGAGGCAGCTGAAGAAATTCAACCTGCCAACACGGACAATGATGCAGTTCTACACTGCAATCATCGAGTCCATCCTCACCTCCTCCATCACCGTGTGGTACGCTGGAGCCACTATCAGGGACAAACAGAGACTGCAGCGTGTTGTGCGCTCTGCTGAGAAGGTGATTGGCTGCAGACTCCCATCTCTGCAGGACCTGTACACCTCCAGGACACTGGGGCGTGCAGCTCGGATCTCAGCTGACCCTTCTCACCCTGGACACAGTCTGTTTGACCTGCTCCCCTCAGGCAGGAGGCTCCGGTCCATTCGCACCAGAACCTCTCGCCATAAGAACAGTTTCTTCCCCTCTGCTGTTGGACACATGAACAATAACCGTATGACTGTTCCCACCACTAACACATGACCCTACGCTGTGTTCACTGCATCATTCCATGTTTGCACTGATCACCACCTGCACTCATGTATATATCTTTCTCCGTAGCACTTTTAATTCTTATTCTTATTTTTTCATGTCTATTTAAGCGTAATTTATGACAGTATGTTTGCACTGAAGCACCGCAGCAATTTCCTAATGTTGTAAACCTGCTCAACATTTGGCAATAAAACCCTTTCTGATTCTGATTCTGATCCAGTCAGTTAGCTCGTAAGTATCCATTTCAAACAGGACAGTGGTAACAACAGCAGGCTACGGACAATTTTAAGTTTTAGATTTTAAATAGGCTGTATGCATTTCAATGGGAGCAACAGGACGGTCAAATCTCGCTGATTTTACTACAGAGCAGGACGGATTGTTGGGTAGCAAACATCGTCGGAAAACACATTTTCAACACTGCAGGTTACCTGGTGTAATGTTTTTCAGCTAAAAAGAAACATGGCCTGACTCCTACCTAACTATATAAAGAGTAACTGAAGGTTAAATGTAGCTAATATGTCCTGTTTTAAGCCAGGCACTTACACCTCCGCTCCGCTGCGTCTCAGCCACCATCGCTCTGGCAGAAAGGGCGCTAGAGCCAGAGTAGGGGAGAGCTGGAACAAACCATTATGGGAGGGGGGTATCTATACTTTTGTTGTTAAAATGTTACGTCTCAACCAAATACTGTATGCTTTTTATATTTTTAGTAGTGTGTCACACAAACAGCAAATATTGTCAAAAAAGTAAGAAATCTTTGGGGGTGCTTTGATTCATTTCAGCACCCCCAAAAATGGGCTAAAATCGCCCCTGAGTTGAAATATTAAGAAATAAATAGTAATTCATGTTTGTTGATTAGATTTATATGTTTAAATGTGTTATTTGTGCTAATTGTGCAATTAGATAGGAACCTTTTCTAAAGTTGTGTTGTTGCTAAGAGGGCATTTTTTGGCTGTCACACTCAGCAAGCTAATTAAGAGACGAGCCACGAGGTTTGCACGTGTGCAGAAAGATAAATAAAGAGTGCCTTTTTTTGGACCTCCCCACCACGTAAAAATGAAAGTTTATTCCCTTTGAGTGAGGCCAATGAGGTAAATGTTTTATTTATTATCATTGTATGTAAATGCGCGACTGTTGCGTGGTATTCAAGTGCAATAGCCGCAGTGTGAGGTGTAATGTGTACTTTATTGATCATTTTGTTGGAATGTTTCGTTGTATATAATGCTTAAGGACTTTAGTAAGACTATTCATTTAAGTTTGTATTTCCTTTTAGTTCTGACGGCATTGTATCGGCTGTGGTTGGACATCATTACATGTTAAGACATGTGGAAGAATCCTCCTGTCCGAAATAAATGTCAGTTTAAACACAAAGAACAAGTTGAGCTTTATTAAGACTCGAGGGGAGTAACAATGATCATTGTTCTGACAGCATTTTGAGTGGGAACAGTTCAAAGTTATTTACTGATTGAAACAAGCTGAATGTTTCTGTGCACGATGAAGAAGATCAGCAGCAGCTCAGCTGATCGATGAATTGACATCTATCAGTCGTTTCATGAGATCAAGTCATCAGCAGACATTTGTTCTAACTGTGTGATGAATGTCAGAACGTCAGGGCTCTGCTTTAGTCACTACTTGATGATCATTGGCTCATTGTTGAATCCAGTGGCCCAGTCTGACCTCTGACCCTTTGCTGCATGTCTTCTGTGTTATCTCCACTTTCATGTCTGATCTTCTGCTGTATCGTCCAAAATAAACATCTGAATCATTTCCAACACTTCAGCAGATCTTTAGTTTGGGCAGTACAGTACAAAATAACACATATTATACTATACTGCCCACTTCCTGATCTTATTGGATCTGTGTGTGAGGTTGGTGAAGGAAACACATGTTTACTGAGTGAATCGCTGCCATTAGTAACTAGTTTTTATATCACAGCCTAGAAATCACACAGGACCATTTCTGCAAGTGAAAATTGGAGGAAAATAATTGTATAGTTTGTGTGTGTGAAGTAGTCAGACTCGAACGTCAAGGAAGGTGGTAGGGAAGCAGACATTTCAGATTTCCAAGGTGAGCAACTTATTTACAGTGAAGTTAATTTAATGTAACTTAACAAAACTTCCTCCCCAAATAAACTCTATTAACAAAACTCACCATAACATGGCTCTGGTGACACAGCTCACCTCTCCTCTCTCCTGCATCTGATAGAGACTTGCTTTAAATAGGGCCACCAATTTCCCTCCAATTGCCCAGCCAGTACCACTCACTCAACTGAGGGATCTAAAACGCTACACAGATTATCCAAAAAACACAAAACCTCTACACACTTCTAACATGCACATTTACACAACTAAATGGCAGTATTAACGAAAGGAAAAACATTCAACAAATCCCTTTAAACCTTAACACAAACAAAAGGAAGCATCTCTATGGAAAAAGAAACCCCTCCACTTTGTTTGACCTGCTGATGTCATATGTGACATCATCAGGACTTTAAAATGAGGAAATCCCAGGCGGGCGTTTCCCCACACCTGACCCTTAGGACGACTGAAAAGACAAACAAAGTAAGTATGAACAACTTAATCTGTAACATAATAAAATATAAAGAAACATAACTTAGTATTTGTCTTAATTTGCAGAATGTTTGATTTGCCGGCAACAGAACGCTTACACAAACAAACCCGGGATAGTGAGTGAAGCAATGTTACTTGACAAATAGCAAATCATAGCAAATACATAGAAACAGAATAATGTGTACAATGTGCAAGAAAAGGTAAACACATATGGGACAAATGGAGAGCATTGCAACTGCTCCTCCACTTTGTCACAGTGCGACTGTTGTTTGTAAATGAAAACTTATCCCAACTACATGTGCTGCTGACCTTTGACCTTTTCTTTAGGTGCACAGAGGCCAGAGGAGTCTGTGGAAACATCCAGAACTGAGGCAGTGCTACAGATGTCTTCAAATAAAGTGGTGTATTATCCATGGATGCGTTCCATTCCTGTTTAGACCTGCTGGCTGTCAATGGGCTTCATTCCATTTCAGACTGCCGGTGGTCGGCTGGAGTCTAAACTCAACATGGCTCCTGTGTTAGAAGAGCCTCTGATTTTAAAATATGCACATTGAATAGTTTCTTTCCAGCACTATGGAGCTACCAGCCCAGTATATGTAGCCCACAGTAGATGAAGTTTTCAAGCTGGACTGACAAACATCAGGACTCATGTGATCCCTACATGTGGACCTTTCACAGATGGATTCAAGTGCAGATTCAACTCTGCATTACATTTGACTTCAGCTGTTACACACTTTCATTTTCTGGCTGTGTCACTTCCTGCTTTTTGGATCAGATAGTCTATCCATGTCCACAAATGTTTGGCTGCATATTTTTATCATCTATATTTTCCAGTCTTCATGCAGCCGATATTTCATGTGAACTCCAATCTGCCACCTGCCATCACGTTTTCAGGGTTAGTTCAGTGTTGGAAATGTAGGACAAACAGCAGCACATGTTCTCTAAATGTTTGCAGTCATTTTTAAATGACGCTGATACTACATGAGACATTTTCCACATTTATTGTCTTTGAACAGAGAATAATAAAGCCATCAAACATACACAGGCTTCTGCAAATACAAACTTCTGTGGTGCATTTGATGACCTGCAGAGGAGAACAAGTCGGGCTTTTCAGCCCTAACACAACAAGAACAGCTGTGGAACCATTGGCCATTTGCCATAGTGTAGCTGAGTCAAAACAGCCCAAGTGCTGAGAGGGAAAACATGATGATTTATGTAAAGTCATAACTGGCTGCAGCAGCTGAGCTTTGACCTGTGAGCTGCAGCTTAAGCTTCTTTTATGGTTCAGTGTTTAATGTTTAAACTGTTTATGGCTGCACACACACCCACAGTCAGGTTGTATACATATTGAAATATTATATACAGTGTGGCAGCTGACCTTTGACCTTTGACCTGCGAGCTTCAGACTCATTGCTGGTGTGAGGTGTTTAATACTATTGAAGCTTGCAGACACACCCACATCCTCTGATTTGTTCTCAGGGTTGTTCAGTGTGTCGGAGTTGGAGCAGAAACCTGCTGCAGGTTAATTATTGATCAAACAATATCACACAAGGTGCAGCAGCTGACCTTTGACCTTTGAGCTTCAGACTCTTTGCTGGTGTGAAGTGTTTAATGTGACTTCAGCCTGCAGACACAGAGGACTGATGAAGCAGAAGATTGTCTCTGTTTCTACACAGACCTGGTCCAGACAGCAGAGCTGCAGAGGGAAGACGTTCATGGGAAGAAGCCGAGTAAGTGCAACGTCCTCTTTGAATCCTGGATCAGGAAGTGAAGCCGGGGAATATTTGGTGTTTCAATAAGGTTTCTGTCTTTGACTCAGTCTGCTGTCACTTTGTTTCAGAGAGAAAAAGAGATTTCAGATTAACTGCATTATATGCTGAGTAACTAAATGCTGCTAGTCTGTGGTGTCACTCCCAGCAGCATCACGTCATTTCTTTACTCTGACCTTTAACATCAGTTAACTTAGCTAGCAGAGCAGCTAGCAGTTAGAGTATGAACTCTGTGTCAGCAGTCAGCTTGGTCCTGGTGGTCACCTGGTTTCATGTTTGCTGATGATCCAGATGTGTCCACATAATTATTTATTTCTGTAAATGTAAAGACTTTACAGATAAACAACAGCAGCCCTCTGGCTGGACTCTAACCTGTGAGTTTCCTGTGACTGAAACCACAAGCTGACATTTTCCTTCTGAAGCAGCTGAATGGATGTTTGAGTTTACCTGCATACATGGTGCACTCAACACCCTCAGCGGAGGAGGAAAAACCTCCTTTCGGTGGAGAAACCATCCTTAACCCTCCTTGAAACTGGCGGGGAAACCAGACCTCCTTATGTATATATGTGTGTATATGCATGTGCTTCAATGCGTGTGCGTGTGTGTGTGTGTGTGTGTGTGTGTGTGTGTGTGTGTGTGTGTGTGTGTGTGTGTTTGGGGGTGTGTTTGTGTGACCTCCTGCTCACCAAAAGGGTCATAAAAGTAGGAAGCTTATTAACCAAGAAAACAGAACCTTCAGATAGGATGTCCCTATAATAAAACACTACAGCCTCCCCCACCAGAGAGGTGGTCAGAGACAAAGGAATGTCTTTGATCCTGCTGCTTGAACTAAGACTTACACATTTAAGTAACACAATGACAACATTTAACAATTTGACTCCAACAGCTGCCAGCTGGAATTTAAATGTAATTTAAATGAAGGATTCAAGGTTATTGGGTTTTTGAACGTAGAGATCACATGAACGTATATGAATTGAATGATATGTCTCTTCTATGTTTCTATTATCATATTTTGATGTTGATTGTGATTGGTTTTATTTGTTTCTTCAGTGGTTGTAGTGTTTTAATATTTAGTAATTTTTTCCATTTTGTAATTGTGTATAAAGTTTAATTTGAATGAAAGTTACACTCAAATGCTTCAGGGTCTTCAGTCAGTGTGTGATCAGTTTTATACATGGCAATGGTCTTACGTATGCCGGTGTTGGATATGGCTGATAACGGTATGTTTAAATCTGAAACAGCCTTTAAAAACTCTGTCCAGCCAATAGGTCTGACGGTGTGTGTGGTTGTGACGGCTTTAATCAGGTCGTAAATGTGTGAACCCGGGATGGTGCGTTTATCAACAACAATTTCACCTTTGTCATTGTAAGAAACCAAGTCTGGCCAACGAGAGAATGAGTTCTGCATTCCTCCTTCTCCTTTTAGGTATGTGTGTCAAAACATTCTCTGCAATAAAATCCTTCAGCATCACCATAAACAGGTTGGGTGTCCGCAGGCTGGGTTTGCACATCCATGTTAAATTGTTCCGGTAGGGATGAAGACAATATATTCTTTTCACGGGCACCTTGTCTCACAAGTGTGAGGTATCTTTGGAGAATAACACCATATTTTTTTAGCTTTCTCATACACATCTATGTCTGATTCTTGTAACACTTGAAGCATCTCCTTGTCCAAGTCTTTCTGAGCCTGTTGTCTGATGTTGCCTGTGTACTGCTGCGGTTGTTTCAATAAGTCCAACTGATGTTGGGGCACCAAAAACATCTTTTGCACATGTTCCATTTTCACCTGTTTGCTATCAGACTGGTTATGAAAGGGATTGCAGCCCCTAATCAGGCTAGTAAAAACCCACCAGATTGGTTGATTGTCTTTATCTTTTTCAAAGTTTTGATCTTTTCTTCGGCAATCAGTCTGATTAGAGATTTTTTCTTTTTAGCTGTTTGTACTTCTGATTTGTCAGTGGAATGTTACCTTGCAATACGTTAAAGGCTATCTCACACAATGCATTGATGAAGTTTGCATTGCTAATAATAACTCTGCGTAGAGCCGGGGGAGACTTGTATATCAACTCCAACAGAGACAGATTCCTCCGCATGCGTGATGACATCCTTTCAACTCTTCACTGTTTTTTGTTTTGGGTTATAAACAACCGGACGGTCTGACAGTAAATTTCTTCGGGGTCTTAAATAGTCCGGGGTCTTACCTTTATAGTCTATTAAAACATACCCGTGTGTTGTGGATGTGGCATAATTAAACGCTTCTATAATATATTTAGTATTACCAGGAAAGATTTGCCTACCTAAAAGCAGGACTTGATATTTATCTCTTGGATTTTTAAACAATATTAGTTGGTGCATTTCAAAAATAAAAATATGAAGACACTCAAAATAAATTTCCTGTGGTGGGAAACTATTTTGTGCAACTTTTTTGTATTTACAGTTTTGAGGGATAAGCCTCTTAAATTTCTCTAACTAGAAATATATGTTAAAAAAATGATTTTCATTTTTTTGGTAGTTTATTGCATTTTTTTGCAATTTATGTAATTACTATGCACTTAATGCATACATATTATTTAAACTTGGGCTATAATGGTTGTATTGATGTATAGCAACTTCATATGTTTCATATGTTTCATATGTTGTTTGTTTAATTTAAGACAAAAAAAAAATTAAATGAATGAGAGGTAAAACTTGAGGGGGTAGGGACAAATAAGTAAATACTTCAGCCTACTCCTTTTCAAACAAATAATTTTTGTAATAATTTTGTAATGATTGTGAAGGCACATATTTGAAACGTTTGAAATAAAAATGAACTGAACTGAAATGCTCCCAAAAATGTCACTAAAACATGAAAAAATATAATATAAGCTCTGGTCACAGCAGATACTGATAAACATGTATTATGAGGATGGATGATCAAGTTTCTCACTCTCTCCTTTAAATCTCAGTTTTTTCTTCTTCACAGTTTATCTGTTAATTTATTAATGAATAACACTGAAAGAGTTTCTGTTATATTTCCCCTTGAACATCAGCTTATTAGGGCGGCATTAGGAAATAGCCCCCCTCCAAAGAATGAATAAATGAATGATGATAATAATAAAATGATTCAAAAGCAGAGCTCAGAGTGGTAGAATGGTCAAACACGGATCCACGGGTGGTTCAACTGCATTTGGTGACGTGACTAAAGCAAATCTTTCAAATAATCCCACCATCAACGGGATGTTGTCTCCTTTACTACGGTTACGTTACTTGGTCACCGTGTGAATTTCTTTGAAATGAACCAAATTCTTTTATTTGTTGGTTGTTGCATATTTAACCTCTACAGTCAGGAAAGGAGGAGATGAGGCCTCAACAATGTTGGGTTGTAGCTGTGGTTCAGGTTAGAGTGAGTGTCCATGGAATAAATGTAAGTCAGTGAACTGGAAACATGACTGTGTTCAAACTTTGTTTTCCTTTTTATAATGAGTCTAATCAAAGGTGGACAGAAGTATCTCCACTGTGACTTTTCTGTGTCACCATCAGAGCTTCTGCACAGTGTTTCTGGGGCAGATAACATTGCAGCATTATGGAGACATTATGGAGACAAAAAGAAAAGCGTCTGGATTTCTTTAAGTTAAACTTAAAGAAATCCAGACGCTTTTCTTGGACTGTTGGTTTCAGTGTTTAGTCTCATTCACACACTCCCTCAGACTCTTCACACATACTGATTTGCTGACATAAACACACTCCTGTGTGCTTTCTTGGCTTCACACACACACTGAGGACCATCTACAGACTGTGAGCTCCGTCTTCTTTGTCTTTGGAGCCGAACTCTGACAAAGTCAGGAACAAAACTTTCTCCAGCGTGTGAACTTTCCTCCTAAACTCAGTCTGAGCAGTCAGACCACATATTTCTAAAGCAGCACATGAAGGTGTGGCTCACACACACACAGGTGAAGGAAACAGCTGCAGTATTAAAAACTGCTTCACTGTCTACAAATATATGAACTGAATGTTTCTTTCAGGCTGTAAAAACCTTGTTTATCCTCCATTACAGTCCTGCATTCAGAGCATTACTTCTGTTATATTAGTACATGTATTTTATTCTGATGAACACATGAAACTCTGAGCTGGATTGAATCCATTGAATCAGAGTCCAGGACTCAGACTAAACACACTGAATGTGTCCTGAGCTCGGCCGCTGTTCCACAGTAACTGCTGTCAGAGTCACTGTTACTGAGTTAGCTTAGCTAGCAGAGCAGCTAGCAGTTAGAGTATGAACTCTGTAAGCAGTCAGCTCGGTCCTGGACATGGTTACTGACATAAAGCTGCTCTCTGCAGCCATGTTTGACCTGCTGCTTTGTAGGACTACAGTAATGGAGGATTTGGAGGCTGAACTGGGCTCTGTGACACTTTTTGTAGTGAACTGATGAAAGCTGCGTCTCAGATGGATGTTAGTCCAACACATCAGACACGACCTCTGCAGCTCTCAGTTGATGTGCACATGAATGATTTGTGTTTCCTCTGCAGGTGAAGGTAGAAAGTGTGTGTGAGCTGATGTGAACTGAGCAGCATGGATCAGTGTGAGGACAGAGAGGAGGGAGTCCCTCCCTCTAAAAGCACTCTGTGTGGGGAACATGAGAGCCAGACCAAAGCTCAGAGGTGAGATGACCATCTCTAACTGTCCATGACTCTTCTCCATGTCACAGCTCAGCACTCACATCACTGCTCCATCATTATTCACAGGGACCAACCTGGACCTCCACCCAGCTCTGTGTCCTCTAAGAGCAAACGGGTGAAGCATTTCTTTCGTAATTTAGGGCGAAAAAAGTCATCTGACAAAAAGTAAGTTCATGTCAGTGTTAAAATGTTTGAAATTTTAATCAGCTTTTTACTATTTAACGATTTAAATAATATACTATTTAATACTTTATTTATACTTTTTATGTAATGTATTGGACACATTGGATGTGACACATGTTTCATGTTCACTTACTTTTAGCGTCAATCAGAAACCATCCAGCTCTGTGTCCTTACAGAGTGACCGGTCAAATCATCGAGGCATTAATTTTAAATCCCAGCCTGTGTCTGCTGCAGAGAGGTGAGCTGTTAGTTACAAGAACTCTCTGATTTAAATGATTTTGATGTTTCCTGGTTTCTAAAATGCATCTCTGTAGCAGAGCAGTGTCTCCAAGGACACACAGGCTCAGCTGTAACTGTCAGTTTATCTGGTTTAAGACACATTTGGACTCAATTGGCTGTTTTTAACTATGTATTTTAATCAGAGGTGTAAATCTAGACCTCACACATCTGGATCCTAAACTATGATAGAAACAGCTGCTAGCAGTGGGTAGTTTGACTTTGATACGCTGCTCTACAAAGCAAACAAAGCTTTGTGCAGCTCCTCTTCAGAAAAGTGTTCAGAGAGCAGCTGCTGTATTAGACAAAGGCTCGTCGTGTGAGCCCAGATGTGTGTAACAGCTGGATGAAGGAGAACCATCACAGTCACGTCTCCATCCCGCCTTTATTAATGAACTTCCTGTTGCTTGCAGATGACAGGAACACAAAGTGTTTGTGCCACGTGATGCTGCAGGATTTGTTAACGTGTCCATGATGGTAACATCTCCTCGTCTAACTGCAAACACATGAGCGCTCCTAACGGCAGCTATCACAGCCACACAGGCAGACTGTGTCTCACTGTTGCATTCAGGGACATTTGTTTTCCTGTAAAAAGCTGAACTCTAATCTAAGAGGACTGTTACTGACAGGAAACAGCTGCATTATCTGCAGTCTGTGTGATCACAGCTGCTTCAATCACTTTATCAGAGAATTGATCATTGAATAAAACATGTTTGTGTCTGCAGAGGTCAGAGGTCACAGTCTGCAGGATCCAGCTGTCCATCTGTGAGGAGTGACCGGTCCAAAGTTTACCCTCCACACTTCAGTGCTGAACCTGAACCAACGAGGTCAGAGACCTGTGATGACTCCTTTACATGTTTGTGTTTTCCTGGATAAATATGACCAAAGATTCATTAAAAAGATAAAAATCTTAGACTTTGTCCTGTAGCGCTGTGTGGCAGGCAGGATTGGACCCAAACACAACAGGATGAAGTCAAAGAGGCAGCTTTATTTCAGCTGTGAACATGCAAACAGCAGAAATAAGGAAACATAACTGTAGGTTTGCAGTGAATGAAGCCTCAGCTCGACGCTCCACTTTGTCCCTCTTTTCCTTCTCCAAACAGCCACATCAGGAGTCTCTGATGGAGTTTTAAAATATTTAATTACAAATGTCCAAAGATGGGTTCAGGATACCTGAATCCACAGTTATTAAAGCTAAAATAGTTCACAGGGTTTGGACTTTGTTAGGTGACAAGAGAAGATCAAAGTGTTTTTTATCTTTAAACAGTATTTTTATCACTTCAGTTGCTCTCACAGCCCTGTTTGTTATTTTACCAGAGCTCTTATGTTTCACTCAGTGCTCCCACCAAACACCTTGGAGGACACATTAGTGTGATTTAGATTTCATTGGTGTAAACACCAGTCACACAAGCTAACCCATGGAGGCAGCAGCAGGCTTTGTGTTTGGTCTGTTGGCTTAAACTAAGAGAGTTTAGTTTGTTAGCACAAAGAGCTGTCAGCTAAAGCCCCGAATGCACTTTGAATACAGACGAACTGAGAAAAACACTTGAAATACAGCAAACAGTCAAACTGACAACATCTTGTTCTGCTGATCATCCACAGCAGTACGTTTAGCATTCATGCTAGCAGCAGGCTGTGACTGTCCACTGAGCACCAACACAGGTAGGAGTGAGCAGTGATGAAGCAGGACTGTGGGCAAGTTTGAGCTACAATCCTATTGGCTTCTCAGTTTCTCCAAAGAAAAGGGGAAAAATTCTTGGTGTTGTGAAGATGTGAGTTGGTCTTGTTGTCGTGGGGCTGGAAGGATGCTGGCAGTGAGAGGCTTTTCATCCAGTGTTCAGTAACAGAATGAGAAGAAAGCCACTGCACATGAAACAAGGTGCTCGTAGTGTTTGTTTACTGTGTTTGTGCCACAATGTCAGATCAGTTGTAGATTCACATGCAGACTTGTCCAGTGAAACCAGTGCAAGTACTGCAGTACAGAGCAAAGACTAAGCAAGGGTGTTATTGTAAACTTTAACAAAAGACTGTTATGTGACAAAGAGTAAGTACATTATTTTTATGAGATTGTTCATCATGTCTTTAATTTAATATTTCCAGTTTTTCCTTCCTGTCTCATGAAGCTGTTACATTTATTGTTTTTCTTTTAGGATCAATAAGAGGCCAGAATCTCCTGGACCTGAACCCAGCTGTGTTTCCTTAAAGAGCAACGTGTCGAAGGGTGTTGTTATAGACTTTAAAGGCTGTTCTTCTGCTGCTGAGAGGTAATGTGTGTCTAGATGTTGTTCCTGACTCTGTATTTTTGAATAAATCCTCATGTTTAATATCAACTCAGCTCTTTTTCACACACATTTCTATGTTGGTATGTGAAGCGGTGTGTGTTGGAGTGTTTCCACAAACACAGCAGTCAGAGTGGAAAGAGTGGATGTTGTAGGAGGTGTTTGTGTAGTGAAGAGGCTGAGTGTCTGTAGGACTCCAGCTGCTCCAGCAGGTGTCTCCTTTGTGCTTTGCTTCAAACACAGTGTAGGGAGGAGCTTCCACTCAGGTATTTCAGGTGTTGCTGGATGGAGGAGGACAAATAGTTTTTCCCTTCAGTGACACTTCAGCAGCTCAATGTTCTGGGAGATGTTTGTCTTTATGAAGGTTTATGGATTCTTGTTCTTACTTTGGTTAAACTGAGCAATACATTTTCCATCTAACATTTAAAGTAAATTTCCAGGTGAATAAAAGATCTGCAGCTGCAGCCTCTGTGATGTTTCACAGTCTGAAAGTAACAAATTCAACCAGAGTTCAAACAAAGGCTTAATATACGTGTGTGTTTGATATAATGTCAACAAGTACAAACAGGTGTTCTTACAGGTCTTAATCACAGAGCTCTGATAAGTCTGGTGACTTTCACACTCAGCAGTTTTGCTGCCTTTTATTTTATATTGGCCTTTTTAAAGCCCTTCAAAGTCTCCCACATTCATACAGAGCTTTTAACACCAAACTCCTTTACAGTCCTTCTCCTCTCACACACGATCACACGACTGATTTGTCTGCAGCAGCTGTGTTACTGCTAGTATTTTATTATGTGTGTAATCTCCTCATATTGTTCCTGTGGTTTAGTTTGACTTCCTTCTGCAAACTCAGCTGCTCTGTTGCTGATACACGTCTCCATGAATATGATTGATCAGATGCTGCCAACACCATGTGTTTCAAGTGAGCGTTCAGCTGAAACCCTGGGTTGACTTATCGAGTTAATAACAAGCTTCACGTGACTGTGAATGCTAAAGTGAATCCAGATAAAGGAAAGAGACCCTGCTAATGTTGGACTCACTTCTTAGTGTAGATCCCAGGAGGAAGTTCAACATAGCCATTCTTTGTGCTAGCTCGACCAAACCTGAGACCACAGTGCAGGATAATGATCATCATCTGTCTCTGTCAAGGACATTTAAAATCCACAAATAACAAACATAATTATATTTGATCATTAAAAATGATGATTAAACAAAGTGTCAAACATACTTAAGTAGAAGGACTGATGTTTGTGTTAAAATACCCTCTTAAAGCTGAAATAATGATTCAACTTCTTTACTCAAGTAAAGGTAAAAGAGTACAGGCTCTGAAATGTACTCACAGTATTAAAGTAAAAACGCCATCTTTGAAGGAAATTTCTGCCAGTTTTTGTGCAAAGTTACCTGAATTTCTACCTCCAACATTAATATGAGAAAATTATCTGAACTTTTATTCTAATGAATTTAATCAGCTTGAACATTTTGTAGCACAAAAGTAGAAAAAACTCAAAGGGAATCAAAAATAGCTCCGTTTGCTGTTGCCTGCATTGTAGATGGGCGGCTTTGCCTCAACACCTAAACAGGAAAATGAGTTTAGTCAAGTATTAAAGTGGGATTGAAGAGGTCAGGAAACCAGAGATCAGGTGTTGTGGTGCAGCATTAAGATAAGATGGGGCCTGATTATTTAAGACCTTGTATGTGAGGAGCAGGATTTTGAATTCTGGATTTAACAGGAAGCCAATGAAGGGAAGCCAAAACAGGAGAAATCTGCTCTCTCTTTCTAGTCCCTGTCAGGACTCTTGCTGCAGCATTTTGGATCAGCTGAAGGCTTTTCACTGAGTTTTTAGGACATCCTGATAATAATGAATTACAGTCGTCCAGTCTGGAAGTAATAAGAAGAAGAAGAAAGTGTGTACATTATTGAGCCCCATGGGGAAATTGCTCTCTGCATTTAACCCATTCACTCAGTGGGCAGCCATTGGGCGCCCGGGGAGCAGTGTGTAGGGACGGTACCTTGCTCAGGGGTACCTCAGGGTAGCTGTTAAGGGGAATCGAACCCCCGACCTTCCGATCATGGGGCAACCACTCTACCTACTGAGCTATCCCTGAACTAGTTTTTCAGCGTCACTCTTTTTAGCATTTTTTAACAACAAGGTTCTGTCTATTAGGGCTCTTGTTTCGCCGACTGCTGCCTCAGATCCGAGTCTTTCTCCTGTGTGCTCAGCTGTCTTAGAGCAGTTTGATCCCGTCTCCCTTAATGACTTGACTGCAGTAGTTTGTAACCTAAGATCATCACACTGCCCCTCTGATTGACTCCCCCCAACTACTCTTTCAAGGATTGTCAGGTTGGAGATTGGCCTATAATTAGCTAAGACAGCTGGGTCTAGGGATGCTTTTTAAGTAAAGGTTTAACTACAGCCAGCTAGGGATGGGTACCGTTTAGATTTGAAAACCTGCTAAATCAGAATCAGTTGCTGATGACGGCTTTTTTCTTTTACATTAATCACGTATAATCTTAACTCAAAGTGAACATAGACTTGATTGAAGTAACTCAGATCAGCCAATTCAAAATGCTAATTCAATCAACTCTGAGTTCATGGCTAGACTCAGTTTGTTGGCCCTGCACCTTAAAACTATTTCCTGTTTGTCTCTCGTGTTTTTTGGATATTGTTTTCACATCTTATGTCACGGCTAGCGGGGCGAGCCATGTTGAATTTAATAAAGGACCCAAGATGCAGACACTGCTGTGAAGTGAGTGAGCTTTATTGAAACGGTGAAGTGCAGTGGAGATGGCCTGTGCAGAAGCTAAGATAACCTCTACTGAAAAAACTAAAAAACTAACCTGAAACCTTAAACGGAGACACGGGGAGACAACACAGACGAACCAGCAACAAGCAGGAGAAAACAAAGGGCTCATATACACAAAAGAGCCATCAGGGAATGAGAAAAGGGAGACACAGCAGGATTCATTGGACATAACCAGACAAGGGGAAGCAAAAGTAGACACACTAACATAGGACATGGCACTGTCAAAATAAAACAGGAAGTGAACACAGAGACACAATACTAACACAGTACAGAGGGAACACAGAAACCAAAACCTCAGAACTAGAAAATCTTAATCAGAATGAAATTGTAACAAAAGACAATAACAATCAAAACAAAACCACTGAGTCCACAGACTCGGGACATACATCGGCTCAAACTGTGGTCATAAATATTTTGTACTTGTAAATCAGACTGTGTAGTTGTGAACTGAGTTTTGTAACATTGTAAAACAAAATATCTGGAAAGTTTATGTTTTTGCGTTCATTGATTTGTGTGTGTAAAAATGTAAAAATGTAATAAATGTAAGAAACATTAGAACTACTTTTGCTGACACAAAGTTTGGCGAGTTGTCACTTTAAACCAGTCACTGATATAAAGAGAGCACCTTGTTCCAGGGCATCTGAGCATGGAGGGAAAGCTTTATGCAGGAGATGGTAAGAGCTGTTGGGACTAAAGAAACTGAGCAGAAAACTACAGACATCTGGAAACTGAGTTGTTAATTCTCAGTGGGATCAGCAGGACTAGCAAAGCTTCACCATGACAGTCATCTGATTGACTGAACCCATCCAAACATCACTTCATGGACCTTTAGCTTGTGTCTGTGTGTGGACAGACATAACATGAGCTAATTATACATTACTCCTCCACAGAGTGGACCAGCAGAGAGCAGAGGTTTCCACTGGTCAGTCTGCACAGCAACATCAAACACACCTGGACTCTGTGGTTATGGTTTGTAGTACTACGTTTACATTTGTTCTTTTCAGTCACCTCTATGCTGCACTTTGTGGACCAGAGGATTGTCAGTGTGTCCAACATAAATCAGAGTTTGGGCTCCATGATTTCAGTCAGATTGCGGTGACTGTAGCTCAGGAGGGGAGCAGGTCAGCTACTAGTTAGGTTTGTGAATCAAACCCTGGCTGGCAAATGTACTGGGTAACGTACTAAACCCAAGCTGCCCTCTGATGCATCCATCAGAGTGTGAAAGAAAGTATTTAAGCATAGAACAATGTGCTTGGTTGAATGAGGCATGTTGTATAAAAAGCTTTGTGTGCACAGAGTATCAAAGAGAGCTATATAAGAACCAGTCCATTTACCACTGGGTAATTCATATAGTCTTCTTTTCCAGCGGCTGGAGGACAACATCACCATGTTTGTGAAGAACGAGCTGAAGAAGATCCAGAAGCTTCTGAGTCCAGATCACCCAGAAACTTTAAAGAGCCAGATGGAGGATGAGGAGATGTTTGAAGGAGAGGATGAAGATGAAAGAAAGAGCTGCAGAGAAGCATTTCTGAAGATCACACTCCACTTCTTGAGGAGACTTAAGCAGCATGAGATGGCTGACCATCTGCAGAGCAGTAAGAGAATTTCTCTAAAGACTGAATATTGATCTTTCCTAATAGCTCAAGAAATGGACCAATAGACATTCATCCTTTCAGGGTACTGAAAGGCTATGATATTTATTATATAATATTTGTTTCTGAATTTCTTACCTTCAGAAATATTTGCTCCACTCTGTAAACGAGAACTTAAAGCCCAACTGAAGAAGAAGTTCCAGTGTGTGTTTGAGGGCATCGCTAAAGCAGGAAGCCCAACCCTCCTGAATCAGATCTACACAGAGCTCTACATCACAGAGGGAGGGACTGCAGAGGTCAATGAGGAACATGAGGTCAGACAGATTGAAACAGCATCCAGGAAACCAGACAGACCAGAAACAACAATCAGACAAGAAGACATCTTTAAAGCCTCACCAGGAAGAGACGAACCAATCAGAACAGTGCTGACAAAGGGAGTGGCTGGCATTGGGAAAACAGTCTTAACACAGAAATACAGCCTGGACTGGGCTGAAGACAAAGCCAACCAGGACATCCAGTTCATATTTCCATTCACTTTCAGAGAGCTGAATGTGCTGAAAGAGGAAAAGTTCAGCTTGGTGGAACTTGTTCATCACTTCTTTAATCAACTAACGAATCAGGAATCTGCAGGCTTGAAGACTTCCAGGTTGTGTTCATACTTGATGGTCTGGATGAGTGTCGACTTAATTTGGACTTCAACAAAACTAAAATCCTGACTGAAACAAGAAAGTCCACCTCATTGGATGAGCTGCTGACAAACCTCATCAGAGGGAACCTGCTCCCTTCTGCTCGCCTTTGGATAACAACACGACCTGCAGCAGCCAATCAGATCCCTCCTCAGTGTGTCGACATGGTGACAGAGGTCAGAGGGTTCACTGACCCACAGAAGGAGGAGTACTTCAGGAAGAGATTCAGAGATGAGGAGCAGGCCAGCAGGATCATCTCCCACATCAAGAAAGCTCGAAGCCTCCACATCATGTGTCACATCCCAGTCTTCTGCTGGATCACTGCTACAGTTCTGGAGGATGTGCTGGAAACCAGAGAGGGAGGAGAGCTGCCCAACACCCTGACTGAGATGTACATCCACTTCCTGGTGGTTCAGGCCAAAGTGAAGAGGATCAAATATGATGGAGGAGCTGAGACAGATCCACACTGGAGTCCAGAGAGCAGGAAGATGATTGAGTCACTGGGAAAACTGGCTTTTGATCAGCTGCAGAAAGGAAACCTGATCTTCTATGAACCAGACCTGACAGAGTGTGGCATCGATATCAGAGCAGCCTCAGTGTACTCAGGAGTGTTCACACAGATCTTTAAAGAGGAGAAACAACTGTACCAGAACAAGGTGTTCTGCTTTGTTCATCTCAGTGTTCAGGAGTTTCTGGCTGCTCTTCATGTCCACCTGACCTTCATCAACTCTGGACTCAATCTGCTGGAAAAACAACAAACAAGCTCTCAGACAGAGAAATACTTCTACCAGTGTGCTGTGGACAAGGCCTTACAGAGCCCCAATGGACACCTGGACTTGTTCCTTCGTTTTCTCTTGGGTCTGAAGACTAATCAAACTCGTTTGCAAGGCCTCATGACACAAACAGGAAGTAGCTCAAAGACCAATCAAGAAGCAGTTCAGTACATCAAGGAGAAGCTCAGTGAGAATCTGTCTGCAGAGAAAAGCATCAATCTGTTTCACTGTCTGAATGAACTGAATGATCGTTCTCTAGTGGAGGAGATCCAACAGTCCCTGAGATCAGGAAGTCTCTCCACAGATAAACTGTCTCCTGCTCAGTGGTCAGCTCTGGTCTTCATCTTACTGTCATCAGAAAAAGATCTGGATGTGTTTGACCTGAAGAAATACTTTGCTTCAGAGGAGGCTCTTCTGAGGCTGCTGCCAGTGGTCAAAGTCTCTAAAAAAGCTCTGTAAGTTATAAAGTTTTTATTATTTAATTTGGTTGGTATGTTATGGAAAAACACACTGCATCAACTTCTGTTTTGTTTTTGTCAAAATCACTGTAATATAATCACTGTACCTTTATATACACGTGACTTGTATTAATGCTGCTGCCCTCTTGTGGCTAAAGTGTAATTATGTTATTGTTATTAGGGAGGATTTGAGAGTAACATGCCAAGTGAGTCAGCACCTTCGCTTTAGCTTAAAAAATCCAAATTCTTATGTCATCAGTTATAGTTGCATGTATTCATTATCATAACTTAACCTTTAATATTGATGTCTTAAAATTATTTTGAGTAAACTAATGTTAAGGTTCAAATATTGGGGAAGGAGAGTACAAACAACCATGGTCCAGAACTTGGTCAAACGATTTTAATGAAATACACACGTGGGAAGACCAGGGGTCCGTTCTTCGTACCTCGCTAAGTAAGTTAGCCGGATTTGATTGTTGACGATTTCGCGTGATCCTGGATCGTTTGGTTCTTCGAAGCCCATCCGGGACTTGCTGTCATAGCAACAGAGCCGTAAGCGTAAACCTGCTCGGGAGCAGGTTTACTTTATGTAAACAGGATTAGATCGCGGCCACTCAGGTATTTCCGCTTCATGTATACGAAAGCAACAGCGATATTTTACCACTGTTGTACCATAAATAAATAACATCAATGTAACTAAAGATAATGCAGCACTTGATCCTTTTATTGATGTCACACAGATACATACAGGTCATTTCCTAAAAAAGGGAAATGTACTATTAACATTCTATTACATGTATGTGATTATTACAGATGTAATTCAGATTTCAGAGTAGTAATTGCAATTTACTTCGTGTAATCAAGATGGGAGACCACGGCTATAAAAGCGAAGGTGGATTTGGGAAGCCTGTTGCAGCCATGTCCTGTCCGTATACGCGAGCCACCCATTGCGGAAGGTGCAAGATTGATAAGGAGAGTCCTCAGAATTCAGCGTATATTGCGGGACAGACAGGATCCTTTAGCTCAGCGCGACAGTGTGCTCATAGAGAGATATCGATTGTCCCGTGAGGATATTATTCACTTAACCAACTTGTTGGTTAAGTGCTCCTTTGATGTAACAATACCTTCTCATTCTAGTTTATCAGACTTAACCAAAATATATGCTTTCCTTCCTTTGGTCCTTCTCTAAAGCAAGAAACTCCTATTCAGTTCCTCTTTTCTGTCACTTGTTACAGGGCCAGCTCAAGTTCAGTTAAACGCTAAATTAATTTGAGGCCTTTTGCCTGGAATCAATACTGTCATGTGTGTTTATGGACTCTATATGTCTGTAAGCGTGTGCAATCCTTCAATAACTCATATCATCCTCACAGTAGATTGGCTAATCATAGCGCTAGCCAAAGGCTCGTGACCCACAAGAGACGAATTGAGCCACAACTCCCTTAAAGGCACAAAATGCAATATGTATAAAAAGTCATTTCTACGTATAAGCTCTCCCCTTTATCCTAAAAATAAATCTATGTAATATCTGTATGTGTGTCTTCTATTCATTAATGTAATTGTCAGTTATTTTCTCTCTTTATTTTACCTTCTTTTTGTTTACCTCTTTGTTTGTGACGTGGACATCCCTAAACCATCCTGAGTTCCGGCTTCAATTTCAACCCAATTGTACCCTCTATTCTCGCAGTCGAACTCGTCTGGGCTTCACCTTCCCACTGGCCCCTGTGCCCTTCTCTTAGTGTCCTTTGTTGTCTTGTGATCCCCAGCAAACACAGTCTGTTTCTTCTCTGTTTCTTCTCCGTTGCTCTTTTCAGTATTTTCCTTTTAGATTAAATCCCAGCCTGGCAAAATATCCCATTCAGTGTCTTTAAACAGTTATGTCACACTGTTCTTACCAGCCTGCAGTTCACCGTGCATTTTCCATCACGTGCTTTTCTTCCATGCTGCTGCTGGTATCGTCAGTGTAGTTTCAGTTGCACTGTCTTTTGCCTGCTGTTAATTCTTGAAGTCCACGATGTTCTGTCGGTCTTCATCAGGAGATTAACTGTCCTATGAGCTTCTTCTCAGGATCGGGACAAGTGGGAGGTCAAGCTGTAAAATTTTAAGCCAAAATCTGGCCTGTTTTCCTCCCAATTCTGTTAATCAATGGTTTTGTACTCAAGATTCTAGGTTGAAAGAAGTCCACCTGTATTGACACACTAAAGCATACAATTAATATCCTTTTCATTTCTTTTCTTAAAACCTCCATTTGCTTCATCTGCCTGGAGTTTAACTCGTATGTTTCTCTCTCTGTGTGCTCACTTGTCACAGTCAGTTCCTTTTATGGGCATGCAAAGTTCCTGTCACACACACCATTTCCTGTCAACCTTGCAGCTGCTCAGAACCATATTTTCTGTTTCTATCTCTCCTGTTTTGTTTTTTTTACAGGCTAATAAAACTCTTGTTTTACTAAGTCTTGATCTAAAACAATTCACCCTTATTTCACGCACACACTTCTAAATATACTAAATTCTTTGCGTTTGTCAGATCGTCTCACACACACACCGCCTTTTCTCTCACACTTCCACTTCTGCACTCACTCTACTATCAACTTTCATAGTGTTATTATTATTTATTATTTTGTACAAATCACACCCAATCACTCAAAGCCTGCTACTCACAGCATTCACACACTTAAACTGTGACAAGAGTTGAGGAATATACTCACAACACGCTTTCCTAAGAGTATTTCAGACATGCCTTTCATAATCAGAAAGAGCAAGTCAAAGAAAACAATTGAAACCTCTATTAATTCTCACAGCACACACATAGAATAGAAAAAATAAAACACACCAGCATTTATTGCTGATGAGAGGTTACTCCTAAAAGTAATATGTTAGTCTTAAATATATACAGTGCACTCACTATATTTATATATCAAAACTCAGTCAATTACTATACATCCACTACGGCAACTCAAAACTTTATTTATAGCCCTCTAATGAACATAAATGGCGTCTTAAACACACACTCAACAATGTTTGCAGCAGTATTTGTAAAACCAACTGTGGTTTAAACAGTTCACTGCTGACTAATTTGCATTTTCACACTCACACACACACAGTCTAAAAATAGCTCCAGCACTGCCTCAGACTCCTTTCACACAGAGATCTCTTATTTTATATTACAAAGACGTCTTATATTTACAACCACTGTCACATCTGTCAGCTTTAGCGCCTAAACAATTTCGACAAATTTAAGTTAACGGTCCAACCGATAAAGTCCAACTTTTTTGTGATCAATTAACCAGTATCTGTCCAACAGTTTCTGGCCTCATCTCTAAAATCCCTAACTCAATTTAAAAGCGTCAACCAACCCAAACTTTGCCTGAAGCTCTATTTTTGGCATTTCACAGCCAAGGCTTACCCCGAAGTTTTAAGTTAAAGTTACACGCCCGAAGTCCAACTTCTGCTGGCCAAAAAAGCGCAGACTACCGTTCCAAACGGTAAGGAGACTCTAACTCCTAGTTATTCTGGAGTGCCCCAAGCTCCACAGTGACCAACTGACTATCCCTCTTCGAGGACAATGCCTAAGCGTCCTTGGCATTGGCAAGCGTTACCTCTGAGCACTGCGCTTCCTATCAGTCCAACTGACGTTCTTGAATAATTTATAATACTTTGGAACAACAGTAAAACAGCCAAAAAAGTGTAAGACTGAAGCAGGTCCAACCTTATAACCAATACGGGCTCCACCCCAAACAATAACCAAATTCCCTAATATACTAAAATCACTCAGCAGTCCAACTGCTTTCCACGGTCCAACCGTATTAAATCCTTTAGCGGTCCAACCGCATTCAATCATTTTTAGCAGTCCAACTGCATTAAATCCTCAGTACTGTCATGAGATTCTCATCAAAATCAAAGCAGACATTCCCCAGTAATTTCAGTGAGTAGACTTTAATTTGTAATGTCCAATTTGGCACACTTTGGAAATAATTCAACAGGTAGTGCCTTACCTTTGGATAAGCGGCTTAGAACAACAATGAGAAAAAGAGAGCTGATTATTAGCTCATCAAAACACAAAACAAAATCACAATGAATTATCGGTTAATTTCATTTAAAATAATTCATTAAGTATTTATGTACAATTCAAATTAGTTAATTACATATTTTGTTGGTTTGTTTTCTATTTTAATTATTTTACTGACACATTTAATGAATTATTTAATGATGTATTTATTTAATTCACGTTGCTACTCCTGGCCCTGCATCGCTGTTCATAAATACATTTTATTTGTCAGCTTCACCCATCAAAGTCAGGGGGCGGGGTTAATGCTGATCAAGTCAACACCATTGCTTTGGTCTGGTGGGCGTTCTTTTAGTGGGCTTTTCTCAATACTAAGTAGGCCTACACACCAGGGTTTGGACATGTGTGGACCCAAACTATACTTTTACCCTTTTTTGTGTGTCACCAAATACACTTTAATATTTTCTAGACAAGAATGTAGTGGCGTAATCTTTAACCTCTTTTGGCTCCAAACAGAAGTGACAGACTTGAGCAGGGTTCATTTAAAGGCTGACAGAAGTGGAGTGGTGACGGGGAGATGTTTGACAGGACAGTGTTTCAGCCTCCACAGGTTCATGTTGTGCTCCATCAGTCAGTGAAGATGAAGTCAGTGCTGATGAGGCTGTAGAGTGTGTGAGGGATGTGAATGAGGATGATGAAGATCTGATGATAGCAGATAAAAACAGGCTGCAGAGACTTTGAGCCATACAGGGCACACAGTGTGTGTACAGAACAGCTGAAATCATTATGGAGGCCTCACTGGAATATGGAAGCATCACAGTACAGCTTCAGTGAAGCATTAAAGTCTCTGATATGAGATGAGAAATGAAGCAGCCAGAGCTTTTTCATGAGTGGAAACCCACTGTGACTGTGAGCTGCTGCTACAGCCTCCAGATTAGCCAGCAGCTCATCCTGCTCAACATTTCCTCACCAACTTTAATGGAAGTGTGATGTTTTCAGCTGGAGTGATGGTCAGGGTGGCCTCCCTCTCCTCTTCTTCTCCTCTTCCTCTTTCATTTGTAAAGCCACTTCTGCTGCTTTCATTCATTTGGAAGTCCTGTAGCTGAGTTTGGGAGAGACTAACAGCCTCGGCAGCAGAGGGGAGAAAGGCTGTAACACCACCACTTTACTCTGTTCTACCTGTCACATCATTTTATCAGGAAACAAATATGCTCATGTTTTTCCTATGTTTGTCTTGAAGATGTAAGAAGATCACATGGTGCTTTTTATTATTGTGTTGGTTTGTTTCCTGTCTCTTGGATGGAGCCCAGCTGTGCGTGGCCCCTGGGCCTGTGGTCAGAGTGTGTGCTGGATAATCCGGCCCAGGATGAGGCCAAACTGACATGGGATGAAATGTCTGTCACATAATTGAGCTTAGTGTAGTTTCATTTCTGCACAATTTAAAAACAACCAAAACTTTGTTCTGTCTTTTCTATGTTATACTGTAGACTTTCTTTGATACTGTGTCCAAAAGGAGCAGCTTTTACTTTGAAGGGGAGGCGTCTCTGTTTCCTCTTCAGGTTGGATGATGGAAGCAAATTAGTAGCTGTGTCCCAAAACGTCGGCTGCATCCTCCAGAGGCTGCATTTGAAGGCCGATTACGTCACAGCCAGGCGATGAAGGCTGTCCGTATTTGTCGACTCCTTCAAATGTGCCCGACAAATGCGTCCTTCATTTCCCCGAATTTGAAGGATTCGTCGGGTGTGTCCTTCGTGGCCCACCATATCCCAGAATTCATAGCGCGGCCCAGCCAAATTTCAGCTGCCAACAATGGCGGCTGCTACTAAGTTTTCAAATTACTCTTATTAATCTTTCTGGGTCACAAAATAAACGTTTAACATATTTTCAGGCGAGAAAGTAGCTGTTTAAACTTCAAATATCTGCTTGGTTTATCAAGACATCGCATATTTGCAAAAGTGTGCCGACGTTTTCGGAGACGTCTGTTCCCCACCCGCTCGCTAGCAAGCCGGGGGGTTCAATGGTCACTCCAGCCGGCGAGAGCAGCGGACGCCCGGCTTCATCGTTTTCAGACCCCGCTCTTTCGCTACTCAGGTGAAACACGATATATAAGTCACTCAGATAACTTAAAAATGTAATTGTTTGCCTTTTTTCTGTGTTTTATTTGTTCCGGAGTAAATCGGTTTGGCTGAGATCAAAGTTCCTCCGGGATTTTCACACAGCTGAATAAACGTTAAACAGGAAACTGATTAAACAGAAGTGTGAGACGGTCGAGAATTTACGCCAGTGTCCTGTTATATTTTAGATAGCAAGGAGCAGACGGCCGAGTTTATTAAACTCCACAAAGACAGCGGTGACGCAAATCTGAAGGCTAGACCGTCCCATTTCACAGCCTCGCACTTCCAGCCTTTTCGGTCTTTGAAGGACCCGGCCCACGTAGACCGCGAATACCGGGTCCTCCGAAGGATGCAGCCGACGTTTTGGGACACAGCTAGTGTGCGATGTTCTTTCAGTGTTGCACTTTGTAGACGCTCCCTGAGCACTGGTCTCACAGCCAGCTGCACATAGAGACCAGTGTTGTTAGTCCAGGTCAGAAGATGACTTGTTGGAATGAAAATGAGCTTGTAGTTTGTCTGCTTTAATAATGTGACTGGAAAAAGGTGTTGGACTTCAAATATGTCCATTTCTTTCACACTTCACCTTTAAAAGTGAAGCCTTGTGGTTCCTGGAAGGAAAAACACGACTTTTTCAAGTCTTTGTCCTGTTTTTATGATAAATGTACGACTTTAATGTGAAACATTCAGAGTTTTTTCTCTTGTTGTGTTTGTTTGAAGCTGCTTCCTGTTGGCTTCAGCTGTTTGGAGTTTCCATTTTCTAAACTTCTACATTCTGAACCTTCTTCAGCTCTGAACAGATGATGAAACACTGAATGATTTCAAGCTCACACTTTGTCTAATAAACTTACATCTTTCATTCTTTATACAGATTGAGTCTCTGTGGTTTGTCAGAGATCAGCTGTGATTATCTGGCAGCAGCACTGAAGTCCAACCCCTCCCATCTGAGACAGCTGGAGCTGAGCTCCAACTACAACCTGCAGGATTCAGGAGTGAAGCATCTGTGTGGTTTCCTGGAGAGTCCAGGATGTGGACTTGAAACTCTGAGGTCAGTCAGCATGTTTTAGTTGTGCTGAGATGAATATGATGTGAAAGTTGTGCTGACACTAAACTGCAGACATCAGGCTGATATTATACTGATCCACACTGAGGATCTTCATGGTAAAGTCTGTTTTCTTCTTCTCTGGTTTAGTCCATTGACTGCAGCAGAACAATGTTCACATTTCAAACAGTGAGACTCAACGTATGGCCCGCGGCCCACACGCGGCCTGCCCACCTTTCCTGATTCAGAGAGAGGGGACCCTGATTAACTGTGTAGTGTTCTTCCTCACAGTTCTAAGTATCAGACACAACAATGAATAATCCACAGCTGACTGTCTTTAGCAGGTCAAAGGTCACGGCACACAGCAGACAGTGGGAAATATTATAACTCTGATCATTTATCAGCACATATCCATATGTATAAAAACAAAGCTGACACTGTGAGACTTGATCAGAGGTGTGATCATCACAGCAGAGGCCTTTGTGTCAAAGTCACTGAGGATCAAACAGAAACACATGAAGCAGATTTTCCTGTTCTGGCTTTTTATAGCAGATAACCTTCAAAATATTCTGCAGTCCATCAAAAACTGAAGCAAACCATGAATCAACATGTGAACATGAGCTGATGCTGCTGAAGTGAAGCAAAGTTACAGAGGTTTGATTACAGACACAGCTGAGAGTTTGTAATCTGTCATCATTTTAAAAGGTTTACATTTCTTCAGTATATCCACATTTGCAGCTGCTACCTCAACCTCCACTTGTCCAACACAACTGCTGTCCACTGCCTCCATGACATTGTGATTTTGCTGTTGGTCTTCTGTCAGATCTTCATCAATCACTTCTGCACGGGGCACACCTTCAGACTCTGCAGCTGCATAACGAAAGCCTGTAAGATAAAATTAGACATAAGGTAAATGTACACCAATATTCCAATGACAGGTGTGTGATTCATCTGGAAGTTATGTGCGGATTAGTGGACAGTGATAGCAATTTAGTATGTTTTTAGAGGGGGGGGGGGGGGGGGGGGGGGTTGTTTACCTCCGATGGGTGCTCTTTTTCGCTTCCGTTGCGTACGCCTTGAGTGCCGGTCCGAGTCTGATACAGGTATGTCGTCATGCCCCATGTGCAGTGTTGGTGCCCAGTCTGGATTTGTTACATCCATTTCATATGCTGGTTTGCCTGCAATAATGCCAAATCATAAGCTACTCAGTCGACATGATGTGGTTCTGCAGCATCACACATTAGCATGTTTTATCTCATTATCTATGACCTCAGCACGTTGAAAATAACACTAAAAGCCTTTCAAGAGTGATATGAATTAATTTAGAACTCACCGGAAAGAAAATGCCGTGAGCAAACCAACAAAAAGCTGGGGATTGCAGAGAACTCGATATCCGCTCGTCTCACCGCTGCAATCCAAGCCTGACGTCTTTGTTTAGTAATATCGGATACATGGGATCCCTCACGTTGCCTCCAGGATGGAAAACGATGAAAAGAGAGCCCGTTATCCAGCTTCTTGCCTTCACGATCGTGTGATCTAACGTTGCAACCGACAACACAACACGTACGATCCATAGCTGAAATGGTATCCTTTGGCTGGCCTACTGTCATGGCGGAAGGGGGCGTGGCCCATCTCCCGTGACATCACGCTCCAAAGCCCTATAGGTGGGAAAATGTACCATGTCGACCAATCAAAAATGATATGGAAACATGACATTTGGTTGTTTAGCAAAAGGGGGAAGTTTTAGGAGTGACCGGCAAGAGAGAGCGAGTGAGCGAAAGAGAGAGAGAGTTTTGATACGTGAGAGATTTGTGACGTTTACCGTGTTTGGTCTCAAGTTAGTTTGTTGTCTTGTGTATTTAGTGTGTAGCTGTTGTTTTGTTTTGTGTGTCAGTTCTACTAGTGATCGTCACAGTTGCTGCCTTAAAGCCAACAAAGGCAGATTGCAGTGTAAACGCTGAGTGACACACCTGCTGTCAGACCTGCAGGTTTATCCCTGTGCTGTTCTCATATGTGTTAGAGTGACACAAACTATTGTTTGACACCTGATTGTTCTGTAAATAGTTTGAAATGATTATATGAAAAACGTCTGAGCCTTGGCTGCATTTTTTGGTAAATAGTACCATATAACTTTGTTGTTTGCAAAACGTGTGCGTATTTTTAAAAATGTACAATCTCTATTTGCATTTCAAGTTATGAAGATGATTCGTTAAACATGTGTGTGGTTTTTACAGTCAAAATATCACTTTCTACGTGTATTTTAAATTTTGTCTGAATTTAGATAAATTGTGCTGATACAGTTGGTCAAAATGAGAAAATAACAGATTGGCAAGATAAACTGTTTTTAAAGGTAAAATATAGAGGCCACATCAAAAGTAGTCAAGAAGGGTTAAAGGCTAAAAGCAAAGTTGTCACCAAGTACTGTTTATATTTGTGTGTATTGCTGCAGCTTTTTTGAGTATTAATTTGGTGCCTTTGTGTGAAATAATGGTATTGTGAGTGATCCATATAGTCACAAAGAATAGCCACTTGTTTCTGTGCTACCAAAGTTCCCCGGCTTTCATTCAAAATGTGTTTATCGTCAGCACCTGCACATTAAACTACTTAAACATTATAAATGTCTTCAAGCTCACACTGAGGCCTGTGGGGTACTATCAGCCACTGAGACAGTACACACATTTATATGTGTTTGTATATGAATATTTCATACTTTAAGGCTGCCTGTTTATTTAAGGGAGATGAACAAAATACATTGGAATTGTACAAAATAATATCATGGATGATAAATTAAATAGATTTTAAGTAGATGCTTGTGCATTCTTAAAGTCTTATATGTTGAACTGAACTATGTGATCTGTTCAAAGCCTTAATCTTAATTTGAAGTGAAATGTGCATTTTGAGTTTATACACTATGTATATAAGGCGACCGTTTCCTTTTGCAGTATTTTTGTGTGGTGTACTTTTCTATGTCTTAACAAAAGGGGAACAAATGTGTTTAAGTTCACCTAGGATGATGTGTTTTAATTTTCACATGGTCTTGCTTGAATTTGACCCTGACAAAGGCGTATGAACTCTGTCAGCTGTTTGGAGTTTCCATTTTCTAAACTTCTACATTCTGAACCTTCTTCAGCTCTGAACAGATGATGAAACACTGAATGATTTCAAGCTCACACTTTGTCTAATAAACTTACATCTTTCATTCTTTATACAGATTGAGGGGCTGTGGTTTGTCAGAGATCAGCTGTGATTATCTGGCAGCAGCACTGAAGTCCAACCCCTCCCATCTGAGAGAGCTGGACCTGAGCTCCAACAACAAGCTGCAGGATTCAGGAGTGAAGCATCTGTGTGGTTTCCTGGAGAGTCCAGGATGTGGACTTGAAACTCTGGGGTCAGTCAGCATGTTTTAGTTGTGCTGAGATGAATATGATGTGAAAGTTGTGCTGACACTAAACTGCAGACATCAGGCTGATATTATACTGATCCACACTGAGGATCTTCATGGTAAAGTCTGTTTTCTTCTTCTCTGGTTTAGTCCATTGACTGCAGCAGAACAATGTTCACATTTCAAACAGTGAGACTCAACGTATGGCCCGCGGCCCACACGCGGCCTGCCCACCTTTCCTGATTCAGAGAGAGGGGACCCTGATTAACTGTGTAGTGTTCTTCCTCACAGTTCTAAGTATCAGACACAACAATGAATAATCCACAGCTGACTGTCTTTAGCAGGTCAAAGGTCACGGCACACAGCAGACAGTGGGAAATATTATAACTCTGATCATTTATCAGCACATATCCATATGTATAAAAACAAAGCTGACACTGTGAGACTTGATCAGAGGTGTGATCATCACAGCAGAGGCCTTTGTGTCAAAGTCACTGAGGATCAAACAGAAACACATGAAGCAGATTTTCCTGTTCTGGCTTTTTATAGCAGATAACCTTCAAAATATTCTGCAGTCCATCAAAAACTGAAGCAAACCATGAATCAACATGTGAACATGAGCTGATGCTGCTGAAGTGAAGCAAAGTTACAGAGGTTTGATTACAGACACAGCTGAGAGTTTGTAATCTGTCATCATTTTAAAAGGTTTACATTTCTTCAGTATATCCACATTTGCAGCTGGTACCTCAACCTCCACTTGTCCAACACAACTGCTGTCCACTGCCTCCATGACATTGTGATTTTGCTGTTGGTCTTCTGTCAGATCTTCATCAATCACTTCTGCACGGGGCACACCTTCAGACTCTGCAGCTGCATAACGAAAGCCTGTAAGATAAAATTAGACATAAGGTAAATGTACACCAATATTCCAATGACAGGTGTGTGATTCATCTGGAAGTTATGTGCGGATTAGTGTACAGTGATAGCAATTTAGTATGTTTTTAGAGGGGGGGGGGGGGTTGTTTACCTCCGATGGGTGCTCTTTTTCGCTTCCGTTGCGTACGCCTTGAGTGCCGGTCCGAGTCTGATACAGGTATGTCGTCATGCCCCATGTGCAGTGTTGGTTCCCAGTCTGGATTTGTTACATCCATTTCATATGCTGGTTTGCCTGCAATAATGCCAAATCATAAGCTACTCAGTCGACATGATGTGGTTCTGCAGCATCACACATTAGCATGTTTTATCTCATTATCTATGACCTCAGCACGTTGAAAATAACACTAAAAGCCTTTCAAGAGTGATATGAATTAATTTAGAACTCACCGGAAAGAAAATGCCGTGAGCAAACCAACAAAAAGCTGGGGATTGCAGAGAACTCGATATCCGCTCGTCTCACCGCTGCAATCCAAGCCTGACGTCTTTGTTTAGTAATATCGGATACATGGGATCCCTCACGTTGCCTCCAGGATGGAAAACGATGAAAAGAGAGCCCGTTATCCAGCTTCTTGCCTTCACGATCGTGTGATCTAACGTTGCAACCGACAACACAACACGTACGATCCATAGCTGAAATGGTATCCTTTGGCTGGCCTACTGTCATGGCGGAAGGGGGCATGGCCCATCTCCCGTGACATCACGCTCCAAAGCCCTATAGGTGGGAAAATGTACCATGTCGACCAATCAAAAATGATATGGAAACATGACATTTGGTTGTTTAGCAAAAGGGGGAAGTTTTAGGAGTGACCGGCAAGAGAGAGCGAGTGAGCGAAAGAGAGAGAGAGTTTTGATACGTGAGAGATTTGTGACGTTTACCGTGTTTGGTCTCAAGTTAGTTTGTTGTCTTGTGTATTTAGTGTGTAGCTGTTGTTTTGTTTTGTGTGTCAGTTCTACTAGTGATCGTCACAGTTGCTGCCTTAAAGCCAACAAAGGCAGATTGCAGTGTAAACGCTGAGTGACACACCTGCTGTCAGACCTGCAGGTTTATCCCTGTGCTGTTCTCATATGTGTTAGAGTGACACAAACTATTGTTTGACACCTGATTGTTCTGTAAATAGTTTGAAATGATTATATGAAAAACGTCTGAGCCTTGGCTGCATTTTTTGGTAAATAGTACCATATAACTTTGTTGTTTGCAAAACGTGTGCGTATTTTTAAAAGTGTACAATCTCTATTTGCATTTCAAGTTATGAAGATGATTCGTTAAACATGTGTGTGGTTTTTACAGTCAAAATATCACTTTCTACGTGTATTTTAAATTTTGTCTGAATTTAGATAAATTGTGCTGATACAGTTGGTCAAAATGAGAAAATAACAGATTGGCAAGATGAACTGTTTTTAAAGGTAAAATATAGAGGCCACATCAAAAGTAGTCAAGAAGGGTTAAAGGCTAAAAGCAAAGTTGTCACCAAGTACTGTTTATATTTGTGTGTATTGCTGCAGCTTTTTTGAGTATTAATTTGGTGCCTTTGTGTGAAATAATGGTATTGTGAGTGATCCATATAGTCACAAAGAATAGCCACTTTTTTCTGTGCTACCAAAGTTCCCCGGCTTTCATTCAAAATGTGTTTATCGTCAGCACCTGCACATTAAACTACTTAAACATTATAAATGTCTTCAAGCTCACACTGAGGCCTGTGGGGTACTATCAGCCACTGAGACAGTACACACATTTATATGTGTTTGTATATGAATATTTCATACTTTAAGACTGCCTGTTTATTTAAGGGAGATGAACAAAATACATTGGAATTGTACAAAATAATATCATGGATGATAAATTAAATAGATTTTAAGTAGATGCTTGTGCATTCTTAAAGTCTTATATGTTGAACTGAACTATGTGATCTGTTCAAAGCCTTAATCTTAATTTGAAGTGAAATGTGCATTTTGAGTTTATACACTATGTATATAAGGCGACCGTTTCCTTTTGCAGTATTTTTGTGTGGTGTACTTTTCTATGTCTTAACAAAAGGGGAACAAAGGTGTTTAAGTTCACCTAGGATGATGTGTTTTAATTTTCACATGGTCTTGCTTGAATTTGACCCTGACAAAGGCGTATGAACTCTGTCAGCTGTTTGGAGTTTCCATTTTCTAAACTTCTACATTCTGAACCTTCTTCAGCTCTGAACAGATGATGAAACACTGAATGATTTCAAGCTCACACTTTGTCTAATAAACTTACATCTTTCATTCTTTATACAGATTGGAGAGCTGTGGTTTGTCAGAGATCAGCTGTGATTATCTGGCAGCAGCACTGAAGTCCAACCCCTCCCATCTGAGAGAGCTGGACCTGAGTAACAACGACAACCTGCAGGATTCAGGAGTGAAGCATCTGTGTGGTTTCCTGGAGAGTCCAGGATGTGGACTTGAAACTCTGAGGTCAGTCAGCATGTTTTAGTTGTGCTGAGATGAATATGATGTGAAAGTTGTGCTGACACTAAACTGCAGACATCAGGCTGATATTATACTGATCCACACTGAGGATCTTCATGGTAAAGTCTGTTTTCTTCTTCTCTGGTTTAGTCCATTGACTGCAGCAGAACAATGTTCACATTTCAAACAGTGAGACTCAACGTATGGCCCGCGGCCCACACGCGGCCTGCCCACCTTTCCTGATTCAGAGAGAGGGGACCCTGATTAACTGTGTAGTGTTCTTCCTCACAGTTCTAAGTATCAGACACAACAATGAATAATCCACAGCTGACTGTCTTTAGCAGGTCAAAGGTCACGGCACACAGCAGGCAGTGGGAAATATTATAACTCTGATCATTTATCAGCACATATCCATATGTATAAAAACAAAGCTGACGCTGTGAGACTTGATCAGAGGTGTGATCATCACAGCAGAGGCCTTTGTGTCAAAGTCACTGAGGATCAAACAGAAACACATGAAGCAGATTTTCCTGTTCTGGCTTTTTATAGCAGATAACCTTCAAAATATTCTGCAGTCCATCAAAAACTGAAGCAAACCATGAATCAACATGTGAACATGAGCTGATGCTGCTGAAGTGAAGCAAAGTTACAGAGGTTTGATTACAGACACAGCTGAGAGTTTGTAATCTGTCATCATTTTAAAAGGTTTACATTTCTTCAGTATATCCACATTTGCAGCTGGTACCTCAACCTCCACTTGTCCAACACAACTGCTGTCCACTGCCTCCATGACATTGTGATTTTGCTGTTGGTCTTCTGTCAGATCTTCATCAATCACTTCTGCACGGGGCACACCTTCAGACTCTGCAGCTGCATAACGAAAGCCTGTAAGATAAAATTAGACATAAGGTAAATGTACACCAATATTCCAATGACAGGTGTGTGATTCATCTGGAAGTTATGTGCGGATTAGTGTACAGTGATAGCAATTTAGTATGTTTTTAGAGGGGGGGGGGGTTGTTTACCTCCGATGGGTGCTCTTTTTCGCTTCCGTTGCGTACGCCTTGAGTGCCGGTCCGAGTCTGATACAGGTATGTCGTCATGCCCCATGTGCAGTGTTGGTGCCCAGTCTGGATTTGTTACATCCATTTCATATGCTGGTTTGCCTGCAATAATGCCAAATCATAAGCTACTCAGTCGACATGATGTGGTTCTGCAGCATCACACATTAGCATGTTTTATCTCATTATCTATGACCTCAGCACGTTGAAAATCACACTAAAAGCCTTTCAAGAGTGATATGAATTAATTTAGAACTCACCGGAAAGAAAATGCCGTGAGCAAACCAACAAAAAGCTGGGGATTGCAGAGAACTCGATATCCGCTCGTCTCACCGCTGCAATCCAAGCCTGACGTCTTTGTTTAGTAATATCGGATACATGGGATCCCTCACGTTGCCTCCAGGACGGAAAACGATGAAAAGAGAGCCCGTTATCCAGCTTCTTGCCTTCACGATCGTGTGATCTAACGTTGCAACCGACAACACAACACGTACGATCCATAGCTGAAATGGTATCCTTTGGCTGGCCTACTGTCATGGCGGAAGGGGGCGTGGCCCATCTCCCGTGACATCACGCTCCAAAGCCCTATAGGTGGGAAAATGTACCATGTCGACCAATCAAAAATGATATGGAAACATGACATTTGGTTGTTTAGCAAAAGGGGGAAGTTTTAGGAGTGACCGGCAAGAGAGAGCGAGTGAGCGAAAGAGAGAGAGAGTTTTGATACGTGAGAGATTTGTGACGTTTACCGTGTTTGGTCTCAAGTTAGTTTGTTGTCTTGTGTATTTAGTGTGTAGCTGTTGTTTTGTTTTGTGTGTCAGTTCTACTAGTGATCGTCACAGTTGCTGCCTTAAAGCCAACAAAGGCAGATTGCAGTGTAAACGCTGAGTGACACACCTGCTGTCAGACCTGCAGGTTTATCCCTGTGCTGTTCTCATATGTGTTAGAGTGACACAAACTATTGTTTGACACCTGATTGTTCTGTAAATAGTTTGAAATGATTATATGAAAAACGTCTGAGCCTTGGCTGCATTTTTTGGTAAATAGTACCATATAACTTTGTTGTTTGCAAAACGTGTGCGTATTTTTAAAAATGTACAATCTCTATTTGCATTTCAAGTTATGAAGATGATTCGTTAAACGTGTGTGGTTTTTACAGTCAAAATATCACTTTCTACTTGTATTTTAAATTTTGTCTGAATTTAGATAAATTGTGCTGATACAGTTGGTCAAAATGAGAAAATAACAGATTGGCAAGATAAACTGTTTTTAAAGGTAAAATATAGAGGCCACATCAAAAGTAGTCAAGAAGGGTTAAAGGCTAAAAGCAAAGTTGTCACCAAGTACTGTTTATATTTGTGTGTATTGCTGCAGCTTTTTTGAGTATTAATTTGGTGCCTTTGTGTGAAATAATGGTATTGTGAGTGATCCATATAGTCACAAAGAATAGCCACTTGTTTCTGTGCTACCAAAGTTCCCCGACTTTCATTCAAAATGTGTTTATCGTCAGCACCTGCACATTAAACTACTTAAACATTATAAATGTCTTCAAGCTCACACTGAGGCCTGTGGGGTACTATCAGCCACTGAGACAGTACACACATTTATATGTGTTTGTATATGAATATTTCATACTTTAAGACTGCCTGTTTATTTAAGGGAGATGAACAAAATACATTGGAATTGTACAAAATAATATCATGGATGATAAATTAAATAGATTTTAAGTAGATGCTTGTGCATTCTTAAAGTCTTATATGTTGAACTGAACTATGTGATCTGTTCAAAGCCTTAATCTTAATTTGAAGTGAAATGTGCATTTTGAGTTTATACACTATGTATATAAGGCGACCGTTTCCTTTTGCAGTATTTTTGTGTGGTGTACTTTTCTATGTCTTAACAAAAGGGGAACAAATGTGTTTAAGTTCACCTAGGATGATGTGTTTTAATTTTCACATGGTCTTGCTTGAATTTGACCCTGACAAAGGCGTATGAACTCTGTCAGCTGTTTGGAGTTTCCATTTTCTAAACTTCTACATTCTGAACCTTCTTCAGCTCTGAACAGATGATGAAACACTGAATGATTTCAAGCTCACACTTTGTCTAATAAACTTACATCTTTCATTCTTTATACAGATTGAGGGGCTGTGGTTTGTCAGAGATCAGCTGTGATTATCTGGCAGCAGCACTGAAGTCCAACCCCTCCCATCTGAGAGAGCTGGACCTGAGCTTCAACAACAAGCTGCAGGATTCAGGAGTGAAGCATCTGTGTGGTTTCCTGGAGAGTCCAGGATGTGGACTTGAAACTCTGGGGTCAGTCAGCATGTTTTAGTTGTGCTGAGATGAATATGATGTGAAAGTTGTGCTGACACTAAACTGCAGACATCAGGCTGATATTATACTGATCCACACTGAGGATCTTCATGGTAAAGTCTGTTTTCTTCTTCTCTGGTTTAGTCCATTGACTGCAGCAGAACAATGTTCACATTTCAAACAGTGAGACTCAACGTATGGCCCGCGGCCCACACGCGGCCTGCCCACCTTTCCTGATTCAGAGAGAGGGGACCCTGATTAACTGTGTAGTGTTCTTCCTCACAGTTCTAAGTATCAGACACAACAATGAATAATCCACAGCTGACTGTCTTTAGCAGGTCAAAGGTCACGGCACACAGCAGACAGTGGGAAATATTATAACTCTGATCATTTATCAGCACATATCCATATGTATAAAAACAAAGCTGACACTGTGAGACTTGATCAGAGGTGTGATCATCACAGCAGAGGCCTTTGTGTCAAAGTCACTGAGGATCAAACAGAAACACATGAAGCAGATTTTCCTGTTCTGGCTTTTTATAGCAGATAACCTTCAAAATATTCTGCAGTCCATCAAAAACTGAAGCAAACCATGAATCAACATGTGAACATGAGCTGATGCTGCTGAAGTGAAGCAAAGTTACAGAGGTTTGATTACAGACACAGCTGAGAGTTTGTAATCTGTCATCATTTTAAAAGGTTTACATTTCTTCAGTATATCCACATTTGCAGCTGCTACCTCAACCTCCACTTGTCCAACACAACTGCTGTCCACTGCCTCCATGACATTGTGATTTTGCTGTTGGTCTTCTGTCAGATCTTCATCAATCACTTCTGCACGGGGCACACCTTCAGACTCTGCAGCTGCATAACGAAAGCCTGTAAGATAAAATTAGACATAAGGTAAATGTACACCAATATTCCAATGACAGGTGTGTGATTCATCTGGAAGTTATGTGCGGATTAGTGTACAGTGATAGCAATTTAGTATGTTTTTAGAGGGGGGGGGTTGTTTACCTCCGATGGGTGCTCTTTTTCGCTTCCGTTGCGTACGCCTTGAGTGCCGGTCCGAGTCTGATACAGGTATGTCGTCATGCCCCATGTGCAGTGTTGGTGCCCAGTCTGGATTTGTTACATCCATTTCATGTGCTGGTTTGCCTGCAATAATGCCAAATCATAAGCTACTCAGTCGACATGATGTGGTTCTGCAGCATCACACATTAGCATGTTTTATCTCATTATCTATGACCGCAGCACGTTGAAAATAACACTAAAAGCCTTTCAAGAGTGATATGAATTAATTTAGAACTCACCGGAAAGAAAATGCCGTGAGCAAACCAACAAAAAGCTGGGGATTGCAGAGAACTCGATATCCGCTCGTCTCACCGCTGCAATCCAAGCCTGACGTCTTTGTTTAGTAATATCGGATACATGGGATCCCTCACGTTGCCTCCAGGATGGAAAACGATGAAAAGAGAGCCCGTTATCCAGCTTCTTGCCTTCACGATCGTGTGATCTAACGTTGCAACCGACAACACAACACGTACGATCCATAGCTGAAATGGTATCCTTTGGCTGGCCTACTGTCATGGCGGAAGGGGGCATGGCCCATCTCCCGTGACATCACGCTCCAAAGCCCTATAGGTGGGAAAATGTACCATGTCGACCAATCAAAAATGATATGGAAACATGACATTTGGTTGTTTAGCAAAAGGGGGAAGTTTTAGGAGTGACCGGCAAGAGAGAGCGAGTGAGCGAAAGAGAGAGAGAGTTTTGATACGTGAGAGATTTGTGACGTTTACCGTGTTTGGTCTCAAGTTAGTTTGTTGTCTTGTGTATTTAGTGTGTAGCTGTTGTTTTGTTTTGTGTGTCAGTTCTACTAGTGATCGTCACAGTTGCTGCCTTAAAGCCAACAAAGGCAGATTGCAGTGTAAACGCTGAGTGACACACCTGCTGTCAGACCTGCAGGTTTATCCCTGTGCTGTTCTCATATGTGTTAGAGTGACACAAACTATTGTTTGACACCTGATTGTTCTGTAAATAGTTTGAAATGATTATATGAAAAACGTCTGAGCCTTGGCTGCATTTTTTGGTAAATAGTACCATATAACTTTGTTGTTTGCAAAACGTGTGCGTATTTTTAAAAATGTACAATCTCTATTTGCATTTCAAGTTATGAAGATGATTCGTTAAACATGTGTGTGGTTTTTACAGTCAAAATATCACTTTCTACGTGTATTTTAAATTTTGTCTGAATTTAGATAAATTGTGCTGATACAGTTGGTCAAAATGAGAAAATAACAGATTGGCAAGATAAACTGTTTTTAAAGGTAAAATATAGAGGCCACATCAAAAGTAGTCAAGAAGGGTTAAAGGCTAAAAGCAAAGTTGTCACCAAGTACTGTTTATATTTGTGTGTATTGCTGCAGCTTTTTTGAGTATTAATTTGGTGCCTTTGTGTGAAATAATGGTATTGTGAGTGATCCATATAGTCACAAAGAATAGCCACTTGTTTCTGTGCTACCAAAGTTCCCCGGCTTTCATTCAAAATGTGTTTATCGTCAGCACCTGCACATTAAACTACTTAAACATTATAAATGTCTTCAAGCTCACACTGAGGCCTGTGGGGTACTATCAGCCACTGAGACAGTACACACATTTATATGTGTTTGTATATGAATATTTCATACTTTAAGACTGCCTGTTTATTTAAGGGAGATGAACAAAATACATTGGAATTGTACAAAATAATATCATGGATGATAAATTAAATAGATTTTAAGTAGATGCTTGTGCATTCTTAAAGTCTTATATGTTGAACTGAACTATGTGATCTGTTCAAAGCCTTAATCTTAATTTGAAGTGAAATGTGCATTTTGAGTTTATACACTATGTATATAAGGCGACCGTTTCCTTTTGCAGTATTTTTGTGTGGTGTACTTTTCTATGTCTTAACAAAAGGGGAACAAATGTGTTTAAGTTCACCTAGGATGATGTGTTTTAATTTTCACATGGTCTTGCTTGAATTTGACCCTGACAAAGGCGTATGAACTCTGTCAGCTGTTTGGAGTTTCCATTTTCTAAACTTCTACATTCTGAACCTTCTTCAGCTCTGAACAGATGATGAAACACTGAATGATTTCAAGCTCACACTTTGTCTAATAAACTTACATCTTTCATTCTTTATACAGATTGTGGGGCTGTGGTTTGTCAGAGATCAGCTGTGATTATCTGGCAGCAGCACTGAAGTCCAACCCCTCCCATCTGAGAGAGCTGGAGCTGAGCTACAACAACAAGCTGCAGGATTCAGGAGTGAAGCATCTGTGTGGTTTCCTGGAGAGTCCAGGATGTGGACTTGAAACTCTGAGGTCAGTCAGCATGTTTTAGTTGTGCTGAGATGAATATGATGTGAAAGTTGTGCTGACACTAAACTGCAGACATCAGGCTGATATTATACTGATCCACACTGAGGATCTTCATGGTAAAGTCTGTTTTCTTCTTCTCTGGTTTAGTCCATTGACTGCAGCAGAACAATGTTCACATTTCAAACAGTGAGACTCAACGTATGGCCCGCGGCCCACACGCGGCCTGCCCACCTTTCCTGATTCAGAGAGAGGGGACCCTGATTAACTGTGTAGTGTTCTTCCTCACAGTTCTAAGTATCAGACACAACAATGAATAATCCACAGCTGACTGTCTTTAGCAGGTCAAAGGTCACGGCACACAGCAGACAGTGGGAAATATTATAACTCTGATCATTTATCAGCACATATCCATATGTATAAAAACAAAGCTGACACTGTGAGACTTGATCAGAGGTGTGATCATCACAGCAGAGGCCTTTGTGTCAAAGTCACTGAGGATCAAACAGAAACACATGAAGCAGATTTTCCTGTTCTGGCTTTTTATAGCAGATAACCTTCAAAATATTCTGCAGTCCATCAAAAACTGAAGCAAACCATGAATCAACATGTGAACATGAGCTGATGCTGCTGAAGTGAAGCAAAGTTACAGAGGTTTGATTACAGACACAGCTGAGAGTTTGTAATCTGTCATCATTTTAAAAGGTTTACATTTCTTCAGTATATCCACATTTGCAGCTGCTACCTCAACCTCCACTTGTCCAACACAACTGCTGTCCACTGCCTCCATGACATTGTGATTTTGCTGTTGGTCTTCTGTCAGATCTTCATCAATCACTTCTGCACGGGGCACACCTTCAGACTCTGCAGCTGCATAACGAAAGCCTGTAAGATAAAATTAGACATAAGGTAAATGTACACCAATATTCCAATGACAGGTGTGTGATTCATCTGGAAGTTATGTGCGGATTAGTGTACAGTGATAGCAATTTAGTATGTTTTTAGAGGGGGGGGGGGTTGTTTACCTCCGATGGGTGCTCTTTTTCGCTTCCGTTGCGTACGCCTTGAGTGCCGGTCCGAGTCTGATACAGGTATGTCGTCATGCCCCATGTGCAGTGTTGGTGCCCAGTCTGGATTTGTTACATCCATTTCATATGCTGGTTTGCCTGCAATAATGCCAAATCATAAGCTACTCAGTCGACATGATGTGGTTCTGCAGCATCACACATTAGCATGTTTTATCTCATTATCTATGACCGCAGCACGTTGAAAATAACACTAAAAGCCTTTCAAGAGTGATATGAATTAATTTAGAACTCACCGGAAAGAAAATGCCGTGAGCAAACCAACAAAAAGCTGGGGATTGCAGAGAACTCGATATCCGCTCGTCTCACCGCTGCAATCCAAGCCTGACGTCTTTGTTTAGTAATATCGGATACATGGGATCCCTCACGTTGCCTCCAGGATGGAAAACGATGAAAAGAGAGCCCGTTATCCAGCTTCTTGCCTTCACGATCGTGTGATCTAACGTTGCAACCGACAACACAACACGTACGATCCATAGCTGAAATGGTATCCTTTGGCTGGCCTACTGTCATGGCGGAAGGGGGCATGGCCCATCTCCCGTGACATCACGCTCCAAAGCCCTATAGGTGGGAAAATGTACCATGTCGACCCATCAAAAATGATATGGAAACATGACATTTGGTTGTTTAGCAAAAGGGGGAAGTTTTAGGAGTGACCAGCAAGAGAGAGCGAGTGAGCGAAAGAGAGAGAGAGTTTTGATACGTGAGAGATTTGTGACGTTTACCGTGTTTGGTCTCAAGTTAGTTTGTTGTCTTGTGTATTTAGTGTGTAGCTGTTGTTTTGTTTTGTGTGTCAGTTCTACTAGTGATCGTCACAGTTGCTGCCTTAAAGCCAACAAAGGCAGATTGCAGTGTAAACGCTGAGTGACACACCTGCTGTCAGACCTGCAGGTTTATCCCTGTGCTGTTCTCATATGTGTTAGAGTGACACAAACTATTGTTTGACACCTGATTGTTCTGTAAATAGTTTGAAATGATTATATGAAAAACGTCTGAGCCTTGGCTGCATTTTTTGGTAAATAGTACCATATAACTTTGTTGTTTGCAAAACGTGTGCGTATTTTTAAAAATGTACAATCTCTATTTGCATTTCAAGTTATGAAGATGATTCGTTAAACATGTGTGTGGTTTTTACAGTCAAAATATCACTTTCTACTTGTATTTTAAATTTTGTCTGAATTTAGATAAATTGTGCTGATACAGTTGGTCAAAATGAGAAAATAACAGATTGGCAAGATAAACTGTTTTTAAAGGTAAAATATAGAGGCCACATCAAAAGTAGTCAAGAAGGGTTAAAGGCTAAAAGCAAAGTTGTCACCAAGTACTGTTTATATTTGTGTGTATTGCTGCAGCTTTTTTGAGTATTAATTTGGTGCCTTTGTGTGAAATAATGGTATTGTGAGTGATCCATATAGTCACAAAGAATAGCCACTTGTTTCTGTGCTACCAAAGTTCCCCGGCTTTCATTCAAAATGTGTTTATCGTCAGCACCTGCACATTAAACTACTTAAACATTATAAATGTCTTCAAGCTCACACTGAGGCCTGTGGGGTACTATCAGCCACTGAGACAGTACACACATTTATATGTGTTTGTATATGAATATTTCATACTTTAAGACTGCCTGTTTATTTAAGGGAGATGAACAAAATACATTGGAATTGTACAAAATAATATCATGGATGATAAATTAAATAGATTTTAAGTAGATGCTTGTGCATTCTTAAAGTCTTATATGTTGAACTGAACTATGTGATCTGTTCAAAGCCTTAATCTTAATTTGAAGTGAAATGTGCATTTTGAGTTTATACACTATGTATATAAGGCGACCGTTTCCTTTTGCAGTATTTTTGTGTGGTGTACTTTTCTATGTCTTAACAAAAGGGGAACAAAGGTGTTTAAGTTCACCTAGGATGATGTGTTTTAATTTTCACATGGTCTTGCTTGAATTTGACCCTGACAAAGGCGTATGAACTCTGTCAGCTGTTTGGAGTTTCCATTTTCTAAACTTCTACATTCTGAACCTTCTTCAGCTCTGAACAGATGATGAAACACTGAATGATTTCAAGCTCACACTTTGTCTAATAAACTTACATCTTTCATTCTTTATACAGATTGGAGTTCTGTGGTTTGTCAGAGATCAGCTGTGATTATCTGGCAGCAGCACTGAAGTCCAACCCCTCCCATCTGAGAGAGCTGGACCTGAGTAACAACGACAACCTGCAGGATTCAGGAGTGAAGCATCTGTGTGGTTTCCTGGAGAGTCCAGGATGTGGACTTGAAACTCTGAGGTCAGTCAGCATGTTTTAGTTGTGCTGAGATGAATATGATGTGAAAGTTGTGCTGACACTAAACTGCAGACATCAGGCTGATATTATACTGATCCACACTGAGGATCTTCATGGTAAAGTCTGTTTTCTTCTTCTCTGGTTTAGTCCATTGACTGCAGCAGAACAATGTTCACATTTCAAACCTTCAAAGAAGAAGAAAAATCCTCCACTGGATAATTCACTGTGAAACTCTCCAACTCTTCATTCCACCTTAAAGTCTGTCTGACACTGAAATCCAAAGCAAAATGTGCGTTTGCTTTACAGACAGCAGTCCAACACAAACATACACACATCATCCAAAACACAGTCCAACATCCAAATCTCCTCCACTGCCAGCATGAATGATGGGAAAGAGAAGGAGGAACACTCTGACATTCAGGGTTAGAATGAGTTTCATGAAGCAGACTGTGAAGATCAAAGCTGCATTAGAAAGCTTACATGAATGAATGAGTGGACAGAAGTGGACAGAGATCATCTGAAGCACTTCAAAGGCTTTAAATCAGCACATTTCTCTTTATTCTTTATCAACTCTGTTAGTTTCTCTCAGTTTTCTGTGGAATGAAGCTAACAGCAGGCTAATAAGATGCTGACCAATAGGTTTCTATTAAAGGTTGTAATTTGTATATGAAAAAGTGCTTTGGCTCAGCAGGGATCAGCTTACAGGTAGAATACAGCTGCTGGATGGGATTAGCATGTCATAGCTATCTACCAAACTGCTAACTGGGGGATTTCAGGCCATCTATGGATCATTTTTGCTAACTGTTTATTCAGCTTAGGCTCACAGGGCTGCAGCCTGTGCCCTAGCTGTCATAGGGCAAGAGGCGTGGTCCACCTGCACAGGTGAGCAGTCCATCACAGGGCCAACAGAGAGAGACAGAGAAGCACTCTCTCACATCCACACCTACAGCCAATTTAGAAGCACCAATGAACCTAAGCAGCATTTCATTGGACTGTGGGAGAACATCCAACCTCCACAGAAAGGCCAACAAGCTTCAACCTACAACCTTCTTGCTTTAAGGCACTAGTGCGAACCACTTTTCCCCATTTCAGCCCAAATCCTGCATCTTCCTGTTTCTGACTCCAGGCCAGCTCCACTAACACTTTCTCATCAGACACTGCCACCTAGTGGAGGAAGTCTTAGTTCCATTTGAAGCTTCAGATTACAGTTAGTTCCTTTACAAAGAGGTGGAGGTGGTGGGGCCACAGCAGCATCATCACTGAGTGCCATAGGACACTTAACCTTTGTTTCCATATGCTGGGAACTTCCTGTTGTTCCAAGGAGGACTGGAAAATGTGTGAAAATCTCCCAGTCAGTTCCTCACAGCACACTTCAATCATTTCCCTCCCACAGCATCAGGACCAGGGCTTTTTCTCTCTTTGGTCCCACTAAGAGATTTCCACACAAACACCTCATCAGTGGGACTCTCAGAGCTACCAGCCCTTTGCTACAATCACAAAGCTCTTCATTGAAATCAATGATATCAAAGCTGGAATCAAATGAGTCCAAGTCTTCTGCTGATTCAGCATCACATTCATCTTTGCTCCTTGTTCTGCATCCCCACCATGGACTTCATTCCTTTCCAAGCCAGCCTTGAGTGTCCTTTATTCAGCTCGTCCTCTGCTTTACTTTTACACCTGATTTTAGCTGCTTTATCTCTCTTTCAACAAGTTTCTGTGCCTCAATCTTTTTCTTCTCTTCCTCATAACAAGACAGCTTCTTCTGCCTGAGAACATGTTGGAGTGATTTACTAATCCAGGGCTGCTTATTGGGGAAAATACTTCCTGTTTTCAAAGTAATCCCCATTTTTCCCAGAAAGAAATGTAAGTAGAAATCGATGATCTAAGTGAGAACATGAGCCTTTAAAAAGTCCCAGTGGGTGCAGTCAAAGCAGTCCCTCAGTCCCAGTATAGAGTCTTTGGTCCAGACTGGAACAACTGTGTGCCCAGTTTGAGCTCTCTTCAGTGCTGTGACCTGACAGACCCAGAGGGGCCATCACATCACATTTAGAAGCTCCCATAATGGAGCCACAACACATGTCCAACACTTAGTCTGTCTTGTTGGACCAACTGGAAGAAATGATTCAAGGACTTAGTCACAGAACAGAGATTCAAATCTCCAAAATCCAACTGGCTGCATCAGGACATATAGTCTGAAACTCTGCACAGTTTCCTGTTTGAAGCTGCTTCCTGTTGGCTTCAGCTGTTTGGAGTTTCCATTTTCTAAACTTCTACATTCTGAACCTTCTTCAGCTCTGAACAGATGATGAAACACTGAATGATTTCAAGCTCACACTTTGTCTAATAAACTTACATCTTTCATTCTTTATACAGATTGAGGGACTGTGGTTTGTCAGAGATCAGCTGTGATTATCTGGCAGCAGCGCTGAAGTCCAACCCCTCCCATCTGAGAGAGCTGAACCTGTGGGACAACTACCTGAAGGATCCAGATGTGAAGCAGCTGTCTGATCTTCAGCAGAGTCCAGACTACAGACTGGAGACTCTGAGGTCAGTAGAGTGATGGAGTGAGTGGGTGGTGCTGTCAGCAGTATTGTACTAAACACAGTCAGTATGAAGCAAAGATCCAGTGTTTCCTGTAAAGCTGCAGCTTCTCAGTGAAGCTGTGAGAGGAGAATGGTGACAGGCTTCAGGATTGGACACAAACACTTCCTGTTTCTGACCTTTATGGTCACCATAGTAACGGCTGACACGCTCTGATCAAACACTGTCAACAGCCAATCAGCTCTCTGAACAAAGCAGCACGCAGACCAATGACTGCATTCGTTTCCAAGTTTAAAGCAGTGAAGAACACAGTCTGTAGGTGAGGAAGAATTTAGTGAGAGCAGATGTTTGGATGGAATTCCTCCAGTTAACAGCTGGAACCGTCCATCTGGATTGTTGGGCTTGTTGTTGGGGTTCCTACAGAGCTCAGAGTGGACACACCAAGGTTCTTCTAATGAATGAAAGTCCAAACTCAAACTAGGAGGGAAAAACATTTTCAGCAACTTCAATAAAAATCCAAAGATTAGAAAAAGTGAAGCAACAATGAGTCCTAGTACAGTCCCAGCACTGAAGTCCCTGCTGCTCTTTATACTGGATGTGCTGCATCACTGACTGACAGCTGATGAAGAGTCTCTGGAAACACGCGTTTATCTCCTCTGCTCTTCCTTCTTCTCTCTGCAGGTGGTGATGATGGTAAACAGGACGGTGTGTGTGCTGAGAGAGGAGGAGCTGTGTCCTGATGATCCAGAGAGGTTGAAGCAGCAGCAGCTTGTGTGTAGAGACGCTCTGACTGGGCCATGTTACTGGGAGGTGGAGAGGAGAGCTTCATCCAGCAGTGACTGACAGAGGAATGAGAAGAAGTGCAGATGACTGTCAGTGCTGCAGAGTGAACTGCTCTGAGAACAGCTCCACTGTCAGACACAATGTAGAGTCCAGCATCATCCCTGTGTGTCCCTCTGGATCTGACAGAGGATCATCCGTGTATCTGGACTGCTCTGCTGCTGCTCTGTCTTTCTACAGTCTCTGCACAGTCTCTGTCTGACTCTGGCTTCAGACCCTCCTGGATCAAACTCACCTGGAAAGACTTTCAAACATCACTCAATAGATTTGAATACAGAATATATTTGATATATACTGTAGATGTACTGTAGAGTTGCAGTTTGTCACTTGTAAATACAGTCTGTGAGCAGCTATGAGCTGAAAGATCTTTCTAGAAACACGAAATGTTTTCACTCTTCTGTTGCTTTTTCATATATTTCCACAACATTAATATTGATCCCACCTGTCTCACCTGTTTCATGCTTTTATACATAATAACAGGACACGTGTGATCTGAGCGCTGCTGTGGTTGCTGTGCTGCACGTCTTCATTTAGATAACAGAGACATCTAGTGGTTCAGAGGGAGAACTGCAGGAGGTGGAGCTGTGTTTTAGCATGGAAAACTTTTTATCTTTTAGGCGCAGATACAAATATGACAAGTATCAGTGTGAGATACAAAAGGTCACATCAGTCAGCAGAGGGAACAGTGATCACACAGCAATGTAAGAATAGAAACATAACAGTGAATCTGGACATGTATACAGAGGGAAGCAAACAAACAGGATGTAACACTACATTAAAGCCACAAATGTGAAGAAAACAAACACAAAGGAAAATATATTTGATCTCAGGAATCCAAATCAGATGCTTTAGAGCAGGGGTCGGCAACCCTGGGCACGCGTGTCACAGCTGCCACGTGAAGGGTTAACTGATGGCACGACCATAGCTGGACTGGCCATCGGGCATACTGATGGTGATTTTTCGTTTTTAATGGGCCGATGATGTTTTTTAATTTTTTTGTAACGGTATAAACAATGAAAGATGGCGGATTGGCCGGATGCTGGTCGATGTGTAAAAATAAGTCAGTTGTTTGGTGGTGGCTATGGCGGAGCTTCCACAGAGGCAGCAGGTGGATGAGGGAAAGGGGAGGCAGGAGGAGCAGAGACCCGAGGCGGCCGCCGGTCCGAGTGTCAGGTGAACTGAACTTCAGGTAAGAAGTTATGACCTGCAGTCTGTCTGGGTCAGATATAAACCAAGTTTAGGTGGAGTTTATTTTCCTTGTGCTGACTTTTTACAGTCAGTTATAATAACTCCCACTCAGAGGAGACCAGAGATCACATTAACATGTGTGTCTCTGTATTAAGAAACATGACATATTGGCCCAGTTTATTTTTCTTATCATTGTTGTGAGGAGACCATAAATAGCATTTGTATTTTCTGTTGTACAGTTCATTTGCTGTTATGGATAAAAAGTCTTTCTTTGTTTCAAAATAGCTGATAAATATTCGCTGATAGCTGCAAACATCTGCGCACAAATATAATCCTATGAAGTGGTTCTATATAGTGTGTAATTTATTGCTAATGCAATCATATGGCACATTGACTTCTGAGGAAATGTTAGATGCACTCATCATCAGAAAGGTGTCCGACCTAAACCAGGGGGTTTAGAGCATCATAGAGTTTTTGTGGTTTGTTTTCTTTAAGTCATTTCACAGATTTTCTCTATAATTTCAATTCCTTGAATAAAACAACAAACTTAGGGGATGATTTTGTAATCCAACTTTATGTATGAAAGATTTGACTAAACATAAAACAATCTTCCAGCTCAGTCGTCATTCTTATCTTGTGAAATCAAACCAAATGTTCTGTTGTCTCTAAATCAGGGATTGATGAAATCTTTGGTTGCATCCATTTATGAACATGTTCTCATTCATATTAAATCGTAGTCTAAGTCCTTCTTTAGAGGGATAAATGTCATTCATTATCTTCAAATGTGTTTCTGTTGTTTTGGGGGGAAGTTTGAAGTCCATTGTTCAAAGTCTGTTAATGAAACTTTATGAAGTTTATGTAGGATGTTTCTCCTATTTTGTATTTGTTTGAATTATGATGTATTTCTGACTCTTGCTGCCATGATGCCAGGTCTCTCTTGAAAACAAAATTTTTAATCTCAATTAAATTTTCACCTGGAGAAATAAAGATGATAATAATAATTTTGTCTTCAGGGAATCATTTCTCTGTAAAACAGCTTCTTCTGAAACTCTTGTTACATTTCTTGTTTATTGTTTGCTGGTTTTAGAAAAATGTCATCGTCTCTGTGTGAACTTAAACTCTACATGTGGTGTCAGCTATAAACGAGCTCTAGAGTCTAATAACGATGCTTTTATTATTGTCTGGTATCCAACCTAACCCTGGGCCTCTGGCTGAATGTGAAACACCAGCAGATGTTAAAAACTGTCTGGGTTACACGTGCATCACGTCGTGTGCTTCCTAACATGGATATGATTGGAATCTGGGCCTGTTCAAGCGGTGCTGGTATCATTGTTGTTTCTGAGACTTTCCAAATCTTTACTGGATAAAAACGTAGCAACTGATGGATTTAACATTTAGCTCTCAGACTGTCCCAGAAAAGGCGGAGGTCTGGAAGTTTATGTGAAGCTCTGTCTTGCTGCTCAAGTCTTGTTCTCTCCATCTGCACCTCAGCCATTTGAAATCTTGGCCTTAACTATTGATCTGTTTGGAAATCAGACTGTTGTTGGCTGCTATCAGCCTCCACCTGCTTCCCCCAGCACATCACCGTCTCTGGTTCAACTTTTATCTGAGCTGCATTTTAATGACGTCTTTCAGATGGATGATTTTCATTGGGACTGGCTTTCTTCTGTGTCTGATGATTTTAAGGCACGCTGCTTGTTTTTAAAACTGACTCAAATTATTTAAAGCCTCACACGCCTTGATCCTAAACACCCAGATAAATCTGCTCTTATTGACCTTTTTTAACTAATATGCTGCGTAAGTTTTCCACATCTGCAGTTTTTGCCAACGACCTGAGTGATCACTGCGTAGTTGGTGCTGTGAGAAACACTAAAATCTCACGCTCCGAGCCCGCATCAGTTTGAACTGGGGTCGTATTAAACAGGCTGACAATGTCAGTTTGGGAACATTTACAGGAGAGTTGTGTCTACTTTGTGGACAGACACGCCCCTTTTTGCCAGGTCAGGGTGAAAGGTCGGGACAGGCCTGGTTTGGTTCAGTACCGGCCGATCTCCTACATGAGAGAAACCAGGCCTGGGCAGGAAGTCTGGCTCTGATGCTGATTGGCTACGTTTTCATTAGCTGTGTAATCGGATTACTGCCTCCATCATCAAGATGTAACTATTTTTTACTTTAACGACTGACAGTCCAAACGACCGTAGGAGGTTTTGGCAAACTATAAAGTGTCTCTGCCAGCTGTGACTCCTCAGAGCTTCCTCCTCACTTAAATATCGACTCCACTCCTGTGTCACACAAAACTGAAATGTTGCTTTAACAAACACTTTGTTGCTTCTTGCTCTTTGTTCAGCACAGTATCTGATGGTAAACCTCTTGCACACAACTCTGCTCGTAGTTCCTGCTTACTGATACCTTTTCCTTCACACCTGTCACAGTAGAAGAGGTTTGTAAGGCTTTGAATAGCCCCAACACCAGAAACTCGTCCTCACAATCGTTCTCCTTCCTTCTTGCACTTGGCTGCAAATATCATAGCTGAGCCAGTGTCTTATATTTTTAATCTTTCTCTACAACAGAAGAACACCACTATACTCTGTGTTCTCTGGTTAACTGGTCCTCATTGGTCTTACACAGGATGGTCCATTAGTATCATTTTATCTATAAATCTGTTTCTGGGTTACTGCCTCCTATTCATCAGAGTACATGTTAGGCAAACAGTTTAGTCACAGCCTGCAGTCTCAGGACATCATTACATCCACTGTTCCATCAGTTCATGCAGAGCTTGGGAAGAAGGCGTTCTCCTTTTCTGCTCCGTCTTCATGGAAAACATAACCGAAGGATTTAAGGCTCTCCGTTGATTTCACTTGCAGACTTCAAAAGACGTACACATGTTTTTGTGAAACCATCTCTGGGAACTTGTTCTCGTTTTTAATGTGACTGAGTACATTACACAAACTTTTCTCTTATTGTTGTAATTTTAATATGTGTGTCTGGAACAGGTCTCTCTTGTAAATGAGACATTGAGTCTCAATGAGCCGACCTGTATAAATAAAGCTTCAATTACAAAGTCCTTTGTATAAAAGCTCCTTCAGCTGCCAGTGGGACGTGCTGTGGCTCTATCGGTTGCTGAGCCTTTATATTGTTAGTTAGAAACTACAAATATAATGGCTCACTGTATTTCAGAATCAGAGAAACTTTATTAATCCAGGAGGGAAACTGAGTTGTCATAGCAGCAAATATACAAGAAACAACAAGCACTCATATAAAGTGAGTGTAGAAACAGAGTTATGATAAATAAATATTCAGATAAATAATATCAATATATAATATAAATAATCTATAATCCAGTTTTGAGTTCCCTCCCCAGACACCTTAACGCCCACTCACATCCTGGGCCATCTGACCTCAGGAAATCACATGATAGGGTGGGGCCAGGTTTCACAATGAGCTCACCCGAAACCCTGGCTGATTAGGACCCCCACCCGCTTTCACACCTTGGCTCATGTGATTACGTAGAGGATCATCAGGGGGTCCTTTGTCCCTCTTTGGGGGGAAACTCCCACTGGGTTTAAATCTGGGACTCCCCACCAACTGACCCTTAGAACTGAAGAAGCTTCTCAGATGAGAGGTGAAACGTCTTCAAGCAACTCAAAGAAGTCCAGACGCTTTTCTTTGCAAGCTCCTTAGTCTACAATGACCTGGATGACTGAGAACCGTCACAGACAACTCAGTCCCATATTTTAGGTTATTCTGAATAAATCGTTCATGCCCTCTCTTTGGAAAGAAGCTGTTGTGGTTCCTGGTCCTAAATCTAGTCGTCCAAAAGTTCTAAACGACTTCAGGCCTGCTGCCCTCACCTCAGTCTTTGAAAAAATCATCAGAAATGTGATTATGGAAGACACTGAACTTCAGCTTGATTCAATGCAGATTGCACATAAGCCCAATAGAGGAGTGGAGGACGTGCTTTTGATTCTACTTCACCTGATTGTCAAACATGTAGAGAGTAAAGGACTTCAGTTCATCGATTTCTCTGCTTCTTTCAATAACACAGCCCCAGATTTGAATCAAAAGACTTTTAGAACAGTTTGAAATCCGGACAAACCTGATCAAGTGCAGTCATATAAATATCTTGATGACAAATGCTATTATTTTTCTGTAAAGCAAATTGACCTAAAAGTAAAGTAACCTTGATATGTCAGGATGTAGATGTCCCACCCAACAACGTCACCCAGCCCTGAAACATCGGTACTGTTCAAGGCAGCATTGCTGTCCACACGTCCATCAGAGTGTTTCTTTGGACTTCATGGTGTTGCTGCTCCCAGTATTCTCTGAGACAACCTCTGAGGCCGTCACAGAGCAGCTGTATTTGTACTGACATTACATTACACACAGGTGCACTCTATTTAGTCATTAGCACTCATCAGGCAATGTCTATGGGCAACTGACTGCACTCAGACCAAAGGGGGCTGAATAATAATGCACATAACAATTCTCTTCACTCTGCTGACAAGAGATTCAACCCCCACTATGAGCACCTTCTAAAGAGCACCATTGAAAGTATCCTCACCAACTGCATCACTGTGTGGTATGACTCCTGCACTGGGTCCTGCAGGAAAAATATGACAACGGGTAGTGAGAGCAGTGGAGAGGATTGCAGGGTCCTCTCTTGCCTCCCTCCCCAGGAGATCTACTGTGCCTGCCTCATTCGAAAGGTCCTCTTCATTACAGGTGACTCCACTCATCTCTTCAACAGCGTCTTCAGTTTGCTGCCATCAGGAAGGATACTGAAGAGACCTTTTGACCTTTACATTTTCGTTAATATCTTTAAAACAGAAGCAGCAGAAACGAGAATTTTAGCAGCACAAACCAGCACAAGCGTAGCACAGTTGATTGACACCAGTTTTGTTTGATTTAATTAATGTGGGGGGGCTGGTTGACCTCTGGGGACCTCTAGAAATTTTCTTGAATATCTTTAAAATGATAGCAGCACAAACAAAAATTTTTACAGCACAAACGTAGCATAAACGTTTGATACCACTTTTGTTGGATTTGAAGAAGGTGGGGGGTCGCGGGAAAAACCAGCAAAAGAACTCGAGCAGCCGGGCTATGTAAAAGGTGTAGGGGGGCATGTTTGCGGTCACGTCCAGCGGGTGTGTGGGCTGTTTGAGTCATCTGTTACCAGGCAAACTCCAATGCAGCAGGCTGCTGAACACACACAGGCCTCCTGCATCCTCCTCTTCAGCTCTGCTTGCCCGATATCGTAACCTAAGCAGGGTCGGGCCTGGTCAGTACTTGGATGGGAGACCGCCTGGGAATACCAGGTGCTGTAAGCTTTTGCACTTCCACACACAAACTGCAGAGGGCACTTCTGCTCCTGCTTGTGCTTAGAGGCATGAGAAGTTAACATTTATGGGTGATAAAATCCTTTTTCTATATTTTTAACATGAGAATATCAGTTTTCCATCTTGTGTTCCAGAGTAATCGGACAAAAGACAAACGTAGAACAAGGAAAAAAGAGGCCAAGTGTCTCACCTATAAAACAAAATGACTGTTTTCTGAATAGTCTCACACAGATAAACATTTGCAGGGAATACCTTTTCCTTCAAAACAAACGTCACAGACTGTGTTTTTCTTTACTGATTGTATTTGAGTAGAAACTCAGATTAAAATGGCATCAGTGCTCATAAAATGATTTAACTGTAAAAGTAGGTGTAGTGGATCACTTTGCATAGATCTAGATAAAAGTGCTGTAAGCAAAGACTACAGTGGTCATTGAGCAGCTGTTCCTATAATGTGAATCTGGGATAAAGGCACAGATTATTTGTTTGCCTTTGTTTCCTGGTTCTTTCTTTCTTATCCAAATGGAAAAAGAGAGCATAAAAGTACTGTTTACAAGCAGCTTATCTATCTCATTGTGCCCACTATCATAAAATCTTGGTTGACTGAGCACTGAGCCATCTACCACTCGAAATTGAACCTGTGTGGGACAACAACAAAGTCCAGTATACTAAGTTTCAGTAATGTGCAGTTTTTTCTGTGGAAGATGTAAATCTAAATAGATGTCCTATTGTATGCATAATATACCACTGAACTTTATAAAACAACTTCTAAAAGCAAATTTCGATTTATTTTAGATTTTCTCAAATCCAAACAGTGCTAAAAGCATGCACACAGTCAAATATTTTTCATACGAGGTGCTGAAGGTTCTGCAATGTTCTGTCAGTGCGCCCCAGGGCAGCTGTGGCTACAATGTAGCTGCCATCACCAGTGTGTGAATGTGTGAATGATGTATCTGTGGCTTTTTGTCACACTTGGAAACCACGGTGTTGTGCAGCTATTTGCCTTGTTGCAGGGTTTTTAAAAAACTGCAGTTTTGATTTTAGTGAAAGACACCGTCTCATGACTCATTGAGTGCCGCGACTGACGAGCCAATCCGTGGCCTGCAGTCTGACGATGTCACATTTCCTGACTGCTTGGAACCCCGACTAAGTCGTCCTGTAGCCCACATCATAATGTTTCCATCTCTCTGCTTGACTGTGGGGATGCTATTTTTTGCATCACACTCGTATTTCAAAAGGTCAGTTAAAGCCACATAATTGGAATTTCGTTTCATCTCCCCACAGCACTTTCTCCAAAGTCTTCCCTGAATCATTTAGATGTTCACTGGCACTTGAGATGGGCCTATACATGTTTCTCCTTGAACAGGTAGCTACCCTATGTTAGCCTAGCTTTCTATCACTGATGCTCTGTGTGTATTGTTATGGTTCAAAATATGGGGATGGAGACAAGAGACAAGAGGAAAAAAACCACAATAACAACACTGGTCCAGTCGGGTTGAGTCAAACGATGATTTTAATGATCACACACGTGGGAGATGGACACCGTATGCAGACAGCCTCAGATCTCAAAATGGTGGAGCATTGCTCAAACTCTTATAGCCTCTGGTTCTCCCACCTTATCATAAAAGCCTAAACATTCACATGCTTTTCTCTCACACGGCGCCTAAGCTACGACCTTGGCTCCCCGTTTATCTGCTCCTGCTGAGTTGGGGCAGAAAACTCCAGCATGCTCTGTTCTCTTCTAATCAGACAAATAAGGCGATGACTTTCTGCAGCAGTATTATGCATCATAAAACAATATCATTCATCCACAATAAATCAGCAGTCTAATGTAATGCAAATCAGTTTAACTAATGCAATAGTTGTCAGCTTCTTCTAATTCAGGAGAATAATGCAAACTAAAACTACATAATAATTCACAATCTTTAGTTAGGGGTATAACATGGCATAAAATAATATTATAATCTAACAGTATGCTGCTGCCTCTCTCTCATGTTACTTAAAAAATTAACCCCACAGCTTCAATAACCGTATCTAAAAATCTCTCAGTGAAAGTTACGGTTGTAGGTTTGGAAACATTTTGGGGTAGCCAGTGTTAAATAGAGACAGGGCCACATTCTTTATCTAGTCATTGTAATGAAAGAAGCACATTAAAAACTATATGAGAGTTTGCTTTTAACAAGCATGTAATGACTCTACTTAGTTTAGGTAGTCTTAGGGAGTCAAACTGAAAGTAGCATTTTGTGGATGTTTTCCCTGCTGCCCGATCCCATCAGTCTCTTAAAGCATCATTTTTATGCGCCCTGGTGTGACAGTGGTTTCATGGCGCTACAGGTTACCTGAGCACATCAGGTATATTACGGTTGAAAACCAGTGCCCGGCCTTCCAGTGGGTGTTCGACCCCTCGTGCACAGCTCAGGAGTCTAAACGACCCAGCAGTTATGGACATGTGTGTTTTTGGTGTGCTGTCCCTCGTTCTCCCTGCTCTCCCGTGACAAATAGCTTTTCTTAGATTCATTATTAGTTCAACATTGACAAATAGTAGTTGACTAATATCAGGAGCCAAAAAGAAAACAAAAAACAAACTAAATAAATATTTCAGACGCTGAAAATAAATTATTACGGTTGTTTAAATTTGCTGTCAGCAAGTTATGTCTAATACATGTAGTCAATCTAATGAATCAATATTACATGTAGAAAGTACAGAACTGAAAATGAAACTAAAATATAACGGTAAATGAACTGGTTCTTGTATAAAACCTTTCTACTCTCTACAACTTGCCTCATTCATGCACTCACTTTTTTCTATGCTTTTTCTCTGTAAGTGCTTTCTATCTAACATTAATACGCATTCATCCTCCCGATGGATGCATCGGAGAGCAACTTGGGGTTAGCGTCTTGCCCAAGGATATTTGGCATGCAGGCTGGAGCAGGCGGGGATTGAACCAGCAACTTTCTGATTAGTAGGTTTCCTGCTCTACCTGAGCTACAGACACCCCAATTTGTGGTGCTCTGGAAACAACACGTTCTCATCCCAACAGGTAACGATGCTATGTGACAAATCATCGGTATGTGTAAATGTGTTTTTTGTTCTAATCATGAATCGCTTTGTAAAACAAGACCTGATAGGGTTAAGGTTAAAGTTATGGTTAGAGTTAATGTTAGGGATAGGGCTGGAATGCACGGCTGGAGCCTCTCCTCCAAGTGTGTGTTACTGCCGCCATCAGCATTCTGTTGTATTCTGTTGTCTGCTTTTCTCTGTAAGCGCTTCGAGCCTGTACTTTTTTGCTTTAGCTGAGTAATGAAGTTGAATCAGTACTTTAACTTTCACTGGAACAATAGTATTTTTACTTCTACTTAAGTGGAGAATGTCTGATCTTTTGCCAACTCTGGCTGTCTCTCAGTCTTGGAATACCCACTTGTTGTCCAGCGGTGTCCTGGGAATATGGGAACTAGACAGACTGGGGAAACAATGGGAGGAGACACAAAGATGGAATCACTTTTACCATCTTTTATGTATTTGCTGGTCGTCTTATTTCTTCTATTTTGCAAGCACAGTGTTGCAATCATTGTCTTTGTGGTACAATGACACAGGTAGAATGCAGGTGTTTTCATGTAACACGATGCCAGAAAGATGAGTAATGTGTTTTGAAGAGAAGATAAAACATCATGTTTGAACAAAGATAAGCAGCAGACACGTCTGTGTGTGAGTTGTTCAGGTTCAGTAAGAAGGTAATATGTCTGCAGAATTTGTAATTCTTATGAAGATATTGCTTGTACAATAAATAAAATCCCTTTAACTTCTTCTGGAGAGTGTCTTTATATATTTAGTCATTTTGGGGCGATCCTTTATTTAGTAGTAACTCTAGTCGGGGATATATATCAGAGTTTACTTTCAGATATGAGCATTGTGTTTCCTGTGGATGAATGAATGAATTATTTATTTATGTAATTTTTGAAAGACTGGCTCATGTAAAATCTCTGAAAGTATGACAAAGCTCTCCTGTTACACTTTATGGACACCTGAGCGTCACCATGAGGGCCTGTCTTTATTCACTTTATTCACTGAAATCCACTTTTATAATGAATTCACAGTAATCACTGACACCTTCAGAGCATTACATTCATTAAAGACGTCTTCTACACCTACTCTTCCAGACGACCGACACATGCTTCAACCACTGCAGGTTAACCAGCCACTCATCAGTAAAGCAAAAACTAAATGTAAATGTCCTCATGTGGAAAAGACTGAAACACAACTCCCATATATCACTAATGTAACAGATCCATTTAGGGAGAGTGAGAACACTAGGCTGGATGTGGTTTAATGCAGGAACATTCATCATGTCTTCAGTTCAACAAATCATTTACATTGAATATGTGAGCTGGATGGTTACACGACACAATGTGATTGTCAACAATAACTGCAATGAACGCTGGTTTGAGGGCGGAGTCAAGGAGGCCATTTACGTGAAAAGGGAAAGACCCTCTCTGAATCAAGGAGGGGGCCTAAGGGTACATCTGTCACCATCTTACAATGCTGTGATTGCAGCCGTTCTCCAACTCTCTGTGAATGGTACTCAGGACCATTGATCAGTGGTTGTTGATCAATGGTCATGAGAATTTGCATAATCATGATTAAGGAACTGACCTCCCAGCCCATTGTTCCTTCAGTCGGCTGGTTTCTCTGACTGAAAACGCTACGTCCAGAAGAACAGAATCAACTTTTGGAGATTTACTTCCCTGATGATTGAGCACGCATCAAGACCTTTTAATCAGGCCAACAAATATCTTGTACTCAATTTTAGCAGCAGCCATTGTGACACTGATGATAAAACTTGTGTAAAAGTGCGAAGCTGTAAAAAAGTAATTATAAAAAAGCGTTTTTGTAGCTGAATGTTACTGGATAGCTGTTTCATCTGTAACACATCAAAATAACCTGCTAAGGTTTAATAGGCTATAAGGAACACACTCACTTCCTGAGCCCTGGGCAATAAGAGACGTTTTGTGTTTTATAATTTATTGATATGTTTGATCCTTTCTGACCTGCGTTAATGAAGCAGTCATTAGAGCACCATGTCCGCTAGAATAGTTCTGTAGTTTGATGCTTGAGTCGTTGCAGACTTGTTGAAACTCCCTCACCCGTCAAAGCAGCGTCTTTGTTATTCGAGTCCAGCAGATGGCAGTGTTTCACTGTCTGACGGCTGTCTGAAGCTTCAGCTGGATTATCCGTTTTCATGTTTGATTAGAGGTTTGTGTGTGTGTGTGTGTGTGTGTGGGTTTTTAGCCACGAGTTGTCCACGATAAAGCATATTGAATGGCCTGTCTAATATTGTTAGAATTCTCCTTTGGGTTAGTTTCATTACTCAATCGGGACATTTATTTGGAAAAAGAAAAAAAGAGGGGAAAAAAAGAAAAAAAGAGAAAAGAATTAAAAATAAATAAATCCTCATAGTTTACATTTACAAATATCAATACTGAATGTTACGTCCCTCTGCAGCTTCTAATCGTCTCAGTGTTTTCAGCTGGTGCTAATTGGCCACACCTAGTCAGGTGTGGATAAAAGCATACCTGAGGCAAGCTTCCCAGCAGTGCACTAGTCTTTGCCTTGGTGGCACCAGCCATTTTAGCCAACCTGGTTTTCCATTTTAGGATGAAACCTCTTCTCACCCACACTCTGCTATTCATCTCTGTTTTTATGTTGCGGCTTTTGAGCCGGGTCGTAACATGAGTATAATCACACTGGAAGTACCAGCATCAGGAATGTGGCTTCTTCTTTTTGGATCTATAATATTTAGTCTGGTTAGTTATTGTTACTGTAACCAGTGCAAAATCTGCTCTGATGACTCAACGTTAATGTTTGAGCCCCTGAGTGCTAAAAGAAGTGTTTTGTAAAGTATTAAAACTACCTTTAATGGAAGGAAAAACGGATCACTGCTTCCTATAAGAGTTGGTTTTCTCTGTGTGTGTAGCCACTCTGTGCCTGGTGGACTTGGCTGGCAGTGAGCGAATGGTGAAGAGCCAGTCTCAGGGTGACCGTTTCAAAGAGATGACCGCCATCAACAGCTCACTGTCCAACCTGGGCGTCGTTATCGCCGCTCTGGCCAAAAAGGTCTGCAGCTGCAGTTTCTGTAGTCTTAGATGTCACACCTGCTTTCTTTACATTTACAGTATTAATGATTTTTTTGGCCTTTGTGTTCCAGGAGACTTACGTAGCTTACAGGAACTCGAAGCTCACGTACCTCCTTCAGGGATGTTTGGGGGGGAAACGGCAAAACGTGAGTTTGTTGACATCACAAATCTTTATAATGACGACACATAAAACTGAAGGAATTTATCCCCAAAAAATATTTAACAGCGTTTGATCTCATCACTTCAGATTGTGACTGTTTATTCTTTGGCACTAATTTTGGATGTCTTTATTTGCAGCTTGATGTTTGTTAACATTGCTCCGGAGCCCGACAGCTTTGGGGAAACTCTGAACTCATTGAGGTTTGCCAGCAAGGTCAGTGCAGTCTTGTTTCCAGTGTTCATTGGACAGAGTACATTAATGATGTCCTTACATCAGCTGTTTATGGTAAACCAAAGCCATACTCCATATCCATTTTAATACCTTGGTGTGTAATTCACACTCACATTTTGTCTGAAGAGTAGGGATGTTCCTGGCGTCTTATTTACTAGTCGACTAATCAAGGGGGAAATAATTAGACTAACCAACTAATGTAAAACTAAGGAACATTCAGATATTGAGTTGATTTTCAGAACTGATTAATAGAAACTGTCAAACTAGACGCAGAGGTATCTTAAACCATTTATCACATTCTGTTAAATACAAATGAAAATGCATTACTACAAAAGATGTTCTATTAAAATATGACAATCATTTGAGAATCTAAAAGTACGTCTAAGTGTGGCGAGAATGATTCAGGTAATACATTATACAGCCGTTTTCTAGTCAGGTTGTGGGGGCAGCAGGAAGGACTACTCCTGACCACAGCTGATAGATGTAAACTGGCTAGCATGACCAAGGATGCTGGGGCCTCCTACTGGTAGGACGTGCCCAGCTGGAACAGCCTCCTGGCCAAGGTGGCTGTCACCTTTTGATGTGAAGGAGTAGTGACTCTACTCTGAGCCCCTCCCCCATTGACTTAACTGCTCTCCTAAAAGGAGAGGTTTTCCACCTCTCAGGAAACTAATTTCCTCTGCGTGTATCTGCGATCTCAGTGTTAACAAGAAGATCAGGGTAGATTAATAGATTTATGGCGTTTCTCAACAACAGTGCACCATCTGGTGGTAGATCGCTGCGTAACATTTAGAACACAATGTACCAGCATTGGGCATCAATTAAAATGTTAACAATTACATTGAACGACTGGTAAGTCTGATACAGACTAGTGACAATTAGTCGACTAGTCACATAAATCCCTGATAGAGCCCACAGAAGTGGCCTGCACCATGTGCGTGGCTTGCTTTGCAGTTTAACCCTCAGTAGGACCTACAGCCATTTTTCATCCCCAGCATTTTTTAATATTAGGCCATTTTCACTGTGTTGAATAGAATATAGCCAAACCTTCCGACCCTTTTTTTTTTCTTTTTTCTTTAGAATTGCAGTCTCCGTTTATTAGATTAGCTTAAAGTGGCTAAGCTACAAACCGCCATCCACATGAGGTCCTAGAGCCATAAATCGCCCCATTGAAACCCATTATAAACGCTATTTTTCACTGCAGAATTATTACCATTAACGTATGGGTGATGGCTTCTGTTTCGGTTCCGTGTTGGACAAGGGGCCTTAGAATTGTAATTTTTTTTATTTGGCCACCGGGTGGCGCCCTTGTTCCACATGTGACGCCTGCTGGAACATAGACCTTTTCCAGCAGGCTGCTCGAGACATACACCCGGGAAAGGCAGACTCATTCCCCGAGTGCAGCAGCAGCTTGGCCCGCTGCTCGTTCGGGACCATTTTCTGCCCTTAGGGCTGTTAGAGGGTGCATTTTGACCTTTATATTTAAAAATAAATAAAATAAAGGTCTCTCTGCCTAAAAGAAAAAAAAATTGTGTCTGTCTCATTCTAAGTTTAGATAAAAGCCTTCCCTCTTTGAAGTACACCCTGCAATGCAAACAAATCTAACATGAAAACAAGAATAAAAAACAAATTAGACTTTATTTTGTCGCCAACCTCAGCTTGTTTATGCAGGTGCAGGCAGGAGAGGTTATAAGAATAAGCCGTAGCGCGGGAGTAGGCATTTTCACGATGGCACAGTACCGAGGAAGTAGTGGACATCCTGATGCGCTCTGACAGCGAGGATCTCTCCTCTTCATCTGCCGAGAGTGACTCTGATTCCGGGGGTGACACGGATGATTCGTCTCTCGACACTGATCACCAGGAGTCGTCCTCTGATTTTTCTTCTGAAGATGAGAACGAGGGGAGGACGCCGGAGGAAGCAGCGGCGTGGACCTCCAAAGATGGGAAGAAATGGTCCGCAACAAACGCCGAGACGCTGCGCTACGTCACAGCACCCACGGGGCTTATTCCGGGACCGACCCACTACGCCGTAGCCCGAATTACGGACCCACTCTCCAGCTTCAGGTTGTACATAACTGATGGGATTATACAGCATATAGTTGCAATGACAAACCTTCAGGGCAGACGCTACATCTCATTCTGGAGAGATTTAGATAGCAACGAAATGCTCGCTTATGTGGGGCTGCTAATTTTGTCCGGTGTATACCGGTCAAAGCACGAGGCCATCGCCAGCCTTTGGAGTGAGAAAACGGGAAGGAAGATTTTCCGTGCCTCAGTGGCTGAGAAAAGATTTTGTCACATAACCAGAGCGCTCCGATTTGATGACAAACTCACCCGACCTGCACGACGTGCGGACAAATTGGCTCCCATTCAGCAGATATGGGACATGTGGGCACACCGCCTGGGGATGTTGTTTAGTCCAGACCGGGACCTTACGGTAGATGAGCAGCTGGTACCGTTCAAGGGAAGGTGCAGTTTCCGCCAGTATATCCCCAAAAAGCCTGCGAAATGCGGCATAAAGGTCTGGGCAGTATGCGATGTCAAGACATCATACGCCTGGCGGCTGCAGGTTTACACCGGGAGAGCAGCGGGCGAACCGGCCGAGGTAAACCAGGGGATGAGGGTCGTCCAGCAGATGACTGACGGGCTCCATGGGCATGTCGTCACAGTCGACAATTTTTTTTCACCTCATCTGAACTGGCAGAGGAACTCCTCAAAAATAAAATGGCTCTGGTCGGCACAATCCGCCAGAACAAAAAAGAAATCCCACCCGTTTTGCGCCAGATGAGAGGGAGAGCCGTCTACTCCTCGATCTTTGCCTTTTCAGCGAAACAGACCCTAGTGTCGTACATTCCCCGACGGGGCAGGAATGTGCTTTTATTGAGCACGAAACATCGCAGGCCGGAGGTCAGCGATGACGAGAGAAAAAAGCCAGCGATCATCACAGACTACAATCGATGCAAAGGAGGTGTCGACAACCTTGATAAGGTGGGTGTCATTACGCATCAGTTACGCACACCTTTATTCATTTTTCTTCATATATTCTTGTGTAAAATATACAGAGGTTTTATGTTGTTTTTTTTTTGTTATGTTTATTTTTTGTTAGGTTGTCGGCACCTACTCCTGCAGGAGACGGACCAATCGATGGCCAATGGCCCTTTTTCATCACATCATAGACGTCTCCCTCTACAACGCCTTCATGCTGTGGACCTCCGTGGATCAGGCCTGGCATCAGCAGAAGCCACACAGGAGGAGGATGTTCATTGAAGAGGTGGGAGAAGGCCTGATCACGCCCCATTTGTCACAAAGACAGCGTCTTCCCCGCTCATCAGCCGCTGCTGAGTTAGTAAGAGATGCGCAGGATGGTGCTGCTGCAGGCCCCTCTGGAGTGACAAATCCCAAGGGCAGGAAGCTCTGTGAGCTCTGTGTTGGGAAAAGGAGGCGAGTGGGAAACACATGCAGCAAATGTGGAAAATTCAGCTGCCGAGCCCACAGCAAATTTGTCTGCAGCCACTGCTCTACCTGAGCAAGACATTTACCCCCCAGCCACACACACGCCCCCCACCCTCTCACTGCTTTCTCACTTTCTCACACTCTCTTTCTCTCTCATACATTTCCCCATTCCCAACAACAATATACATAATTACATTTACCATATACATGTTCTTGTTCATTGTTGAAAAATAAATGTTTATTTGGTTCAAACTGATCTTGTATTTTTATTTACATAATGCTTTTTATTTGATTTTAGATGGCAACAAGGTAATATGCATTTATTGGGGCAAGAGTGAAAAACGTTCTCCTGCAAAAAAAACTAACGGCCGATCAAAATGAAGGTCAGTAGTAATTTTTAGACCATCCAAAGGCCTAATTAAAAGTACAATAAAATATAACTTTCAAATGTATTTTATGGAAAATATTTAATTTTTTCATTTTTTTTGCCAAAAAAGGCAGTGTGCTCATGTGACAAAACCGGGATATAAAAGGTTAAAATCGCGAAATATAATTAAAACTTTATATGAATATTTCAAGGAGAAGTAGGTCTAAAATATTGGCTAATTTAAAGTGGAAAAATATTAATGTATAATCTTTTTATAGCACTTTTTATGGCGTGGTCGATTTTTGGCTCTAGGTCTTCATAAGGGGTACTTTTTTTTTTTTTTTTTAGGACTTACCAAGGGTTAACCACCAAAACACTCGTCTGCAGTGGAATTTCTTTGAGCTAATCGATTCATTTCATCTTCTAATTAATGTGGAAAATGGTGGCAAAGGTGGATGAAATGAGTGATTCCTAGAGTTACATTTTATTGCCTTTTTTCTTTCCTTTTCTTAAAGTTATGAAGGCATCTTGGATGCCATTTCAGTGAGTGGGGGTTAATGCCCCACACTCTTTTCTGTCACTGCTTTGAATGCACAGACTGGTCTTAATGTTGATCTTTGTAATCTTCAGTGTTACGACCCGGCTCAAAAGCCGCAACATAAAAACAGAGATGAATAACAGCGTGTGGGTGAGAAGAGGTTTCATCCTAAAATGGAAAACCAGGTTGGCTAAAATGGCTGGTGCCACCAAGGCAAAGACTAGTGCACTGCCGGGAAGCTTGCCTCAGGTATGCTTTTATCCACACCTGACTAGGTGTGGCCAATTAGCACCAGCTGAAAACACTGAGACGATTAGAAGCTGCAGAGGGACGTAACACCTCCTCCCTTAAAAGGGTTCCTCTAGGACCCCTAAACAAATTAAAAGTTCCTCTGAAGCAAGTTGGCATCTTTAAGCATGGATGCCCCTACATGAGGATCTGAAGTTGCCACACTGAACACACAAAAAGTAACATGTGACCAACACAAAAGAGCACAACAGTCAAACCCAAAATGATTACCTGACCTGCTACAACACAAAACCAAAAGTACACTAAAAACAACAAATCCCTTACTTTCCCTACCCTAGTCTTCAGTGGTGTACCAGGCTCGAGGCAACTTTAAACGCGAACTCGAGAGCAGGCAGCAGACCAGAGATATAGTCTCCTACCAAACTCTGAAGCGTACCCCCACCCAGGATAGCCACCAAACACAAACTAAAACAATAAAGCAAAACAAACAAGTGCTTCGATGGAAGGGCAGCACAGCCACCCAGCTGAAACACACTAAAGGGAGTTTGCTCAATTACACTGAACACCATCACTCACCCACTTAAAAGCAAAACAAACTGACATTCAGTCTCCACTAAAATGTCCAAAGATCCCGGACGAGCCACCACTTATGTTATGTATAGTGTGATTTGGCCATCTGAACATGCTACCTATATAAATCCCAGCAGGAAGCATGTTTTAATAGTGTGATTGGGTCATCTGAACACGCTACCTATATAAATCCCAGCAGGAAGCATGTTTTAATAGTGTGATTGGGTCATCTGAACACGCTACCTATATAAATCCCAGCAGGAAGCATGTTTTAATAGTGTGATTGGGTCATCTGAACACGCTACCTATATAAATCCCAGCAGGAAGCATGTTTTAATAGTGTGATTTGGCCATCTGAACATGCTACCTATATAAATCCCAGCAGGAAGCATGTTTTAATAGTGTGATTTGGCCATCTGAACACGCTACCTATATAAATCCCAGCAGGAAGCATGTTTTAATAGTGTGATTGGGTCATCTGAACACGCTACCTATATAAATCCCAGCAGGAAGCATGTTTTAATAGTGTGATTTGGCCATCTGAACATGCTACCTATATAAATCCCAGCAGGAAGCATGTTTTAATAGTGTGATTTGGCCATCTGAACATGCTACCTATATAAATCCCAGCAGGAAGCATGTTTTAATAGTGTGATTGGGTCATCTGAACACCCTACCTATATAAATCCCAGCAGGAAGCATGTTTTAATAGTGTGATTGGGTCATCTGAACATGCTACCTATATAAATCCCAGCAGGAAGCATGTTTTAATAGTGTGATTGGGCCATCTGAACATGCTACCTATATAAATCCCAGCAGGAAGCATGTTTTAATAGTGTGATTGGGTCATCTGAACACGCTACCTATATAAATCCCAGCAGGAAGCATGTTTTAATAGTGTGATTGGGTCATCTGAACATGCTACCTATATAAATCCCAGCAGGAAGCATGTTTTAATAGTGTGATTGGGTCATCTGAACATGCTACCTATATAAATCCCAGCAGGAAGCATGTTTTAATAGTGTGATTTGGCCATCTGAACACGCTACCTATATAAATCCCAGCAGGAAGCATGTTTTAATAGTGTGATTTGGCCATCTGAACACGCTACCTATATAAATCCCAGCAGGAAGCATGTTTTAATAGTGTGATTTGGCCATCTGAACACGCTACCTATATAAATCCCAGCAGGAAGCATGTTTTAATAGTGTGATTGGGTCATCTGAACATGCTACCTATATAAATCCCAGCAGGAAGCATGTTTTAATAGTGTGATTTGGCCATCTGAACACGCTACCTATATAAATCCCAGCAGGAAGCATGTTTTAATAGTGTGATTGGGTCATCTGAACATGCTACCTATATAAATCCAAGCAGGAAGCATGTTTTAATAGTGTGATTGGGTCATCTGAACACGCTACCTATATAAATCCCAGCAGGAAGCATGTTTTAATAGTGTGATTGGGTCATCTGAACACGCTACCTATATAAATCCCAGCAGGAAGCATGTTTTAATAGTGTGATTGGGTCATCTGAACATGCTACCTATATAAATCCAAGCAGGAAGCATGTTTTAATAGTGTGATTGGGTCATCTGAACATGCTACCTATATAAATCCAAGCAGGAAGCATGTTTTAATAGTGTGATTGGGTCATCTGAACACGCTACCTATATAAATCCCAGCAGGAAGCATGTTTTAATAGTGTGATTGGGTCATCTGAACACCCTACCTATATAAATCCCAGCAGGAAGCATGTTTTAATAGTGTGATTGGGTCATCTGAACACGCTACCTATATAAATCCCAGCAGGAAGCATGTTTTAATAGTGTGATTGGGTCATCTGAACACGCTACCTATATAAATCCAAGCAGGAAGCATGTTTTAATAGTGTGATTGGGTCATCTGAACACGCTACCTATATAAATCCCAGCAGGAAGCATGTTTTAATAGTGTGATTGGGTCATCTGAACACGCTACCTATATAAATCCCAGCAGGAAGCATGTTTTAATAGTGTGATTGGGTCATCTGAACACGCTACCTATATAAATCCCAGCAGGAAGCATGTTTTAATAGTGTGATTGGGCCATCTGAACATGCTACCTATATAAATCCCAGCAGGAAGCATGTTTTAATAGTGTGATTTGGCCATCTGAACATGCTACCTATATAAATCCCAGCAGGAAGCATGTTTTAATAGTGTGATTGGGTCATCTGAACACGCTACCTATATAAATCCAAGCAGGAAGCATGTTTTAATAGTGTGATTTGGCCATCTGAACACGCTACCTATATAAATCCCAGCAGGAAGCATGTTTTAATAGTGTGATTGGGTCATCTGAACACCCTACCTATATAAATCCCAGCAGGAAGCATGTTTTAATAGTGTGATTGGGTCATCTGAACATGCTACCTATATAAATCCCAGCAGGAAGCATGTTTTAATAGTGTGATTGGGTCATCTGAACACGCTACCTATACAACGGAGCCATTAACCACGTAAGGTAGCATATTCTGATAAGTTAGCACGGATTGATAGACAAGACTATAAATTTACGCTACGGTAGGATGTTTTGACAGAACACCTTTTCTCGTCGCCAACATTTTTCTTTTGTTAAGCTTACTGTTATCAAGGCATGGTAAATGAACAGTAAACCTTGCCTGATGACTAATCTTCCCGTTTCCCTCTCATTGATTTATTTGGGTTGTCATGGCAGAAGTATTAAACGATGCCTTTTATTAGAACATAAGCATTTAAATGCAGTAATTGTATTTGAATTAGTTAAATATGAGTGGGCAACTCTGACCATGACAAGACTGCATTTGCTCTAAAGAATTAATAAAAAATTTAGACATATTGTTGTCATTATTTTTACTCTTCAATTTTATGTGTTTTTTCTTTAAGATGGTATCAGAAGTTGCTCCTCCACCATGAAAAAAACCATCTGCATATATTCTTTCACTACATCCACGATTCTCCTCTGTGGTCTTCCTCATTCATCCTGTTTGGAGCTTAATGTTCAACATCCTTTATCTGTTAAAATTACAGAAGGAGAAGAAAGTAATCATCAGAGCAGGAATCATGATAAATGATAAATAGATTACCAGTACATACAAACATAACACTTGCATAATTTCTCTGATAACGCTGCATTGGATGGGTTTATTAACTGTGGGCTGAAATTGTACTACAGTCTGCTGGTGAGGAACTTTTTTGAGTGTTGAATAAAATGTCCTCCACAATCTGTATATGAATTGTCATTAAAACCACAGAGATTCTTACTTATAAAGGAAAGAAAAGTGGGACAAAGCCCATCAACATATAGTGTATATTTTCTGAAACATTACAAAGATGCAGGTAATTCTGGGTTCACCTGAATTACAGATTAGACTGGTGGACAAACAGATGTTGTGTACAACTGGTGACAGCATCAGTGACAACAAATTAATCAGCGAGGCTGGAAGCAGAATTAGGAGGCGTCAGAGTCAGCGAGGGTCAGAGATCGACGAACAAATTGCCCACCTTCATGGATAATGCATCCCCCTCAGAAGGATTCAAAATTAGGCCACGAAGAACAGTTCAGGAAACCTATTTTGTTTCGTCTGTGAAACTGTATAAATGAAATGTAAATTATGTTAAAGGCAAACACATTTGTAAGCCATAAGAAACAAACATGCTTTGCAATATACCTTCAAACATCTGTATAGATTTGATACATTATTTATTAACTGAATTTGCTAACATGTCTTACATAGTGAGTGTGTCACGGCTGCCGAGGCGAGCCGTGCGGAATAAATGAGGATCCAATCACAGGCAGTCGTGGAGAAGTGAAGGTGATTTATTGAACACAAAAAGAATGTGGACAAACAGCAAACGGGGCTCGAACTAAACTAAACTGGGAAACAACTAAACTACAGAGCACAATCCTGATTGAAAACGAGCAGAGGAGAATGACGATGAAAAGCAAGGAGAAGGCACGGTGGATACACTGAGTAATACAGACGAACCGGCAACATGCAGGAGAACACACAGGGCTTAAATACACACACACCAGTAATCAGGGGATGAGAGACAGGAGGGCAACACAGCTGGGAGAAATCAGAGCTGATGGGACAGGGGAAATGTAAACTGAACATACTCACATCAGACAGAGACCTTCACAATAAAACAGGAAACTCAGACACGGGGAACCAAACAAGACACAGATCTAAACAGACAGCTTCACAAACAGATGGGGTGACACCATAGACAGACAGAGACACAGACTCAAAGGCAGACCGAATATCACACATAGAACTCAAACAATAATAATAATCATCATCATCATAATAAACTAGAAAATGATAACTAAAAGCACTGGGTCACTGACCCAGGACCATGACAGAGTGTTTCTTTTACTGATGATATTTCAGTGATATGTATTTTTTATGACTAAATAATGCTCTATCGAACACCTGGCAATAACAGCAGGTGTGGCAATTTTGTAATTTGTTGTTTAAATTTGATATTATTGTAGGCAGTATATTTTCTTAGCCTTTGTCATACTCATGCTTAACCCTCTCAGGCTCAAATTAAGTTTTTGTTGCTAATGCACAAAAGAATACCTGCAGTGGTACTTCTGAGTAAAAAACTCATGAAATATGTATGTGGGGTGATCAGGTTGTTAGCTTTTAACTGTTGCATATCTGCAATGCCTGCCTTGAGAGGGTTAACAAAGCAATCTCAGAAACCGTACAGTAATCTTGGGTGTGTGGGGGTCACCCAGAGTCAGAATCTAGTGAGATATCAGTGTCACCTCTTACAGTTTTCCTGTAATCTGAGCTCAAATATGAGAAAATATAGAGTACAGTACAGTAAATTGGGTAAATTTTACTGTTAATTTTCTCTGAATCGTACAGTAATTTGGGCTGTGGATCACAGGGTGGAGTGGAAAAAGTGGAAAAGTGGAGATGAACCAAAACTGGGAGTGGATTGTGAAGTACAATAGTGTCAGGACCAGAGTTGGTCAAGTTACTTGAAAAAAGTAATCAGTAACTAATTACTGATTACTTCCCCCAAAAAGTAATCCTGTTACTTTACTGATTACTTATTTTCAAAAGTAATTAATTACTTAGTTACTTTTTAAAAACACGATTTACAACCTGAATAGGTGATAAAGCGATAGATCTTTCAGCCCAATTCTACTTTTTCTGCATAATTCATCATATAAAATGTAATCAAATGGAAAAGTCTCTCTTTTTAAAACTTGTTTAATTAGTTTTAATCTTTTAACTTTATGCATCAAGCAAAAATTGAATTATATGTAACATTCTCTGACTGGAAGAAATTTGTTTAATATTTAAACTTATTTTCTGCCCATTCCAGCACATAAAATAAAATATTTTTTGTGTTTACACTCACTCTTTCAAATAGATGCAAGTAAAACACAGCAGAAAATAAATAAAATCAAAGACTAGCGGTCCTTTGGCTCTATTTTCACCTGTAAAGCAGGAGTAGGGTAGGCGGAGGTTTACCCTGGTGCAGGTGTGCCGCGGTCAGTTGAAGAATCCGCGAGTTTCTCTGTGACTTTCCCATTACGTCGTAGCGCACTCGGTGCTTGCTTGGAAGTTTAGGGGGTTTTTTCGCCGTAAAAAGAAGTTTTCTTCCCACGCACAACGGACACTAATGTTTTTGTCACTTTTTATGGAATCAAACTCAAAGTAAGGTCAGTACTTCCACGCTTTAAACGCTGCACGCTCATACTCTCTCCCGCACTCGATATATTATCCATTGTTGATCTGCACACAGCTGTTGTCACGGACGTTGCACTTGCTTACGTCACTGTCATGAGACATTCTCGCAAAAAAATCACTGTTTTAGTAACGCAGCGTTCCTACGGGAAAGTAACGGTAATCTAATTATCGTTTTTGCAATAGTAATCCCTTACTTTACTTGTTACTTGAAAAAAGTAATCGGATTACAAGTAACGCGTTACTGCCCATCTCTGGTCAGGACACAAAAGACTGCATTTCTAAGCCAGTCGGCACCCGTACCGTAATATGCATAAGAATAGTGTAACAACATTTTAGGTGCGGCTGGCTTGACTGTGTGGTCGTAAGTGAGGGCTCACTTGACCGCGGTCAAATATGGTGCTGGAGAAACAAACTACAGAGAACTTCGTAAAGAGAGTATTGAGTGCTTTGGCGATGTAAATGTACTGGTTCTTATATAGTACTCAAAGCACTTTAAAGAACTTGCCTCATTCAGGTGTACGCAAGCACTTTTCTCTGTAAGCACTTTCTGTGTAATGTTCACACACATTCGGAGAGCAACTCTGGGTTGGTATCTTGCCCAGGGATATTTGGCATGCAGACGGGGATTGAAGCACCTTCCTCTACTACCTGAGCAAAGCCGCCCCATGTTCGTCTGTGCACAGATTTCTTTCAATACAGTATTATCACAATTGTGCAAAAATACAGGCATGAAAGCTTAAAGTGCGCGATCACAATAAAGGTGACGCTCAGAGACTGACTGAGTGATCTGAGAACTCATCAGCCCTCATCACTGCCTTCACTTACTTGCTGCTATGGGTGCAGGAATAACATAGTTATGCAGTTATCTGGGACTCTCCACCATTTGACCTTAGAACTGAAGAAGCTTCTCGGATGAGAGGTGAAACGTCTTCAAGTAACTTAAAGAAGTCCAGACGCTTTTCTTTACAAGCTCCTTTGACCAGTTATGCAGTTACTTTCTCAGTCTGCTAGAGCCTCCACTTGAACGCAAGAACCTTCATTTATCTTATCAAACGGAATTCAAAATGTTTTTTACAAATTGAAGGATTAAGATATAAATCGCAGAAGCATCGATCCACACATTCAAAGAAGAACAACCCAACAAACTCTTCATAAAACTCCAAGAGATATGAAAATCTTTATTTCTGTCTATTCTGTGTTGTTAATAACATCACATCTTCACATAGTAGCAAAAACATATTAAACAAACATTAATCTCAACATGCATACTGTACTTCAAGTTTCTCTCATGGAAAGGCCAGTGTTACTTTTATAGTATCCTTTCCATAAATATCATAAATATCTTTACCCATGTAGTGGAATTATTTTATTTTTTCATTTTAGTTAACAAGTATAATGTGACCACATTCACTTTTTATCAGGACAAGCTACACCACCACGGTGGTTAGCATACAATAACACTGCCTTGTTCTCAAAGCTTCTTGCTAACTGTACTTTTTTCTGAGATGTTCTCTTTAAGTAAGGATACTGAAAGTGTAAGCAGTGTATACGGTCACATCACGTGCTTAAGGTTGTGTTAGCACTGATAATTCCTTCACAGTTCTTTAAAGATGCTGAAGTCATCATATCAGCTGTAAATGCAGTGCTGCTGCTGTCCTTACGCTATACTTTCAAGCATCACACTTTCTTACTGGCCAGTTTATTTCCACTTTTTATGCTCTAGTATGGTGTGACTGAATGAAGTCAGCAAACCAAATTCTGTCCATCTGAGGATGAGAAGAAACTTGCATGAAATGGGAAGAATGAGATGAAGATGGCTCCTATGCTTTAGACGTGGCACTGTTTCTGCCATTGTAAGTACGCTAATGCTTGAAAGATCCATTAAAAGTCTGACACTTCACTCTTCAGCTGGAGCGTCCATCAAGTTTTACATTCCAGGTTTCCTCGTTGGGATTACGACTCAGACGATGATGTGAAAAATTAGTTATTACATTAAACCCATAAAATCAACACTGGCAAAAAAGCCGCGCACTTCACAGAGCAGCTTTCTATGGCCGAGCAGCTCCTGCAGGTGTAAGGTGTAGGTGTCACAGCACTCTGGTCCAAAGAGGTTATGTGCAGCATGCAGACAGAAAATGGCTTTACAGAATATGACTGAATGTTGAGGCACCAAAACACACTCAGTCTGATCAAGAAGAAAACCTGACTGCGCGCTTCATAACATCAGTACGATGATGTCCCAGAGGCCATGTTCAGGTTATTCTCCCGTCCACACTGAGCGGGCGGATCAGTGGAGTCTGCATTAGCTTTAACAGAAAGGTCTGATTTAAGCAGGTAAGCTGAATAGACAAGAAAAGCTAGAAAGCTTTATCAACTATAACCCCAGCGAGGACCTTGACAGGTGTCTTGTGTACAGGTGAAGGCTGGACAGTCAGCAGGATACCTTCCTAACATTTGTCATTCCCAGCATTGAACCGTTTCCTGGCACAGCCTCAGTGAAACAGAGCATCGTTTCCACCCCACAGTTACAGACAGGCTGTGCTTTTCTTTGGTAACACCGTCGAAAGAGAAGCACCGTGTCCTCTCTCAGTAGCTGCTTTCGTGTCCTGTCAGGATGTACAGGCTGCTCAGTGCTGACGGGTCATCAGTCGGTGTGCTCTGAAGGATGATGTCTCTGCACAGTGTCAGCAAATGAGAAGGAGATGAGTTGTAAAGGAGAACCAGAGAAAGGCAGTACTAACCTAAAGCCAGTGCCTCCACCTGCTTCTACTCCTCCCACCTCTAGTACTAACACTACTCTACTGATACTACAACCACTGTAGTTTGACTTTAATGCTACACACTGGTACAGTACTGGTACACTTACTGGAGTTTTACTCCTGTTCCTGCTCATCACCACGCCTACTACTTTTTTAAACTTTATGATAAGTGTGAACATTTACACACCAGCATACAAACAAGTTTAAAGTAGAAAAAAGGAAGCAAAGAGCTGAGAAATACATAAAACATAACACAGAAGAAAAAGAAACCTTTGCAGGGATTCCTTCTACACCCAGTTTGAGTAAAAACTAACTGAAACACAAGGAAAGAAGATAAGATCAACTAAAATAAGGGTTGTATAATAATACTTAGTACTGGCAGCCACCAGCGCCAAGCCTCAGCCTCCCAGTAGACACACCTATGGTACCGATTTAAAATCCTACATGTCTTTGTTCTCAGGTTATCACGTTCACAAACTTTGGTGTCCACGCTATTTGCCTGCCAGGCTGACAATGATTTAGATCACAGAAACATTTTTAAGCTGTTATTCCTGGTTTCACAGTGGAAAACTCCGGGTAACGTCCATTATCTTTGCTCCTGTATAAGACTTTCCTGAATGCTGAGGTTTGGTCTTCCACATGAAATTCAGTACTTTTGTTTCAGTTTCATTAATGATGCATTGATTTTGGACATCGATGTAATATATATGTGATACACGACAGTCTTTGAGTCCGTCCTTCTCATATATAATCCCACTGTTTTTGCACTTCAGATGATTCCAGTAATGACTGATTTAAAAAAGAAAAGTGAAATATTTCTAATGAACTCACCACGATTCTTATTACAAACTTCATTAAGAGCTGCTGGATCAACAGGGGTGTCCTGGATTTGTTAGTAATATAATATAGTAATATATTATTATTAGTTTTAATTATTTAGTCAAAAATCAATTCCAGACTGCTCTGAGCAACATGCTGCAGCGAGAGTCCTGACAGGGACTAGAAACAGAACATTTATTGGCTCCCTGTTTTATCCAGAATAAAAGATTCAAAATCCTCACATAAAAGGTTTTGAATAATCAGCCCCTGTCTTATCTTAATGACCTTATAGTACCATATCACCCCATTAGAGCACTTCGTTCCAAGTATTTAAAAGTAAAATGGGAGCCAGACCCTTCGGTTTCCAGGCCCCTCTTGGTAAATGGTAAATGGACCGGTTCTTATATAGTGGTTTTCTACTCTGAGCACTCAAAGCTTGCCTCATTCACCCGTTCACACCCATTCATACTCTGACGGATGCACCGAAGAGCAATTTTCATGCAGGATATCTGGCATGTAGACGGGGAGTAGGTGACCTGCTCCCCCACCTGAACTACAGCCACCACTTCTGTGGAACCAGCTTCCAGTTTGGGTTTGGGAGACAGACACCCTCTCTACTTTTAACATTAGGCTTCAAACTTTCCTTTCTTCCCTGAATCCTCCCTTAGTTAGCCTAAGTCTAGGCTGCTGGTGGGTTCCCCTGATGTGTTTCTTCTTCAGTCACCCTTTTCACTCACTATCTATTTAAACACCTCTCTGCATTCAATCATTAGTTGAGAATATTCTCTGGCTCTCTTCCCCAGATTGTCTTTGTCCCGTCTTCCTCCTCTCACCCCCCCAACCAATCGCAGCAGATGCCCGCCCCTCCCCCAGCCTGGTTCAGGTTTTCACCTGCTAAAAGGGAGTTTTTCACCTTTGTGCACCATAATTGCAGGGCCTTTACCTTACAATATACAGTGTCTTGAAGTGACTATTGTTGTGATTTGGCACTAGAATAAAGAAAATTAGCACTAAGGAAAGTAGTTTTCTGTACAAAGTGTCAGGTAGACGGTAGTTGGTAACTTTAATGGCTGTTTTTCTTTGGAGGGCTGCATGCAAACACATAGGCTGCATTTCCTAAATCCTTGGATCTGAGTAACCAACAGAACAAACACTCTAGTGTGACTCCTGCTTTAATGCTACCATTAATGCTAGCAGTATTCATGCTACTTCCACATGCTACTCTGAAAATCACTTCCAGGTCTATTAACAATAGTATCAAGAAAAATACTATCCTGATTACTTCTGATGTACTAGGATTACTAGTTTCTCACAGTGATTGATAGCTCTTGTCAGCATACAGTTAACATACCTGTTTGTTCCCAGAACTCTGAACACACGACTCTCATCTGTAATTTCTTGTGTTACCTGCACATAAAGTGAAAATTCACATGTGTAATGACTTAGAACTAATATGATAAGCACATGATACGAGCTCAGCCAACGTTGGATGAATTTACTAGTTCATCACCTCATCTGAAACTCCTCCCTTTGAGGCCATGCTTCCAGAACGCCAGCACACTATCCTGCAAGCAGACTGACAGAACAGGAGGTGTCACTCAGCTTTCAGGACACACATCAGCTCTCATTCACTTTGTTTGTCGCATCATCATTTCTACCTAGTGTTTCAATGGGGAAGTCAAAGACTATTTCTGCAGCCAGCTGTCTGGATGGAAGTCCTTGCAGGTTCACGATCTTTACAGTTCCTGTCCAAACAGTACACAGATTGAGAATGAGCATGAAAGACATTTGAAGGATTCACAATATGCGAGGGGACTTACTTTCCAAGGTGATGAGAACAGTGTCTCGGTCCAGCTGGGTTACCTGCACGACTCTGAGTGCTCCACTATCTCCTGATGCACGGAAAGAAGGAAGCTTGTTGCAACAAGTTGAAGCTTGAAGCTTCAGGAAGTCAGCAGAGACACGCAGAAACGGTCCTACCTGGCACTGGAACAGGAGCGCCGTTCAGCTCTATAATATCAAACCTGAGCTGTTGGCCGGTTGGTGGTTTATCATTACTACAGTCTCTCACTCCAACACACAGCTGAGAAGAGAATCTGGGAGTCTGATGGCGAGATGCTGTGAAACAGTCACCAAGGAAAACAAAAAAAACTAAATAAATTCTCATGGATGGTTAAGTGATGCTTGTTAAACCTGAGCTGAACCTGTTCATACAACCGTCAAAAACAGCACAACAGAATTCTTGTATGATTATTAAATCTTGAGATTAAAGATAAACCGATGCCATCCACCCATCCATCCATCCATCCATCCATCCATCCATCCATCCACCCGTCCATCCGTCCAGCCGTCCATCCATCCATCCATCCATCCATCCATCCACCCGTCCATCTGTTCGTCCAAACATCCACCCACCCATCCATCCATCCATCCATCCATCCATCCATCTGTCCATCCATCCATCCATCCATCCACCCGTCCATCCATCCATCCACCCGTCCACCCATCCGTCCATCCATCCATCCACCCGTCCATCCATCCATCCATCCACCCGTCCATCCATCCTTCCATCCATCCATCCATCCATCCATCCATCCATCCATCCATCCATCCATCCCCTAACTGCACGTCTTTGGACTGATGCCACTTTTCCATAATGTTGTGGCACAGGCGTGTTTCTCCAAGCAGCACTGTGTTAGGACTGCAGACAGGCTTAACACAGAGCTCTGTTCTCACAGTACATACATTATCGTTATGAAATGTGCGAGACATTCACAAAAAAACTGTCAATTATCTGTGCTATGTGATCTAATGGTGCATGCTGGCGTTGAACTGTGTGCTGATAACACTGTTCCTGTAGCACAGAAAACACATGGTAACCATTCAGTTACACGAGCTTGGACCCAGAGAAGGTGCTGTTGGTGTTTTTGGACGGCGTTTATACAACGTTTCTTTTATTTAGTCTCTAAAATCTTGTTGGGCTTGAATAAAAAGTATGCATATGTTATTAAAAAAAATCAATTACATTCTTCAGCTTCAGATTTTGATATGCTGTCTGTCTACTTTTATGTAATCCAGGTCTAATGGCTGGTTTGCATTGTGGAAATCGGGGTAGAGTTAGAAAGGAAGACATTTATTCAGGTGGCAAGTTCGACATATCTGTACAAACCTTTAGATGCATGAACTTTTGAAGAGGCTCATACCACAAGAGTAAAACCAGGCCAGATGGGACAGCCCCGCACAGATATGTACTATCTGTGTATGGGTTTCTTGCTGAAACAGAGAGAGCAGGACTAAGTGTCTGCAGTTGTTCTCCGTGAACAAACAGACTGACCAGAGTAACTCGGCATTGCTTACCTACACTGCACCTCCTACAACCTTTAGTGTCAGGAATCTTTACAGATATGGTAAACTTTCTGTGGCCAACAGAGAATATCCAGGTCAGAACAAGCAGACAAAATTGGGTTTACAGTATCCTCCTTCCTCAAAATCAAGTGGTAGCATCATACATGACATTATTAACACTGCTGCACCTACAGCTCCTGTTTCCCTGCATCTGTGATGGCGTGTCGTACCTGAGACTGATCCGCTCAGTGAGGCGGTTGGTGCTGAGCGACAGGCTGCTGTGTTTCTTGTGCAGATGTCCTTTCTGTTCAAACAGAGCTAGCAGGCTGTGCGAGTAAAGCTGGGCCGACTTGCCTGCAGGATGGAGCCTTTTTAGAGCAGCATATTATCGAGTGGACACAATGTTCTCCGTTTGTGTCACGCTGTTTGTTACCTGATACGGACATCAGCACATTGTTCATAACATATAGCCATATACATCGCTGAGGGAGGAGCTGTGGGGAAAAGACAAGCAGTTCACTGAGACTTCAAACATCCAGCTTCAGTCATCAGACTGTTCCAGAAACATCATTTCCTGGTTTTCAGTGCTCCTCCTTTCATCAGGAGCTGCACTCCTTACTCAGGTTTTTCAGGGTGATGCGATTAATGACTTGCACTTTTTTGTTATTACTTGCATTTTTACACAATGCTCTTCTACTCTGACTGACACTTTCAACTACCAGCTTGACCGCGCATCACTCTTTTCTACCTCAAAACGACCAGTTACACATGTCTGCATGAATTCTGCACGCACGTTTGCACTACAAGCTGCACACAAACACGTGTGCACATCCATGATTTACTCCAAACCTAACTTAACCTTCGGCGCTTTTTAACTTTCAACCCCTTCAGTGGAAACATTGGGAGAAGTTTGCCAATGTGGTATTATAATATTATTTTATGCCACGTTAGACCCCTAATTGAAGATTGTGAATTATTATGTAGTTTTAGTTTGCATTATTCTCCTGAATTAGAAGAAGCTGATAACTATTGCATTTGTTAAACTGATTTGCATTACATTAGACTGCTGATTTATTGTGAATGAATGATATTGTTTCATGATGCATTATACTGCTGAGTTATAAGAAATACTGTTCGCAGAAAGTCATCGCCTTATTTGTCTGATTAGAAGAGAACAGAACATGCTGGAGTTTTCTGCCCCATCTCAGCAGGAGCAGATAAACAGGGAGCCAAGGTCGTAGCTTAGGCGCCGTGTGAGAGAAAGCATGTGAATGTTTAGGCTTTTATGATAAGGTGGGGGCCACTAGAGGCTATAAGAGTTTGATCAATGCTCCACCATTTTGAGATCTGATGCTGTCTGCGTACGGTGTCCATCTCCCACGCGTGTGATCATTAAAATCATCGTTTGATTCAACCCGGTCGGACCAGTGTTGTTATTGTGGTTTTTCCTCTTGTATCCATCCCCAATATTTGAATCCGTAACACCATCAAACTCGTCGTTGGAGGGGAGAGGGAGGGGAAACAGGAGGACAAAGGATGGCGGGAACAACTGAGCTGTAGTGCTTTTTTTTTTTCAACTGTGCAATATTTGCAATATTGTTTTATATTCGACCTTTTTTGTGGGGCAAATAATATTGACACCAGTCATTTTGTGTTTTTCTGAAATTATTCTGTTGTTGTGTACAAAATATTAAAAAAATTCAGCTATATATGTTGATGCATGCTTTTATTACCAGTCGCATTGATTGCTGTAACGCCCTGCTCTCTGGTCTCCCCAAAAAGAATATATCACCCTTACAACTTTTACAAAACTGCAGCTCGTGTGCTGACGAAGACCAGAGGGTGGGCCCACAGTACACCGGTTTTAGAATCGCTGCATTGGCTCCCCGTGTATTTCAGGATCGATTTTAAAGTTCTTTTATTGGTTTTTAAATGTCTTAATGGTCTGCTTCTCTCAATGACTATCGCCCTGTAGCCCTCACCTCAGTAGTGATGAAGTGCTTTGAACGCCTGGTCAGAGACTTCATCATTTCTTCACTACCAGACACACTGGACCCACTACAGTTCGCTTACCGTCCAAATCGTTCCACAGACGATGCCATCTCTCATCTCCTCCACACATCACTCACTCACTTGGACACTAGAAGGGGGAATTATGTTAAAATGCTCTTCATAGACTACAGCTCTGCATTTAATACCATAATTCCCTCCACACTCACCACCAAGCTGGAGCATCTGGGACTCAGCTCATCTATGTGTCAGTGGATCTCCAACTTCCTAACTGGCAGACCACAGGCAGTAAGGATGGGCGGACATGTCTCAGCCTCCACCACTCTCAGCACTGGAGCCCCCCAGGGGTGTGTTCTGAGCCCCCTGCTGTACTCTCTGTACACATATGACTGTGTGGCCACTACCAGCTCCACCACCATCATCAAGTTTGCTGACGACACCGTCGTGGTGGGCCTGATCTCTGATAACAACGAGACGGCCTACCTGAAGGAGATTAGGAATCTGGAGAACTGGTGCCAGAGGAACAACCTCCTTCTAAACGTCAGTAAGACAAAGGAGCTGATAGTGGACTTCAGCACTAAGCAGGAGAGGAACTACCAGACCCCTGTCATCAACGAGTGCCCAGTGGAGAGAGTGGACAGCTTCAAATACCTCGGAGTTCACATCACGCAGGACCTGTCATGGTCCTGTCACATCAACACCATGGTGAAAAGGCCCGACAGCGTCTCTACCACCTCAGACGCTTGAGAGACTTCCAACTGCCCTCCAAGGTGCTCAGGAACTTTTACTCCTGCACCATAGAGAGCATCCTGACGGGAAACATCTTAACCTGGTTCGGGAACAGCACCATGCAGGACAGACGAGCTCTACAGAGGGTTGTGCGGTCAGCTGAGCGCACCATCCACTCCGAGCTCCCTGACCTGCACTCAAACTACAGCAGGCGGTGCTGGACCAAGGCCAGGAAGATCGTGAAGGACCTCAGCCATCCCAACAACAGACTGTTCTCTCTGTTGAGGTCAGGAAAGCGATTCCGCTCCCTGAAGACCAACACAGAGAGACTGAGGAGGAGCTTCTTCCCGCAGGCGATACGGTCTCTCAATCACACCACCACACAGTACTGACCCACACATATGGTTCTTACACACACACTGGACTTTCTGGACATTGTTTTCACTTCATCACTTAAATCACTTTAAGCATATTTGCACTGCACAAGACATAATGTGGATTGCACAACACTGGTCACTATATTCTTCATTTCCGGTTAATACTTGTACAGCTGCTGTTATTGTGTATATATTTATTTATTTATATTTCTTCATACATTCTTATATAGTTCTATATTGTGTATTTTGTTGTACAGTTATTTTATTTTCAACTTTAATTTATATATTTTATCTTATTCTCCCAGTTAAATTTACCCTTCATTCTAATTTGTGTTGTACAGTTATTTCATTTTTAACCTTAATTTATATCTTATTCCCTCCTAGTTAAATTTACCCTTTTTAATTTTTCCTATTTATTTCCTATTTATTTCCTTTTTTTTTTTCTTTAGGTCACGAGCAGTTGTCCAAGCATTTCACTGCATATCGTACTGTGTATGACTGTGTACGACTGTATACGTGACAAATAAAATTTGAATTTGAATTTGATTTGGGCCGTCTTATCTCTCAGATCTGCTTTTACCATACGAACCCTCGCGGACCTTGAGGTCCTCTGGTACTGGCCTTTTGACTGTTCCCAAAGACAGCACACATACTCACGGAGAGGCAGCTTTTCAGGGGTATGGTCCTCGTCTGTGGAACAGCCTGCCGGAGGAGCTCAGGGCCGCAGAGAACGTACATGTTTTTAAGAACAGGCTCAAGACCACCTTTTTAATTTATCTTTCACCTAACGTTTATTTATTTTATGCTTATTTATTCTATCCTGTTATTCTATTTATTAATTTAGGTTTTACCTAATATTTATTGATTTTATTCTTACTCATTTTTTATCTTCTTACTATTTCTATTGTATCCCGTTCTTATTTACTTTATCTTTTTACCCTGTATATATCCTATTGTGACATATCTCCAGTGTTTCTCTGCACCGGGGCTGTGATCGACCGTGGCTGCTGGGGCTCTGGGGGTCCTCTCAGCCTGGCTGGGGGGGGGGATATGGGTGCATTCATGATTGTTTATGTTAATGAGAGTGTGGGGGGTTAGTTGGAGGGCGGGGTGGGGTGCTTTTAACCATGTAAAGCACTTTGTGCTACTTTTTTTGTATGAAAAGTGCTTTATAAATAAAGATTGATTGATTGATTAATTTCCCAGCTTTGGTCATTATATACAGTATTTTGGAGACAGAGAGTTACAGACTCTCTCCCAGACCACGGACTCATAATACAAGTCAGAGCTTTATAAAAAAAAAAAAGTTGTGTTTTCTAAATTGGAGTTCAAGTTATTTGTACTTCCAATAGTGTTAATATACTACACAGGTCATGAACAAGATTTCTTTTACATTTTCATTGTAAATGGGCTGAAGCAGTTCATTAAAAGTAGTCTAACATAAATGTAAACGCTGTAATTTGATTATTTTAATAAACCATGAAACTTGGATGGATTCGATGCCGGTGTGACCACAGTGCACACGTCTGCTGTCGCTCACAGTGGTCCAAGGAACCGCTCAGGGAGTTTGTGTGTTCGCTCAGACACCTGAAAAATTAGAGGGAACATTGGGCCTATGACATTCAATACCCAGTTATTAAAATGTTAAGTGTAAATCATCCCCAGCCCACAATAGCAGCTGAATTTACTACGATTTCAGATCTTTTTACACGTCAATAAGAAACCACCGATGTGTAAAACAGGCTGACAACAGAATGACGTAAACCACACTGCTGCAACTGTGCAGCTCTCAGGTTTTATCTATTGTTTCTCTGTGTGGCCAGCAGGGGGAGGTGTTTTTTTTTTTTTTTTTAAATATTAATGAAAACATTTTTCATGAAAGTTGCAAATTTGTTATCTGTTTTTATGACATTTTTCACTGTGGATTACAACAACATCAACATTAGAAAATGAAATACATTTATAGTAGGTGATCATTAATCAGTATTATTGGCACTATTAAAGGGCCCCAAAAATCAAACTTTGCTTAGGGCACCACGGAGGGCCAACCCTTTTTACACTTCAACGATTGTACACAAAATACAATCATCCATCCTTCTATCTATTTATTTTTGTCCACTTATATAATTCAGCATCACAGGGAAGCTGGATCCCAGTTGTTTTTCACAGAGGGCCAAGCAGTGGAGGGAGCTGCCGACCTCCCAGCAATACATGTAAAAGCTTTATTTTATGCTGACTCTGGTCATCTTTATCTATCATAAAAATTTGCTTCACGATCTGAAACACGTAAGTGTGGCAAATATGCAAATAGCTAAGAAATCAGGATGGGGTAAATCGTTTCTCACTGCACTTCTGTTAGGCGACTGAATAAAAACACAAAGTCAGCAGTCTGGCTATGAATGTCTTTAATGTTTCCAAGATCAGAATCACATCAGGGTGTACAACCTCACCCCTGGCGCCGTTGCCCACCTCTCAATTTTAAATACACGTAGACATTGAGGGGTACCAGGAGGGGCTATGCGCTTACCTGCTGCTGAGTAATTGCATATGAGAGCATGAGGGTGGGAATGGATGTTTGTATCTGTGTGTGCCTGTTTGTCTGTGTCCATATGTCAGGTCGGGTATCAGACGCCACCTCTCTGGGGACATCTCAGGCCCTCCAAGGTATGGAGGCCTATCTCCCCCCACCACGCCCCCTGCCAGTGGCAGATGCCTTCAGACATCGGTGCATTGGTGGTTCTTTGTGTCTGGGGATGGGCGTCCAGGTACTGCTTGTCGGGGCCTGGAGCCTGGGGCTCGCTCGGGCTCCTTCAGGGTGGGGTGCCTTTGGCCTCTCAGCCTGGGGCTCGGTCACTCTGGCACAGCTGGCTGCAGGCGGAGCTCACGGGCACGTCACGTTTAAATCATGCTTTTTATCCGTTTTTGTTTTTTAATGTTCTTTAAAGAACTTGGAATCACCTTGTTGTTGAATTGTGCGATATAAATAAACTTGCCTTGCATTTTGGCTGCTACCTCAAAGCACACTGTGCGCTGTCGATCTTACGTGCTGCACAATAATATTCAATATTTAGTATTTACAGTTATATTCACATAGATCATCGCGATGCTGTTGTTTATTATATTGCTCTCTTTTGTTTGCTTGTTTTCTCTTTTTTCTTTCTCAACAGGTGATCCAGGTGATTGATAGATGGATTTTTTGTCTGTTTGTTTTGTTGGCTTGGACAACTTCCTACCAGACCCGTGGAAGTGGAAGCTTCAGTGAAGAAAGATTCCTGCTCCCAGCCGTTCATTGGCTCAGCATTTTAAACCCCTAAAGGGTCACCTGGCCTGTAAATAAACAGGGCCAATAAAAAAAATCACAAGAATAATACAAAACTTTCAGCCAGTTTATCTTAATACATTAACTTATTCTTGTGTACACAGTAATTCATAAATAAATAATGTATATTATCAATAAAGATTGATCTAAACAGTTTAACTGCTATGTGCAGATAAAGGTTGCATAGCTTTAAAACATTTGCTATCCAGCAAATATCAGTCAAACTCAACACAAAAGGTAACACAACAATCGTTCAAATTGTTTGGACCGGTGATCCAAATCAACTGGCGTTGGTCAAACAGATGTGTGGTAGACTTACTTTGAAGGAGCTGCTACCGACAAACCAGCAAATAAACACCAAATATTTCATCTGTGACATTTGTGAGGTTTCCTCAAACACACAATACATTTGTAACTTTTAATTTTTTCTGTTTTTGTGTCTTGCAAATAAACCTTTAAACTGATTTGAAATGATGTTATGCATTTATTTTTGGCCCTTATCTACGGTGGCCCTGAGAGGCCAAATGGACTGCAACTTAAGAAAACACCAGCAATAAAAAAAAACGCTGCAAAAGCACAAAAAACACAACTGAAATAGGAAAAAAGAAAACACAAATACAAAAAACGAAAACACAAATAGGAAAAAAGAAAACGGAAGTGTTTCTGGGGAGACAATAGTAATTAGTAATAAACAGAGCCAGTGTGACTAAGTGGAGCTTGTGAGAGTGAGTGGATTGAAGAAAGTGAGGGACTCAGATGTGTCAGTTGGTTTGTCTTTGTTTGTGAGTGTGGAGGAGAGATTGGGTTGGTTTTAAAGCTAAGTTAAGAATATTGTTACTCCCCTCGAGTCGTAATAAAGCTCAACTTGTTCCTTGTGTTTTAACTGACATTTATTTCGGACAGGAGGATTCTTCGACATGCCTTAACTTGTAATGATGTCCAACCACAGCCGATACAATGCCGTCAGAACTAAAAAGAAATACAAACTTAAATGAATATTCTTAATAAAGCCCCTAAGCATTATATATGGCGAAACATTCCAACAAAACAATCAATAAAATACACATTACACCTCACACTGCGGTAATTGCACTAGAATATCACGCAACACTAGCATATTTACATACAACGAAAATAAACAAAAGAAAACATTTACCTCATTGGCCTCACTCAAAGGGAATAAAACTTTAATCCTTACATCGTGGGGAGGTCCAAAAAAGGCACTCTTTTATTTATCTTACTATTTACTATCTTACTGTGGACGTGCAAACCTCGTGGCTCGTCTCAATTAGCTTGCTGAGTGTGCCAGCCAAAAATACCCTCTTAGCAACAACAGACGGAACTATAGAAAAGGTTCCTATCTAATTGCACAATTAGTAAAAATAACACATTTAAACATATAAATCCAATGAACAAAACATGAATTACTATTGATTTATTTCTTAATATTTCAACTACTAATTGTTTCAACCTTACATATCTAATAAAATGAACTTAAATGCGAGAGTTGCCTATGACGGCAGCTACACTCCCACCAAATCACTTGTGATTTCCACCTATGAACTTATGAAATGTAAACTAATCTGCTTCTAATAGTGTCACAGTCTTGTGTATAGGTCTGTCAAGTAGAACTGGTTTACTCAGTCTCTTTCCATGGTCATCTAACAATGAGTCACTCATTAACAGTTGTACTTTGCGTATACATCCATCTTCACTCGGGTGTATGGCAACAACTTTGGCCAACTTCCAGTCGTTTCTTGATGCTTGGTCATCTTGTACGATCACTATGTCATTGATCTTTGCATTTCTATTTGTTCTGTCCTTGGGTAGATCCTTTCGCGTTTGAAGTGCCTTGATTTCCTTGCAGAAGATTGATCTTTGTACAATGGATATGACTTTAAGCTCGGCTTCTTTCCTTTCTTCAAGGTTAGTGGCTTTATTGCTTCTCCTTTCCAAGCCCTTAAACTCTTTCACAAATCTGAGAAGTCTTGCCATAGCTTTGACCAACCTTGACCAACTGGAGAATTTCAGAAAACGTTCTGCCAAAGAATTTGTTTCTGTAGTTGTATGGAGTACAACAACTTTGCGTACTTCTGGATCCTCTGCATCAAGTTTCCCCACCGTGACTTCTTCGTGGGGAAGTTTCTCTTGCCAAAGAAAACTTGGACCACTAAACCAGTTGGAGGTAATGAGGTCTTTGGCCTTCAGTCCGCGCGAGGCATGATCTGCTGGATTGAGATCTGATACCACAAACTTCCATTGCATCGGTTGAGTGCTTTCCTTAATACGCTGAATGCGATTTGCAACGAAAACATGGAAACGTCTCGCATCGTTGTTGATATATCCCAAGACAACTTGAGAATCTGTCCAGAAGAATTCTTGAGCATCTTCTAGCTCCAACTCTGCTTTGAGCATGTCACTAATCCGCACTGCTACAACTGCTGCAGACAGCTCCAATCGTGGCACCGTAGTAACCTTCGTGGGTGCTACTCTAGACTTGGCAAAGACAAGAGCGCAGTGGACTTGTCCTGCTTCACTGACAGCTCTCAGGTACGTACAAACACCATACCCTGAAACACTTGCGTCTGAGAAATGGTGAAGCTCGTACTTCTGAACTGTTTGAAAATCTTTTGGCACGTAACATCTGTCAATTTTGACATCTGCTAGATTTTTTAGATCCAACAACCAGGACTCCCACCGTGACTTCAGATCGCTTGTGAGTGGTTCGTCCCAATCTGCTTTCTCTCGACACATTTGCTGTAGTATCTGCTTCCCAAGTAGAACAAAAGGTGCCACAAAGCCAAGTGGATCGTAAATAGAGGCTACTGTGGACAACACTCCTCTTCTGGAAAGTGGCTGCTCGTTCACAACTACTCGAAACTGGAAATAATCCGAGTCGATGCACCATTTGACACCTAGGGCTCTTTCAATTTGTTGCTCGCCCAGTGACAAGTCCTTTCTTACTGTTTCTGCACAATCTTCTTCCGGTAGCGAATTAAGCACTTGCTTACTGTTTGAAACAAACTTGTGAAGTCGCAAGCCTCCTGTGCTGCAAAGTTCCTTTGCTTCCTTCACCAAACGAATTGCCTCTTCTTCTGAGTGGAAACTGATAAGACCATCGTCCACATAAAAATTTCGCTCAATGAATCTTATGGTAGCTTCACTGAACTTGCCTTGACCTTGTGCAGCAATATACTTGAGACCAAAGTTCGCACAGGCAGGGGAAGAAGCAGCTCCAAACAAGTGTACGCACATGCGATAGACAGATGGAGTAGAGTTGAAGTCTCCATTGTCCCACCACAAGAAGCGAAAGTAATTTTGATCTTCTTCTCTGACTCTGAATTGATGAAACATGCGCTCAATGTCGCACATCACTGCAACTGGACCTTTCCGAAATCGGCACAGGACCCCCACTAGAGAGTTGGTTAACTCTGGCCCTGTAAGCAGGTAGTCGTTCAAGGACACCCCTCCGTACTTTGCTGAACAATCAAACACCACTCTTATTTTGCCAGGCTTTTGAGGATGATACACTCCATGGTGTGGAATGTACCAGGCAGGGCCTTTGTCCAGGTCTACAGAGGGAACTCTTTCTGCATCACCACGCTCTATAGTCTCTCTCATGAACTCTGTGTAGTCTTTGTGGTATTGCTTGTCCTTCTCAAATCTTCTCTTCAAATTTTTGAGTCTGTGTTCTGCACAGCTCCGGTTGTTTGCCAGACTTGGTCTGTCTTCCTTAAATGGCAAAGGTAACTCACAGTGTCCATCTGCTTTCATCTTCACTCCTTCTTCCATTATGGAGATGAACCTTAAATCTTCTTGTGAGAAGTGTGAATCTTCCACCTTTCTTTCATTGAAGTCGGACTCGAGCACTTTAATTACATCTGCAGATGTGACCACCTCTTTGACTTGTGTGCGACAGACGTATTGCACTTCTTTGACCAACTGCTCAGCTGACTGATTGGGTGTCACTTCCTTGACAATGATCTTGTGGCTACATCCTATGGCATCCCCATAGTCAACACATGGATTAGCTCCTCCAACTATTGTCCAGCCAAGGTCTGTTCTTTGGGCAAAAGGTTCATTATCTTTTCCCGCCACAACTTCTCTGGGTACCAACACTTGTGAACAATTGTAACCAATGAGCAGGCCTACGTCACATTCAATCAGTGGAGCGATTTCTTCAGCCAGGTGCTCTAAGTGTGGCCACGCTCTTGCTGTCCTTTGTGTGGGAATATGACTCAAATTCGCAGGAATAAACTCTCTTGTGTATGTCACAGGAAGAGGAATTCTCCTTGAAGAAGAGAAACCTCTGACCTGTAACCCAGACAGCCTTTGACTTGGTACTAAAGTGTCTTTAGAAGACATTGTCGAGAGCTTTAACTGCACACATTCCTTCTCTGCATCCAGAGCATCTGCCTTTTCCTTCAAGACGAATGTCGTGTCACTTTGGCTATCAAGAAGAGCATAGAGAAGAATCTCATGTTCAGGATTGCTTGTTGTGGATAACCAAACTGGAATGATTGTAGATGTGAGATTACTTCTGTCACTTTGAATCACACGGTTTGATATTGCTTCACTTGGTGCTTCCTTGGGTTTGGTTTCTCTACTCTCTTTATTGCCTTCCATCTCTTTCATTTGTGGTTCCTTGTCACTTTCCTTTTCTTTCCTTTTCTTTGAGGTTTTGTCTCGTTCCTCATGCAAACATGTCGGGTGTTTCCCTTTACATGTGTCACACATCTTTCTCCTTTCACATTTCTTTGATTGGTGTCCAAAGCCTAGACATCCAAAGCACAGTCCCTTAGTTTGCACAAATTTGACTCTTTCACTCAAGACCTTGTCCATAAACTTCCTACATGTGTGAATGCTATGATTTGAGTTTTCACAAAACACACATTTTTTTGTGTTGGACGTCTCTTCTGCAGCACTCACTAGCACCTTTGCTCCAACACTTCTTGTCTTGAAAGATTTCATTTTCTCTGAGTCACCTGCTTTGAGTGCATGAAGCGATGTTACTGGATTGCACGCAATCTTGGCTTCTCTCGCAATGAAGTCAACAAAGTGGCTAAATGTTGGAAAAGAACCATCTTGTTCTTCAATTTCAATGACCTTTCGATTCCATCTTGCTGACAACCAATCAGGTAGCTTGCTTAGCATTCTCTGATTCTCATTGCAGTCATTCAAAACTTCAAGACCTTTAACCTGAAGCATGGCCGCTTCACATCCTCTGAGAAAATCTGAAAATTCTCGAAGTTCAACGCTATCCTTGTTCCCAATCCTTGGCCATGATGTCAACTTATCTCTGAAAGCTTTGGTGATTACAAATGAACTTCCATATCTTTCCTCCAAAATGTTCCATGCTGAGTAATAAGCACGCTCTGTTCCCAACAGAAAATAACTCTCAACAGCCTTTCTCGCCGGTCCTCCAACATACTTGTGAAGATAGTAAATCTTTTCATTCACTGGGATGTTCTTTCTGTCTATCAGCATTTGAAACGACATTTTCCAATCCTTGTACTTGAGAGGATCTCCGTTGAAGACTGTAGGTTCTGGTACTGGTAGGCGACTTATGTGAATGGACTCAGCTAGAGCTTGGGCCAATGTTGTGGTACTATCTTCCTGTTTGCTTTCTCTTGGTTGTGACCTTAAGTTGGCTTGTGGCATATCAAACGGCTCTGCATTTGCATTAAGTTGCGAATGTGCAAACTGATTCATCGGTTTAGCTGTGACATTTCTCCGTTTGCTCCTTTCGTGCAGAAGGTCTGATATTTCTTCATCTGAGCTTCCTTCGTCATTGTACACTTTCAAACGTGCTTTAGCAGCATTCATTCTCTTTACTGTTTCTAGCCTTTCAAGCTCTCTTCGCTTTTGCTCTAAGGCCTTCTGTTTCTCAGCATTCTCTGCTTCAAGGATTTCAAGTGCCTTTCTTTCACTTTCCAATTCCTCCATAATCTTCAGAGTTGCTTCAGTAGCCGCAAGCTCTGCAGCTGCTTCTTGCCTCTTTACAGACAACTTACTTGAGCTTCTTGATTGCCTGCTATTCGAACCTTTGGATCTTTGAGAGGCGGCAGAATTGAATGCTGATCCTATATCACTCCAGTGAACCAATCTCTCAGAAAGTTCTTCGTCTTCTTCTGCTGCTAATTTTTCTTGAGCTAGCTTTATCATCTTTTGAGAAACCGCATCACAGGTGTCCACTCTGCGGCGAGTGTCTGCATCAGGAGTTTCATGATTGCGCAGTTCATCATAAACTTGTTTCACTTCTGCCGAGGTATGTTCAACTCGGCCGATAAGCTCTTTAAGTTTTGCACTAACAGGTCCTTCAAGTGCCTTTTTGCCTTGTTTTGCAACAACTTTCCACATTTCATAACTGACTTTGAAGCGAGCTTGAAGCTTGTTCACCTTTTCATCATGTAGTGCTTGGCCCCTTTCAGTGAACTTCTTAACTCTTTGACTTTTCCTCAAACTTCCTTCTTTAGTAGCTTTACTTGTGCATGGTTCTGGCAAACTTTCTTGCTCTTCAAAAGCTTCTTGCTGCTCCACAGCTTCAGTGTCACAGCCTTCTTGCTCCATGTCACAGACAGTCAAAGGTATTGTACTACACTCAAGTCACCTAGGTCAACTTAAATACGTGAATAGTCACCTTATGAAGCACCTAGGACCTTAAATTGCTTTACTTTAAAGAGTCAACTTAAACATATGTCACAAACTCTTAAACCAAAATAGTAAATTGCTCTTCACTTGTAGCAAAACAGAAAATAACTTTCAATGTCAAACAAAATACTATAATGTGACCTTTAAATATCTAATGCAGTCTTAAAATAAGAAAACCCTTATAATCAACTTAAACGTACCTTAATTACAGTTACTTAGCATAAACAACAATAACATGAGCTTAAACTTTTACTCCAAACCACCACACTTCCACTTTCATTGCTTGACAGAGTCCCTTTAAGATGAGCTAAAGAAATCTACTCTCCACATTTAACTTGTATAAACGTGTTACTTCTTTGTAGCTTAACCAAGCTGCACCGCTGGACTCTGGTTGCTTTATGAGATGTCTGTGTGTGTGTTTGAGCGTCTTTGATGCTTGAGAGAGACGCGAGCTTAATCACGTGACCCGGCGCGCTGTCGGCTCGGCTCGGGTCAGCTCCGCTCCCGCTCGGCTCAGCTCCGCTCCCGCTCGGCTCCGCTGCGGCAGACCTCTTTCTCCTTCTCTCTCCTCCAGCACGAAGCAGGCTGAGTTCTGACTGTTACTCCCCTCGAGTCGTAATAAAGCTCAACTTGTTCCTTGTGTTTTAACTGACATTTATTTCGGACAGGAGGATTCTTCGACATGCCTTAACTTGTAATGATGTCCAACCACAGCCGATACAATGCCGTCAGAACTAAAAAGAAATACAAACTTAAATGAATATTCTTAATAAAGCCCCTAAGCATTATATATGGCGAAACATTCCAACAAAACAATCAATAAAATACACATTACACCTCACACTGCGGTAATTGCACTAGAATATCACGCAACACTAGCATATTTACATACAACGAAAATAAACAAAAGAAAACATTTACCTCATTGGCCTCACTCAAAGGGAATAAAACTTTAATCCTTACATCGTGGGGAGGTCCAAAAAAGGCACTCTTTTATTTATCTTACTATTTACTATCTTACTGTGGACGTGCAAACCTCGTGGCTCGTCTCAATTAGCTTGCTGAGTGTGCCAGCCAAAAATACCCTCTTAGCAACAACAGACGGAACTATAGAAAAGGTTCCTATCTAATTGCACAATTAGTAAAAATAACACATTTAAACATATAAATCCAATGAACAAAACATGAATTACTATTGATTTATTTCTTAATATTTCAACTACTAATTGTTTCAACCTTACATATCTAATAAAATGAACTTAAATGCGAGAGTTGCCTATGACGGCAGCTACAAATATTCTGAATTTCAATTCATTTTTATTTACATAGCACCAAATCACAACAACAGTCGCCTCAAGGCGCTTTATATTGTACAGTTTAATTTCCAAAACTTGCATATGATCTTCAGTTTGCAGCTGGACTATCACATAGCAGCTGGAGCAGTCTCACATGGAGGCCAGTCCACTGCTGCCACCTGTGGCCAAGTGCCATAGCCTACTACTAGATGAACTTGTGACACACATCTGCAGTAGAGGCTGAGTGGCTGCTCTCACACCTGGAGCATCCAAATCGACCCACAAACACGCTGAAAGATGCAATGCCATCAATGTGGATTGTCAAGACTGAGAGACCTCTTCCCTCTGACCCCTCCCCAAACCCTCAAACCCTCCTACCCACCTCGACATACAAACTCTGTGTGGCTTCACGTGTTCTGTTGATGTTTACATGATCGAAATAACTTGAACACAAACACAAACAAACAAAGAGGAAGACCGCACCGGAAGGAAACAACTACAAGTCCCAGCATCCTCTGTGTTTAGGGAGCAGCAGTGAAAGTGAAAGCAGGAGGAGGAAGGTGGAGCTGAGGCAGGTGAGTGTTAACATGAATATGTTTCTTCTTATGACATAAAATAATTCCACGCTGTTCGTGTCTGTGGGTGAAATGTGAGGCCGGTCGGCTCCTCTGAGCGCTGGTTTCCTGTAAGTAGAGAGGAAGTGAGTTTAGCTGAGCCTCCGTTTAGTGTGAGAGAGCAGGAGGAGAGTGAGAGCTGTGCTGAGGCAGGGTGAGTGTTAACACCGCTCTGACATTACTGTGTCTCTGTGGCGGGAACAACAGGCTCCGTCAGTGGAGGCAAAAATAATCAGACTTTGGTTTTTCAAAGGAAACAACTTTATGTCGGAAGTTCCCGCACGCTCATTGGATAACGATGTGTCAATCTCGACCTATTAGCCAATGAGCGTGCGGATTCACAGAAAGACCCGCCTTTATCACGGGACTTTAAAAACTACAATGGCGACAGAAACTCCGTGAGTGGAGTTCAGGGTGACGTTATGAAACTGTGACGTTTGAGCCACTTCCCGTTGAACGTGAAACTGATGGTTTCTGGTGTTTGGGTCTGTTTTTCTGTATTTATGCAGATAAAGTGTAAACTCAGATGAATTATACCATCAAATGTTAAAGGAAAATATCAGGATGAGTGTCTGTGAGCTGAGAAGGACGTGAAGCGAGCAGTTTATCCCAGAGCTGAAGCTGCTCTGTGTGCAGAGATGAGCTCAGATTCCTGCTGTGATTGATCAACAGTCACAGAAATGTAGACTTGTAGTTATTACTGCAGTATGGTCACAGCAGATACTGATAAACATGTATTATGAGGATGGATGATCAAGTTTCTCACTCTCTCCTTTAAATCTCAGTTTTTTCTTCTTCACAGTTTATCTGTTAATTTATTAATGAATAACACTGAAAGAGTTTCTGTTATATTTCCCCTTGAACATCAGCTTATTAGGGCGGCATTAGGAAATAGCCCCCCTCCAAAGAATGAATAAATGAATGATGATAATAATAAAATGATTAAAAAGCAGAGCTCAGAGTGGTAGAATGGTCAAACATGGATCCACGGGTGGTTCAACTGCATTTGGTGACGTGACCGAAGCAAATCTTTCAAATAATCCCACCATCAACGGGATGTTGTCTCCTTTACTACGGTTACTTTACTTGGTCACCGTGTGAATTTCTTTGAAATGAACCAAATTCTTTTATTTGTCGGTTGTTGCATATTTAACCTCTACAGTGAGGAAAGGAGGAGATGAGGCCTCAACAATGTTGGGTTGTAGCTGTGGTTCAGGTTAGAGTGAGTGTCCATGGAATAAATGTAAGTCAGTGAACTGGAAACATGACTGTGTTCAAACTTTGTTTCCTTTTTATAATGAGTCTAATCAAAGGTGGACAGAAGTATCTCCACTGTGACTTTTCTGTGTCACCATCAGAGCTTCTGCACAGTGTTTCTGGGGCAGATAACATTGCAGCATTATGGAGACATTATGGAGACAAAAAGAAAAGCGTCTGGACTTCTTTAAGTTAAACTTAAAGAAATCCAGACGCTTTTCTTGGACTGTTGGTTTCAGTGTTGAGTCTCATTCACACACTCCCTCAGACTCTTCACACACACTGATTTGCTGACATAAACACACTCCTGTGTGCTTCACACACACACTGAGGACCATCTACAGACTGTGAGCTCCGTCTTCTTTGTCTTTGGAGCCGAACTCTGACAAAGTTAGGAACAAAACTTTCTCCAGTGTGTGAACTTTCCTCCTAGACTCAGTCTGAGCAGTCAGACCACATATTTCTAAAGCAGCACATGAAGGTGTGGCTCACACACACACAGGTGAAGGAAACAGCTGCAGTATTAAAAGCTGCTTCACTGTCTACAAATATATGAACTGAATGTTTCTTTCAGGCTGTAAAAACCTTGTTTATCCTCCATTACAGTCCTGCATTCAGAGCATTACTTCTGTTATATTAGTACATGTATTTTATTTTGATGAACACATGAAACTCTGAGCTGGATTGAATCCATTGGATCAGAGTCCAGGACTCAGACTAAACACACTGAATGTGTCCTGAGCTCGGCCGCTGTTCCACAGTAACTGCTGTCAGAGTCACTGTTACTGAGTTAGCTTAGCTAGCAGAGCAGCTAGCAGTTAGAGTATGAACTCTGTAAGCAGTCAGCTCGGTCCTGGACATGGTTACTGACATAAAGCTGCTCTCTGCAGCCATGTTTGACCTGCTGCTTTGTAGGACTACAGTAATGGAGGATTTGGAGGCTGAAATGGGCTCTGTGACACTTTTTGTAGTGAACTGATGAAATGTCTCAGATGGATGTTAGTCCAACACATCAGACACGACCTCTGCAGCTCTCAGTTGATGTGCACATGAATGATTTGTGTTTCCTCTGCAGGTGAAGGTAGAAAGTGTGTGTGAGCTGATGTGAACTGAGCAGCATGGATCAGTGTGAGGACAGAGAGGAGGGAGTCCCTCCCTCTAAAAGCACTCTGTGTGGGGAACATGAGAGCCAGACCAAAGCTCAGAGGTGAGATGACCATCTCTAACTGTCCATGACTCTTCTCCATGTCACAGCTCAGCACTCACATCACTGCTCCATCATTATTCACAGGAACCAGCCTGGACCTCCAACGAGCTCTGTGTCCTCTAAGAGCAAACGGGTGAAGCATTTCTTTCATAATTTAGGGCAAAAAAAGTCATCTGACAAAAAGTAAGTTCATGTCAGTGTTAAAATGTTTGAAATTTTAATCAGCTTTTTACTATTTAACGATTTAAATAATAAACTATTTACATAGTTTGATTATACTTTTTATGTAATGTATTGGACACATTGGATGTGACACATGTTTCATGTTCACTTACTTTTAGCGTCAATCAGAAACCATCCAGCTCTGTGTCCTTAAAGAGTGACTGGTCCAATCATCGATTCATTGGTTTTAAATCCCAGCCTGTCTCTGCTGCAGCGAGGTGAGCTGTTAGTAACAAGAACTCTCTGATTTAAATGATTTTCATGTTTCCTGGTTTCTAAAATGCATCTCTGTAGCAGAGCAGTGTCTCCAAGGACACACAGGCTCAGCTGTAACTGTCAGTTTATCTGGTTTAAGACACATTTGGACTCAATTGGCTGTTTTTAACTATGTATTTTAATCAGAGGTGTAAATTTAGACCTCACACATCTGGATCCTAAACTATGATAGAAACAGCTGCTAGCAGTGGGTAGTTTGACTTTGATACGCTGCTCTAGAAAGCAAACAAAGGTTTGTGCAGCTCCTCTTCAGAAAAGTGTTCAGAGAGCAGCTGCTGTATTAGACAAAGGCTCGTCGTGTTAGCCCAGATGTGTGTAACAGCTGGATGAAGGAGAACCATCACAGTCGCGTCTCCATCCCGCCTTTATTAATGAACTTCCTGTTGCTTGCAGATGACAGGAACACAAAGTGTTTGTGCCACGTGATGCTGCAGGATTTGTTAACATGTCCATGATGGTAACATCTCCTCGTCTAACTGCAAACACATGAGCGCTCCTAACGGCAGCTATCACAGCCACACAGGCAGACTGTGTCTCACTGTTGCATTCAGGGACATTTGTTTTCCTGTAAAAAGCTGAACTCTAATCTAAGAGGACTGTTACTGACAGGAAACAGCTGCATTATCTGCAGTCTGTGTGATCACAGCTGCTTCAATCACTTCATCAGAGAATTGATCATTGAATAAAACATGTTTGTGTCTGCAGAGGTCAGAGGTCACAGTCTGCAGGATCCAGCTGTCCGTCTATAAGGAGTGATGGGTCCAAAGGTCATCCTCTAAACTTCAGTGCTGAACCTGGATCAACGAGGTCAGAGAACTGTGATGACTCCTTTACATGTTTGTGTTTTCCTGGATAAATATGACCAAAGATTCATTAAAAAGATAAAAATATTAGACTTTGTCCTGTAGCGCTGTGTGGCAGGCAGAATTGGACCCGAACACAACAGGATGAAGTCAAAGAGGCAGCTTTATTTCAGCTGTGAACATGCAAATAGCAGAAATAAGAAAACATAACTGTAGGTTTGCAGTGAATGAAGCCTCAGCTCAACGCTCCACTTTGTCCCTCTTTTCCTTCTCCAAACAGCCACATCAGGAGTCTTTGATTGAGTTTTAAAATATTTAATTACAAATGTCCAAAGATGGGTTCAGGATACCTGAATCCACAATTATTAAAGCTAAAATAGTTCACAGGGTTTGGACTTTGTTAGGTGACGAGAGAACATCAAAGTGTTTTTTATCTTTAAACAGTATTTTTATCACTTCAGTTGCTCTCACAGCCCTGTTTGTTATTTTACCAGAGCTCTTATGTTTCACTCAGTGCTCCCACCAAACACCTTGGAGGACACATTAGTGTGATTTAGATTTCATTGGTGCAAACACGAGTCACACAAGCTAACCCATGGAGGCAGCAGCAGGCTTTGTGTTTGGTAAAGTCTGCTGGCTTAAACTAAGAGAGTTTAGTTTGTTAGCACAAAGAGCTGTCAGCTAAAGCCCCGAATGCACTTTGAATACAGACGAACTGAGAAAAACACTTGAAATACAGCAAACAGTCAAACTGACCACAAGTTTTTCAGCTGATCATCCACAGCAGTACATTTAGCATTCATGCTAGCAGCAGGCTATGACTGTCCACAAGGCTTAATATACGTGTGTGTTTGATATAATGCCAACAAGTACAAACAGGTGTTCTTACAGGTCTTAATCACAGAGGTCTGATAAGTCTGGTGACTTTCACACTCAGCAGTTTTGCTGCCTTTTATTTTATATTGGCCTTTTTAAAGCCCTTCAAAGTCTCCCACATTCATACAGAGCTTTTAACACCAAACTCCTTTACAGTCCTTCTCCTCTCACACACGATCACACGACTGATTTGTCTGCAGCAGCTGTGTTACTGCTAGTATTTTATCATGTGTGTAATCTCCTCATATTGTTCCTGTGGTTTAGTTTGACTTCCTTCTGCAAACTCAGCTGCTCTGTTGCTGATACACGTCTCCATGAATATGATTGATCAGATGCTGCCATGTTTCATGTGAGCGCTCAGCTGAAACCCTGGGTTGACTTATCGAGTTAATAACAAGCTTCACGTGACTGTGAATGCTAAAGTGAATCCAGATAAAGGAAAGAGACCCTGCTAATGTTGGACTCACTTCTTAGTGTAGATCCCAGGAGGAAGTTCAACATAGCCATTCTTTGTGCTAGCTCGACCAAACCTGAGACCACAGTGCAGGATAATGATCATCATCTGTCTCTGTCAAGGACATTTAAAATCCACAAATAACAAACATAATTATATTTGATCATTAAAAATATGTTTTCACTTAAAAAGCATGAGCACACTGGTGGATTACAGAAACATGAAAACTCGTTAACAGTAAAGTTAATTTAGGTGTAAACAAAGTGTCAAACATACTGAAGTAGAAGGACTGATGTTTGTGTTAACCCTCACATGGGCTGTACAACATTATATAGGGAGACAAAAACAGAGATTATCGTAGCCATCGCTCTCTCGCATGGACGTGGCAGTCTTGCTGTCTGCTGCGAATCCTCCCCGTACCTCCGTGACCTCGTCTGGTATCTGCTCCCTCCTCTGTAAGAGACAGTAAAGGAAAACACGTCTCTGCCTAGTCTTGAAAATCGAATCTTATCATCCATTGTTCTTCTAGGGCCTCTTCTTCTTGTGGCCTCAGCTAACTGCTAATATTTAAATGGCTAACATTAACATGTGTGCCAGCCAGGTTCACATTTATGATGAACTATGATTAATTAACTGATGTTGAAACTGGAGCTTTACTGACCTCTGAAATTCCTCCTAAAGTGTTATTCAGTGTTGTGACAGTCAGCTGCTTCAGCTGCTGCTGGGATGGGCTGTGGCAAAGAGAACAGAGAAAATCCAAATCAGAGTTTTTCTCTGAATTAAAAGCAAGGAAACAACAATATATTCTACATGGTGAAACTGATGGTTTCTGGTGTTTGGGTCTGTTTTTCTGTATTTATGCAGATAAAGTGTAAACTCAGATGAATTATACCATCAAATGTTAAAGGAAAATATCAGGATGAGTGTCTGTGAGCTGAGAAGGACGTGAAGCGAGCAGTTTATCCCAGAGCTGAAGCTGCTCTGTGTGCAGAGATGAGCTCAGATTCCTGCTGTGATTGATCAACAGTCACAGAAATGTAGACTTGTAGTTATTACTGCAGTATGGTCACAGCAGATACTGATAAACATGTATTATGAGGATGGATGATCAAGTTTCTCACTCTCTCCTTTAAATCTCAGTTTTTTCTTCTTCACAGTTTATCTGTTAATTTATTAATGAATAACACTGAAAGAGTTTCTGTTATATTTCCCCTTGAACATCAGCTTATTAGGGCGGCATTAGGAAATAGCCCCCCTCCAAAGAATGAATAAATGAATGATGATAATAATAAAATGATTCAAAAGCAGAGCTCAGAGTGGTAGAATGGTCAAACATGGATCCACGGGTGGTTCAACTGCATTTGGTGACGTGACCAAAGCAAATCTTTCAAATAATCCCACCATCAACGGGATGTTGTCTCCTTTACTACGGTTACTTTACTTGGTCACCGTGTGAATTTCTTTGAAATGAACCAAATTCTTTTATTTGTCGGTTGTTGCATATTTAACCTCTACAGTCAGCAAAGGAGGAGATGAGGCCTCAACAATGTTGGGTTGTAGCTGTGGTTCAGGTTAGAGTGAGTGTCCATGGAATAAATGTAAGTCAGTGAACTGGAAACATGACTGTGTTAAACTTTGTTTTCCTTTTTATAATGAGTCTAATCAAAGGTGGACAGAAGTATCTCCACTGTGACTTTTCTGTGTCACCATCAGAGCTTCTGCACAGTGTGGAGAAAGATCCAGAAGCAGAGCTGGACTGCAGACAGCCAGTCAGAGCAGCTGTGTACAAAGTAAGACTGAACATCTGTCTGCTGATGGACTCATTTCTGAAAACTGGACTTCTTGTGTTGTTCAGACATTGAAGAGTTTTCTTTCTCTTTAGTCTCATTGTTTTTCTTTCTTTCAGCAGATGTTGGTCTGCAGGAGGTTTTAGATGAACATAAGATCAGTCTGAGGAGGAGATGTGAACGTGTGACTGAAGGAAGTGATGAAACAGGAAGTAGAACCCTCCTCAACAGGATCTACACTGAGCTCTACATCACAGAGGGACAGAGTGAAGAGGTTCATACCCAACATGAGGTGAGGCAGCTGGAGACAGCTTCCAAGATGGACGCCCTCCATGACGCTCCAATCAGGTGCCAGGACATCTTTAAAGCCTTACCTGACCAACAGAGACCCATCAGAGTGGTTCTAACCAACGGCGTGGCTGGTGTTGGAAAAACCTTCTCAGTGCAGAAGTTCACTCTGGACTGGGCAGAGGGCTTGGAGAACCAACATGTCAGTGTGGTGGTTCTGCTTTCATTCAGGGAGCTGAACCTGATCAGAGGTGAGCAGTACAGTCTTCTGGAGCTGCTCCATGTTTTCCATCCAACATTACAGAAGGTCACAGCAGAGAAGCTGGCTGTCTCTCAGCTTTTGTTCATCTTTGACGGCCTGGATGAAAGCAGACTTTCATTGGATTTCACCAACAGGAAGCTGCTGTCTGATGTCACACAGAAGTCATCAGTCAGCCAGCTGCTGACAAACCTCATCCAGGGGAATCTGCTTCCCTCGGCTCTCGTCTGGATAACTTCCCGACCCGCAGCAGCCAATCAGATCCCTCCTACATGTGTTGACAGGCTAACAGAAGTACGAGGCTTCACTGACGCCCAGAAGGAGGAGTACTTCAGGAGGAGATTCAGTGATGAAGAGCTGTCCAGCAGAATCATCTCCCACATGAAGACATCCAGGAGCCTCCACATCATGTGTAGTATCCCAGTCTTCTGCTGGATCACTGCTACAGTTCTGGAGCACATGTTGACTACAGAGCAGAGAGGAGAGCTGCCCAAGACCCTGACTGACATGTACTCACACTTCCTGCTGGTTCAGACAAAGAGGAAGAAGAACAAGTACCATGAGGGACATGAGACGAGTCCACAGGAGCTGACGGAGGCTGACAGGGAAGTTCTTCTGAAGCTGGGGAGGCTGGCGTTTGAACATCTGGAGAAAGGAAACATCATGTTCTACCAAGAAGACCTGGAGCAGTGTGGTCTGGATGTGACAGAGGCCTCGGTGTACTCAGGAGTTTGTACAGAGATCTTCAAAAGAGAGTGTGAGATCTTCCAGAAACCAGTCTACTGCTTTGTTCATCTGAGCATTCAGGAGTTTCTGGCTGCAGTCTACATGTTCCACTGTCACACCAACAGGAAGACAAAGGTGCTGAAGAACTTCCTTAAACCAAAATCTTTAATCAAGATGATTTCCAGTCTTTTTGATGACGATGATCTCCAATCACTTGATGTATTTCTGAGGAGAGCCATGGAGAAATCCCTCCAGAGTAAAAATGGCCACCTGGACCTGTTTGTTCGCTTCCTTCATGGCCTCTGTCTGGAGTCCAACCAGAGACTCTTAGTAGGTCTGCTGGGTCAGACAGAGATCAGTCCAGGAACCATCCAGAGAGTCATCAACAACCTGAAGGAGATGAACAGTGATGGAATCTCTCCTGACAGAAGCATCAACATCTTCCACTGTCTGATGGAGATGAACCACCTCTCATTATTTCAGGAGATCCAAAAGTTCCTGAAGTCAGAGAACAGATCAAAGAAGGAACTCTCTGAGATCCAGTGCTCAGCTCTGTCCTTCTTGCTGCAGATGTCAGAGGAGGTTCTGGATCAGTTTGACCTGCAGAAGTACAACACATCAGAGCGGGGACGACAGAGACTGATTCCAGCTGTGAGGACCTGCAGAAAGGCTGGGTGAGTCCAGATGTGATCATTAACATCATTGATCAGTGTAGGTTAGTAGTTTAATGTTGAAAATAAAATCAGATTGTAACCACAAAGTGTTTGTGTCCGTACGCTGCAACCTTCCACACCATTCCTTTATTGTACAGACTCAGCAGCAGCTCCATGGATCCCAAATCCAAGAGTGGAGAACAGATTTGAAGTGTGTCACATCCATGCAGTCACAGCTGTTTCCACCATGTTTCCACTGATATTAATCCTGTTCAATGACACGTTTCATATCAGTGAATATGTTCTTTAGGACGTCCACTGACATGTTTAAGTGTCCTGCTGGAAATCACTCAAATCATCCATGAAATCCATGAAAAATCCTTTTAGTGTTTCTAACTTCACCCTCTGTCCTCTCTCTCTCTCCATCCTCCTCACTGCTTCTTTCACTGATAATCACACAAACATTGTATTCAGCTACAAAATAACACAATAATATCATCTGATGATCATTATTATAAGAGCAGGATCCATATTTGATATCAGAGTAACACACTGCTTGGTTATGTGCAGTCATCATCAGTGACTGTGGGTCAAACAGAAGCTCTCTGATTGGTTGCTGACCTTGGTCACCTGTCCACTCTCACCTGTTTGTGTTTGCTCTCTCTTTGCTGTCTCCATCCTCTCTCTCCTTTCTCTCCCTCTCTGTCTTTGTACGTCACTCAGGTCCAATGGAAACAGTGACATTTACAAACGTTCTTGAATAATTTATAATACTTTGGAACAACAGTAAAACAGCCAAAAAAGTGTAAGACTGAAGCAGGTCCAACCTTATAACCAATACGGGCTCCACCCCAAACAATAACCAAATTCCCTAATATACTAAAATCACTCAGCAGTCCAACTGCTTTCCACGGTCCAACCGTATTAAATCCTTTAGCGGTCCAACCGCATTCAATCATTTTTAGCAGTCCAACTGCATTAAATCCTCAGTACTGTCATGAGATTCTCATCAAAATCAAAGCAGACATTCCCTAGTAATTTCAGTGAGTAGACTTTAATTTGTAATGTCCAATTTGGCACACTTTGGAAATAATTCAACAGGTAGTGCCTTACCTTTGGATAAGCGGCTTAGAACAACAATGAGAAAAAGAGAGCTGATTATTAGCTCATCAAAACACAAAACAAAATCACAATGAATTATCGGTTAATTTCATTTAAAATAATTCATTAAGTATTTATGTACAATTCAAATTAGTTAATTACATATTTTGTTGGTTTCTTTTCTATTTTAATTATTTTACTGACACATTTAATGAATTATTTAATGATGTATTTATTTAATTCACGTTGCTACTCCTGGCCCTGCATCGCTGTTCATAAATACATTTTATTTGTCAGCTTCACCCATCAAAGTCAGGGGGCGGGGTTAATGCTGATCAAGTCAACACCATTGCTTTGGTCTGGTGGGCGTTCTTTTAGTGGGCTTTTCTCAATACTAAGTAGGCCTACACACCAGGGTTTGGACATGTGTGGACCCAAACTATACTTTTACCCTTTTTTGTGTGTCACCAAATACACTTTAATATTTTCTAGACAAGAATGTAGTGGCGTAATCTTTAACCTCTTTTGGCTCCAAACAGAAGTGACAGACTTGAGCAGGGTTCATTTAAAGGCTGACAGAAGTGGAGTGGTGACGGGGAGATGTTTGACAGGACAGTGTTTCAGCCTCCACAGGTTCATGTTGTGCTCCATCAGTCAGTGAAGATGAAGTCAGTGCTGATGAGGCTGTAGAGTGTGTGAGGGATGTGAATGAGGATGATGAAGATCTGATGATAGCAGATAAAAACAGGCTGCAGAGACTTTGAGCCATACAGGGCACACAGTGTGTGTACAGAACAGCTGAAATCATTATGGAGGCTTCACTGGAATATGGAAGCATCACAGTACAGCTTCAGTGAAGCATTAAAGTCTCTGATATGAGATGAGAAATGAAGCAGCCAGAGCTTTTTCATGAGTGGAAACCCACTGTGACTGTGAGCTGCTGCTACAGCCTCCAGATTAGCCAGCAGCTCATCCTGCTCAACATGGACCTGTGGTCAGAGTGTGTGCTGGATAATCCGGCCCAGGATGAGGCCAAACTGACATGGGATGAAATGTCTGTCACATAATTGAGCTTAGTGTAGTTTCATTTCTGCACAATTTAAAAACAACCAAAACTTTGTTCTGTCTTTTCTATGTTATACTGTAGACTTTCTTTGATACTGTGTCCAAAAGGAGCAGCTTTTACTTTGAAGGGGAGCCGTCTCTGTTTCCTCTTCAGGTTGGATGATGGAAGCAAATTAGTAGCTGTGTCCCAAAACGTCGGCTGCATCCTCCAGAGGCTGCATTTGAAGGCCGATTACGTCACAGCCAGGCGATGAAGGCTGTCCGTATTTGTCGACTCCTTCAAATGTGCCCGACAAATGCGTCCTTCATTTCCCCGAATTTGAAGGATTCGTCGGGTGTGTCCTTCGTGGCCCACCATATCCCAGAATTCATAGCGCGGCCCAGCCAAATTTCAGCTGCCAACAATGGCGGCAGCTACTAAGTTTTCAAATTACTCTTATTAATCTTTCTGGGTCACAAAATAAACTTTTAACATATTTTCAGGTGAGAAAGTAGCTGTGTAAACTTCAAATATCTGCTTGGTTTATCAAGACATCGCATATTTGCAAAAGTGTGCCGACGTTTTCGGAGACGTCTGTTCCCCACCCGCTCGCTAGCAAGCCGGGGGGTTCAATGGTCACTCCAGCCGGCGAGAGCAGCGGACGCCCGGCTTCATCGTTTTCAGACCCCGCTCTTTCACTACTCAGGTTAAACATGATATATAAGTCACTCGGATAACTTAAAAATGTAATTGTTTGCCTTTTTTCTGTGTTTTATTTGTTCCGGCGTAAATCGGTTTGGCTGAGATCAAAGTTCCTCCGGGATTTTCACACAGCTGAATAAACGTTAAACAGGAAACTGATTAAACAGAAGTGTGAGACGGTCGAGAATTTACGCCAGTGTCCTGTTATATTTTAGATAGCAAGGAGCAGACGGCCGAGTTTATTAAACTCCACCGAGACAGCAGTGACGCAAATCTGAAGGCTAGACCGTCCCATTTCACAGCCTCGCACTTCCAGCCTTTTCGGTCTTTGAAGGACCCGGCCCACGTAGACCGCGAATACCGGGTCCTCCGAAGGATGCAGCCGACGTTTTGGGACACAGCTAGTGTGCGATGTTCTTTCAGTGTTGCACTTTGTAGACGCTCCCTGAGCACTGGTCTCACAGCCAGCTGCACATAGAGACCAGTGTTGTTAGTCCAGGTCAGAAGATGACTTGTTGGAATGAAAATGAGCTTGTAGTTTGTCTGCTTTAATAATGTGACTGGAAAAAGGTGTTGGACTTCAAATATGTCCATTTCTTTCACACTTCACCTTTAAAAGTGAAGCCTTGTGGTTCCTGGAAGGAAAAACACGACTTTTTCAAGTCTTTGTCCTGTTTTTATGATAAATGTACGACTTTAATGTGAAACATTCAGAGTTTTTTTCTCTTGTTGTGTTTGTTTGAAGCTGCTTCCTGTTGGCTTCAGCTGTTTGGAGTTTCCATTTTCTAACCTTCTACATTCTGAACCTTCTTCAGCTCTGAACAGATGATGAAACACTGAATGATTTCAAGCTCACACTTTGTCTAATAAACTTACATCTTTCATTCTTTATACAGATTGAGGGGCTGTGGTTTGTCAGAGATCAGCTGTGATTATCTGGCAGCAGCACTGAAGTCCAACCCCTCCCATCTGAGACAGCTGGAGCTGAGCTACAACAACAAGCTGCAGGATTCAGGAGTGAAGCATCTGTGTGGTTTCCTGGAGAGTCCAGGATGTGGACTTGAAACTCTGGGGTCAGTCAGCATGTTTTAGTTGTGCTGAGATGAATATGATGTGAAAGTTGTGCTGACACTAAACTGCAGACATCAGGCTGATATTATACTGATCCACACTGAGGATCTTCATGGTAAAGTCTGTTTTCTTCTTCTCTGGTTTAGTCCATTGACTGCAGCAGAACAATGTTCACATTTCAAACAGTGAGACTCAACGTATGGCCCGCGGCCCACACGCGGCCTGCCCACCTTTCCTGATTCAGAGAGAGGGGACCCTGATTAACTGTGTAGTGTTCTTCCTCACAGTTCTAAGTATCAGACACAACAATGAATAATCCACAGCTGACTGTCTTTAGCAGGTCAAAGGTCACGGCACACAGCAGACAGTGGGAAATATTATAACTCTGATCATTTATCAGCACATATCCATATGTATAAAAACAAAGCTGACACTGTGAGACTTGATCAGAGGTGTGATCATCACAGCAGAGGCCTTTGTGTCAAAGTCACTGAGGATCAAACAGAAACACATGAAGCAGATTTTCCTGTTCTGGCTTTTTATAGCAGATAACCTTCAAAATATTCTGCAGTCCATCAAAAACTGAAGCAAACCATGAATCAACATGTGAACATGAGCTGATGCTGCTGAAGTGAAGCAAAGTTACAGAGGTTTGATTACAGACACAGCTGAGAGTTTGTAATCTGTCATCATTTTAAAAGGTTTACATTTCTTCAGTATATCCACATTTGCAGCTGGTACCTCAACCTCCACTTGTCCAACACAACTGCTGTCCACTGCCTCCATGACATTGTGATTTTGCTGTTGGTCTTCTGTCAGATCTTCATCAATCACTTCTGCACGGGGCACACCTTCAGACTCTGCAGCTGCATAACAAAAGCCTGTAAGATAAAATTAGACATAAGGTAAATGTACACCAATATTCCAATGACAGGTGTGTGATTCATCTGGAAGTTATGTGCGGATTAGTGTACAGTGATAGCAATTTAGTATGTTTTTAGAGGGGGGGGGGTTGTTTACCTCCGATGGGTGCTCTTTTTCGCTTCCGTTGCGTACGCCTTGAGTGCCGGTCCGAGTCTGATACAGGTATGTCGTCATGCCCCATGTGCAGTGTTGGTGCCCAGTCTGGATTTGTTACATCCATTTCATATGCTGGTTTGCCTGCAATAATGCCAAATCATAAGCTACTCAGTCGACATGATGTGGTTCTGCAGCATCACACATTAGCATGTTTTATCTCATTATCTATGACCTCAGCACGTTGAAAATAACACTAAAAGCCTTTCAAGAGTGATATGAATTAATTTAGAACTCACCGGAAAGAAAATGCCGTGAGCAAACCAACAAAAAGCTGGGGATTGCAGAGAACTCGATATCCGCTCGTCTCACCGCTGCAATCCAAGCCTGACGTCTTTGTTTAGTAATATCGGATACATGGGATCCCTCACGTTGCCTCCAGGACGGAAAACGATGAAAAGAGAGCCCGTTATCCAGCTTCTTGCCTTCACGATCGTGTGATCTAACGTTGCAACCGACAACACAACACGTACGATCCATAGCTGAAATGGTATCCTTTGGCTGGCCTACTGTCATGGCGGAAGGGGGCATGGCCCATCTCCCGTGACATCACGTTCCAAAGCCCTATAGGTGGGAAAATGTACCATGTCGACCAATCAAAAATGATATGGAAACATGACATTTGGTTGTTTAGCAAAAGGGGGAAGTTTTAGGAGTGACCGGCAAGAGAGAGCGAGTGAGCGAAAGAGAGAGAGAGTTTTGATACGTGAGAGATTTGTGACGTTTACCGTGTTTGGTCTCAAGTTAGTTTGTTGTCTTGTGTATTTAGTGTGTAGCTGTTGTTTTGTTTTGTGTGTCAGTTCTACTAGTGATCGTCACAGTTGCTGCCTTAAAGCCAACAAAGGCAGATTGCAGTGTAAACGCTGAGTGACACACCTGCTGTCAGACCTGCAGGTTTATCCCTGTGCTGTTCTCATATGTGTTAGAGTGACACAAACTATTGTTTGACACCTGATTGTTCTGTAAATAGTTTGAAATGATTATATGAAAAACGTCTGAGCCTTGGCTGCATTTTTTGGTAAATAGTACCATATAACTTTGTTGTTTGCAAAACGTGTGCGTATTTTTAAAAATGTACAATCTCTATTTGCATTTCAAGTTATGAAGATGATTCGTTAAACATGTGTGTGGTTTTTACAGTCAAAATATCACTTTCTACTTGTATTTTAAATTTTGTCTGAATTTAGATAAATTGTGCTGATACAGTTGGTCAAAATGAGAAAATAACAGATTGGCAAGATAAACTGTTTTTAAAGGTAAAATATAGAGGCCACATCAAAAGTAGTCAAGAAGGGTTAAAGGCTAAAAGCAAAGTTGTCACCAAGTACTGTTTATATTTGTGTGTATTGCTGCAGCTTTTTTGAGTATTAATTTGGTGCCTTTGTGTGAAATAATGGTATTGTGAGTGATCCATATAGTCACAAAGAATAGCCACTTGTTTCTGTGCTACCAAAGTTCCCCGGCTTTCATTCAAAATGTGTTTATCGTCAGCACCTGCACATTAAACTACTTAAACATTATAAATGTCTTCAAGCTCACACTGAGGCCTGTGGGGTACTATCAGCCACTGAGACAGTACACACATTTATATGTGTTTGTATATGAATATTTCATACTTTAAGACTGCCTGTTTATTTAAGGGAGATGAACAAAATACATTGGAATTGTACAAAATAATATCATGGATGATAAATTAAATAGATTTTAAGTAGATGCTTGTGCATTCTTAAAGTCTTATATGTTGAACTGAACTATGTGATCTGTTCAAAGCCTTAATCTTAATTTGAAGTGAAATGTGCATTTTGAGTTTATACACTATGTATATAAGGCGACCGTTTCCTTTTGCAGTATTTTTGTGTGGTGTACTTTTCTATGTCTTAACAAAAGGGGAACAAAGGTGTTTAAGTTCACCTAGGATGATGTGTTTTAATTTTCACATGGTCTTGCTTGAATTTGACCCTGACAAAGGCGTATGAACTCTGTCAGCTGTTTGGAGTTTCCATTTTCTAAACTTCTACATTCTGAACCTTCTTCAGCTCTGAACAGATGATGAAACACTGAATGATTTCAAGCTCACACTTTGTCTAATAAACTTACATCTTTCATTCTTTATACAGATTGGGGGGCTGTGGTTTGTCAGAGATCAGCTGTGATTATCTGACAGCAGCGCTGAAGTCCAACCCCTCCCATCTGAGAGAGCTGCACCTGAGCTGGAACAACAAGCTGCAGGATTCAGGAGTGAAGCATCTGTGTGGTTTCCTGGAGAGTCCAGGATGTGGACTTGAAACTCTGAGGTCAGTCAGCATGTTTTAGTTGTGCTGAGATGAATATGATGTGAAAGTTGTGCTGACACTAAACTGCAGACATCAGGCTGATATTATACTGATCCACACTGAGGATCTTCATGGTAAAGTCTGTTTTCTTCTTCTCTGGTTTAGTCCATTGACTGCAGCAGAACAATGTTCACATTTCAAACCTTCAAAGAAGAAGAAAAATCCTCCACTGGATAATTCACTGTGAAACTCTCCAACTCTTCATTCCACCTTAAAGTCTGTCTGACACTGAAATCCAAAGCAAAATGTGCGTTTGCTTTACAGACAGCAGTCCAACACAAACATACACACATCATCCAAAACACAGTCCAACATCCAAATCTCCTCCACTGCCAGCATGAATGATGGGAAAGAGAAGGAGGAACACTCTGACATTCAGGGTTAGAATGAGTTTCATGAAGCAGACTGTGAAGATCAAAGCTGCATTAGAAAGCTTACATGAATGAATGAGTGGACAGAAGTGGACAGAGATCATCTGAAGCACTTCAAAGGCTTTAAATCAGCACATTTCTCTTTATTCTTTATCAACTCTGTTAGTTTCTCTCAGTTTTCTGTGGAATGAAGCTAACAGCAGGCTAATAAGATGCTGACCAATAGGTTTCTATTAAAGGTTGTAATTTGTATATGAAAAAGTGCTTTGGCTCAGCAGGGATCAGCTTACAGGTAGAATACAGCTGCTGGATGGGATTAGCATGTCATAGCTATCTACCAAACTGCTAACTGGGGGATTTCAGGCCATCTATGGATCATTTTTGCTAACTGTTTATTCAGCTTAGGCTCACAGGGCTGCAGCCTGTGCCCTAGCTGTCATAGGGCAAGAGGCGTGGTCCACCTGCACAGGTGAGCAGTCCATCACAGGGCCAACAGAGAGAGACAGAGAAGCACTCTCTCACATCCACACCTACAGCCAATTTAGAAGCACCAATGAACCTAAGCAGCATTTCATTGGACTGTGGGAGAACATCCAACCTCCACAGAAAGGCCAACAAGCTTCAACCTACAACCTTCTTGCTTTAAGGCACTAGTGCGAACCACTTTTCCCCATTTCAGCCCAAATCCTGCATCTTCCTGTTTCTGACTCCAGGCCAGCTCCACTAACACTTTCTCATCAGACACTGCCACCTAGTGGAGGAAGTCTTAGTTCCATTTGAAGCTCCAGATGACAGTTAGTTCCTTTACAAAGAGGTGGAGGTGGTGGGGCCACAGCACCATCATCACTGAGTGCCATAGGACACTTAACCTTTGTTTCCATATGCTGGGAACTTCCTGTTGTTCCAAGGAGGACTGGAAAATGTGTGAAAATCTCCCAGTCAGTTCCTCACAGCACACTTCAATCATTTCCCTCCCACAGCATCAGGACCAGGGCTTTTTCTCTCTTTGGTCCCACTAAGAGATTTCCACACAAACACCTCATCAGTGGGACTCTCAGAGCTACCAGCCCTTTGCTACAATCACAAAGCTCTTCATTGAAATCAATGATATCAAAGCTGGAATCAAATGAGTCCAAGTCTTCTGCTGATTCAGCATCACATTCATCTTTGCTCCTTGTTCTGCATCCCCACCATGGACTTCATTCCTTTCCAAGCCAGCCTTGAGTGTCCTTTATTCAGCTCATCCTCTGCTTTACTTTTACACCTGATTTTAGCTGCTTTATCTCTCTTTCAACAAGTTTCTGTGCCTCAATCTTTTTCTTCTCTCCCTCATAACAAGACAGCTTCTTCTGCCTGAGAACATGTTGGAGTGATTTACAAATCCAGGGCTGCTTAAAATTCAAATTCAAATTCAAATTCAAATTTTATTTGTCACGTACACAGTCATACACAGTACGATATGTAGTGAAATGCTTGGACAACTGCTCGTGACCTAAAGAAAACAAAAAAGGAAAGGCTATGAATAAGATAGGAAATAAATATGAAAAATTAAAAAGGGTAAATTTAACTAGGAAGGAATAAAATATAAATTAAGGTTAAAAATGAAATAATTGTACAACACAAATTAGAATGAAGGGTAAATTTAACTGGGAAGAATAAGATAAAATATATAAATTAAAGTTGAAAATAAAATAACTGTACAACAAAATACACAATACACAATATAGAACTATATAAGAATGTATGAAGAAATCTAAATATAAATAAATATATACACAATAACAGCAGCTGTACAAGTATTAACTGGAAATGAAGAATATAGTGACCAGTGTTGTGCAAAAACAATGTCCAGAAAGTCCAGTGTGTGTGTAAGAACCATATGTGTGGGTCAGTACTGTGTGGTGGTGTGATTGAGAGACCGTATCGCCTGCGGGAAGAAGCTCCTCCTCAGTCTCTCTGTGTTGGTCTTCAGGGAGCGGAATCGCTTTCCTGACCTCAACAGAGAGAACAGTCTGTTGTTGGGATGGCTGAGGTCCTTCACGATCTTCCTGGCCTTGGTCCAGCACCGCCTGCTGTAGATTGAGTGCAGGTCAGGGAGCTCGGAGCGGATGGTGCGCTCAGCTGACCGCACAACCCTCTGTAGAGCTCGTCTGTCCTGCATGGTGCTGTTCCCGAACCAGGTTAAGATGTTTCCCGCCAGGATGCTCTCTATGGTGCAGGAGTAAAAGTTCCTGAGCACCTTGGAGGGCAGTTGGAAGTCTCTCAAGCGTCTGAGGTGGTAGAGACGCTGTCGGGCCTTTTTCACCACGGTGTTGATGTGACAGGACCATGACAGGTCCTGCGTGATGTGAACTCCGAGGTATTTGAAGCTGTCCACTCTCTCCACTGGGCACTCGTTGATGACGGGGGTCTGGTAGTTCCTCTCCTGCTTAGTGCTGAAGTCCACTATCAGCTCCTTTGTCTTACTGACGTTTAGAAGGAGGTTGTTCCTCTGGCACCAGTTCTCCAGATTCCTAATCTCCTTCAGGTAGGCCGTCTCGTTGTTATCAGAGATCAGGCCCACCACGACGGTGTCGTCAGCAAACTTGATGATGGTGGTGGAGCTGGTAGTGGCCACACAGTCATATGTGTACAAAGAGTACAGCAGGGGGCTCAGAACACACCCCTGGGGGGCTCCAGTGCTGAGAGTGGTGGAGGCTGAGACATGTCCGCCCATCCTTACTGCCTGTGGTCTGCCAGTTAGGAAGTTGGAGATCCACTGACACATAGATGAGCTGAGTCCCAGATGCTCCAGCTTGGTGGTGAGTGTGGAGGGAATTATGGTATTAAATGCAGAGCTGTAGTCTATGAAGAGCATTTTAACATAATTCCCCCTTCTAGTGTCCAAGTGAGTGAGTGATGTGTGGAGGAGATGAGAGATGGCATCGTCTGTGGAACGATTTGGACGGTAAGCGAACTGTAGTGGGTCCAGTGTGTCTGGTAGTGAAGAAATGATGAAGTCTCTGACCAGGCGTTCAAAGCACTTCATCACTACTGAGGTGAGGGCTACAGGGCGATAGTCATTGAGAGAAGCAGGGTGGGGTTTCTTCGGGACAGGAACAATGATGGACTCTTTGAAGCATGTGGGGATCACCGACTGAGATAAAGAGATGTTGAATATCTCAGTGAACACAGGAGCTAGCTGGTATGCGCAGTCTCTTAGGATACGACCTGGGATGCCGTCTGGTCCTGCTGCTTTCCTGGTGTTTACTCTCTTGAAGGCTCTCCTTACTTCATGCTCGGAGATGACGAGCACGTTTCCGGTGCTGGCAGTATCTTCCTGTCTGCAGCCGTTAGCGCCGCTAACACTAGCATTGTTGGAGACCTTAGCTGCAGCCTCGAAGCGAGCATAGAAAGTGTTCAGCTCGTCTGCCAAAGTCACGGCCGCGTTCGTCATACCGGTTGTTGGTGTTTTATAGTCCGTTATTGTCCTTAGTCCCCGCCACAGGCTCCTAGAGTCACTCTGTTGGAGTTGTGACTCTAGTTTCCTCCCGTAGCACTGCTTCGCCTCTTTCACCGCCCTCCGCACGTTATATGACGCGGCTTTGTACGGGTCCATGTCCCCCGTCATGAGTCCCGTGTTGTAGGCAGCGGTGCGGGATCTCAGAGCGTCGCGGATGGTTTTATCCACCCACGGCTTCTGGTTGGGAAACGTTGTGATAGTCTTTGTCTCCACGGTATCATCCGCTAGTTTCCCGATGAATCCCACAACCGCTTCCGTAAACACGTTGACGTCATCGTCGGAGCTGTTTCTGAACATGCCCCAGTCTGCGTCATCGAGTGCGTCCTGTAACGCGGCCACCGATTGATCCGTCCAGCGCGCGACCTTCCTCTGAACCGGAACTTCCTGTTTCAGCCTTTGTTTGTATTTTGGCATGAGGAAGATGGCGGCGTGATCAGATTTGCCAAACGGGGGGCGGGATTGTGCCTTGTAGCCGTCCTTGACCGTAGTGTAGCAGTGGTCCAGTGTCCTTTCACCCCTGGTGGGGCAGGTGATGTGTTGATAAAAGTTCGGCGCTGCGCGTTTGAGGGTGGCGCTATTAAAGTCCCCCGTCACAATAAGCGCAGCGTCCCGGTGTTGTGTCTGGTGCTGTGTGAGTGCCTCATGCAGCTCGCATAAGGCGGTGACCGTGTCCGCTTGTGGTGGAATATAAACGGCACTTACACTTATTGGGGAAAATACTTCCTGTTTCCAAAGTAATCCCCATTTTTCCCAGAAAGAAATGTAAGTAGAAATCGATGATCTAAGTGAGAACATGAGCCTTTAACAATAGCAGCAAAATATCTCTCCAATCTCAATACTCCCTCTCTCGACCTCTGGAACACCAGAGGTCACAATACATTGTGTTGGGTCACTCCTCGGCCCACTCAGCTGCTTCCATGTCCATCCATGGCATCATGGACATCGGGGTCACCACTCCCGCTCTGACCCTCTCTAGCCGTCCTCTGGCTCAGCAAATCAGACAACCTCATGTCCTCTAAGTGGTCCAGTAATAAACACCAGCTCCCCCTCGAGAACACTCCATGCGTAAGATTAGGTTTTTTCTGCGTCCCTCTCTTGTGGTCCATCATGCCTCGGGCCTCCAGGATCCTCACCCCCCTGTGGTCGCCGAGATCTTGTGTAAAGCAAACCAAACACCTTTTCCTGCACCTCCCTAACTTATCATCTTTGGGACTCTTTAATCAAAAGCCTGATCCTAATTATCTTCTTGACTTATTGACTTGTATTTATATATATTCTTCAACGTTACTCATCATTTTAAAACTCTTAAAACGCTGCTTTCACGTCCCTGCATGCGTTTCCTGTCGCTTGCCTTATCTAATCATCAACATCCTGTACACAGAAGTCTCGCTGCTGCAAGGCCTCCACTCTGACCTAGAATCTCCTTTCACAAGAAAATCATTATAAGCGCCTATTCTACTAAAAGATCCAAAAAAAAAACAACCACTTTAATCAATTAAGTTTAAACATATAAGCAATTACTCCTGCATACATTTTATCACAGCTAAACGCTGCCTTGAAACAACTCCTGTGTGTTAACACTAACTTCATTTTAAAACTCACATTTCCTATGTTATAACCTGTTTTTGGTACAGCCTTTTTATTTCATCTTGCTCCTTTGATGTAACAATACCTTCTCATTCTAATTTATCAGACTTAACCAAAATATATGCTTTCCTTCCTTTGGTCCTTCTCTAAAGCAAGAAACTCCTATTCAGTTCCTCTTTTCTGTCACTTGTTACAGGGCCAGCTCAAGTTCAGTTAAACGCTAAATTAATTTGAGGCCTTTTGCCTGGAATCAATACTGTCATGTGTGTTTATGGACTCTATATGTCTGTGAGCGTGTGCAATCCTTCAATAACTCATATCATCCTCACAGTAGATTGGCTAATCATAGCGCTAGCCAAAGGCTCGTGACCCACAAGAGACGAATTGAGCCACAACTCCCTTAAAGGCACAAAATGCAATATGTATAAAAAGTCATTTCTACGTATAAGCTCTCCCCTTTATCCTAAAAATAAATCTATGTAATATCTGTATGTGTGTCTTCTATTCATTAATGTAATTGTCAGTTATTTTCTCTCTTTATTTTACCTTCTTTTTGTTTACCTCTTTGTTTGTGACGTGGACATCCCTAAACCATCCTGAGTTCCGGCTTCAATTTCAACCCAATTGTACCCTCTATTCTCGCAGTCGAACTCGTCTGGGCTTCACCTTCCCACTGGCCCCTGTGCCCTTCTCTTAGTGTCCTTTGTTGTCTTGTGATCCCCAGCAAACACAGTCTGTTTCTTCTCTGTTTCTTCTCCGTTGCTCTTTTCAGTATTTTCCTTTTAGATTAAATCCCAGCCTGGCAAAATATCCCATTCAGTGTCTTTAAACAGTTATGTCACACTGTTCTTACCAGCCTGCAGTTCACCGTGCATTTTCCATCACGTGCTTTTCTTCCATGCTGCTGCTGGTATCGTCAGTGTAGTTTCAGTTGCACTGTCTTTTGCCTGCTGTTAATTCTTGAAGTCCACGATGTTCTGTCGGTCTTCATCAGGAGATTAACTGTCCTATGAGCTTCTTCTCAGGATCGGGACAAGTGGGAGGTCAAGCTGTAAAATTTTAAGCCAAAATCTGGCCTGTGTTCCTCCCAATTCTGTTAATCAATGGTTTTGTACTCAAGATTCTAGGTTGAAAGAAGTCCACCTGTATTGACACACTAAAGCATACAATTAATATCCTTTTCATTTCTTTTCTTAAAACCTCCATTTGCTTCATCTGCCTGGAGTTTAACTCGTATGTTTCTCTCTCTGTGTGCTCACTTGTCACAGTCAGTTCCTTTTATGGGCATGCAAAGTTCCTGTCACACACACCATTTCCTGTCAACCTTGCAGCTGCTCAGAACCATATTTTCTGTTTCTATCTCTCCTGTTTTGTTTTTTTTACAGGCTAATAAAACTCTTGTTTTACTAAGTCTTGATCTAAAACAATTCACCCTTATTTCACGCACACACTTCTAAATATACTAAATTCTTTGCGTTTGTCAGATCGTCTCACACACACACCGCCTTTTCTCTCACACTTCCACTTCTGCACTCACTCTACTATCAACTTTCATAGTGTTATTATTATTTATTATTTTGTACAAATCACACCCAATCACTCAAAGCCTGCTACTCACAGCATTCACACACTTAAACTGTGACAAGAGTTGAGGAATATACTCACAACACGCTTTCCTAAGAGTATTTCAGACATGCCTTTCATAATCAGAAAGAGCAAGTCAAAGAAAACAATTGAAACCTCTATTAATTCTCACAGCACACACATAGAATAGAAAAAATAAAACACACCAGCATTTATTGCTGATGAGAGGTTACTCCTAAAAGTAATATGTTAGTCTTAAATATATACAGTGCACTCACTATATTTATATATCAAAACTCAGTCAATTACTATACATCCACTACGGCAACTCAAAACTTTATTTATAGCCCTCTAATGAACATAAATGGCGTCTTAAACACACACTCAACAATGTTTGCAGCAGTATTTGTAAAACCAACTGTGGTTTAAACAGTTCACTGCTGACTAATTTGCATTTTCACACTCACACACACACAGTCTAAAAATAGCTCCAGCACTGCCTCAGACTCCTTTCACACAGAGATCTCTTATTTTATATTACAAAGACATCTTATATTTACAACCACTGTCACATCTGTCAGCTTTAGCGCCTAAACAATTTCGACAAATTTAAGTTAACGGTCCAACCGATAAAGTCCAACTTTTTTGTGATCAATTAACCAGTATCTGTCCAACAGTTTCTGGCCTCATCTCTAAAATCCCTAACTCAATTTAAAAGCGTCAACCAACCCAAACTTTGCCTGAAGCTCTATTTTTGGCATTTCACAGCCAAGGCTTACCCCGAAGTTTTAAGTTAAAGTTACACGCCCGAAGTCCAACTTCTGCTGGCCAAAAAAGCGCAGACTACCGTTCCAAACGGTAAGGAGACTCTAACTCCTAGTTATTCTGGAGTGCCCCAAGCTCCACAGTGACCAACTGACTATCCCTCTTCGAGGACAATGCCTAAGCGTCCTTGGCATTGGCAAGCATTACCTCTGAGCACTGCGCTTCCTATCAGTCCAACTGACGTTCTTGAATAATTTATAATACTTTGGAACAACAGTAAAACAGCCAAAAAAGTGTAAGACTGAAGCAGGTCCAACCTTATAACCAATACGGGCTCCACCCCAAACAATAACCAAATTCCCTAATATACTAAAATCACTCAGCAGTCCAACTGCTTTCCACGGTCCAACCGTATTAAATCCTTTAGCGGTCCAACCGCATTCAATCATTTTTAGCAGTCCAACTGCATTAAATCCTCAGTACTGTCATGAGATTCTCATCAAAATCAAAGCAGACATTCCCCAGTAATTTCAGTGAGTAGACTTTAATTTGTAATGTCCAATTTGGCACACTTTGGAAATAATTCAACAGGTAGTGCCTTACCTTTGGATAAGCGGCTTAGAACAACAATGAGAAAAAGAGAGCTGATTATTAGCTCATCAAAACACAAAACAAAATCACAATGAATTATCGGTTAATTTCATTTAAAATAATTCATTAAGTATTTATGTACAATTCAAATTAGTTAATTACATATTTTGTTGGTTTCTTTTCTATTTTAATTATTTTACTGACACATTTAATGAATTATTTAATGATGTATTTATTTAATTCACGTTGCTACTCCTGGCCCTGCATCGCTGTTCATAAATACATTTTATTTGTCAGCTTCACCCATCAAAGTCAGGGGGCGGGGTTAATGCTGATCAAGTCAACACCATTGCTTTGGTCTGGTGGGCGTTCTTTTAGTGGGCTTTTCTCAATACTAAGTAGGCCTACACACCAGGGTTTGGACATGTGTGGACCCAAACTATACTTTTACCCTTTTTTGTGTGTCACCAAATACACTTTAATATTTTCTAGACAAGAATGTAGTGGCGTAATCTTTAAGCTCTTTTGGCTCCAAACAGAAGTGACAGACTTGAGCAGGGTTCATTTAAAGGCTGACAGAAGTGGAGTGGTGACGGGGAGATGTTTGACAGGACAGTGTTTCAGCCTCCACAGGTTCATGTTGTGCTCCATCAGTCAGTGAAGATGAAGTCAGTGCTGATGAGGCTGTAGAGTGTGTGAGGGATGTGAATGAGGATGATGAAGATCTGATGATAGCAGATAAAAACAGGCTGCAGAGACTTTGAGCCATACAGGGCACACAGTGTGTGTACAGAACAGCTGAAATCATTATGGAGGCCTCACTGGAATATGGAAGCATCACAGTACAGCTTCAGTGAAGCATTAAAGTCTCTGATATGAGATGAGAAATGAAGCAGCCAGAGCTTTTTCATGAGTGGAAATCCACTGTGACTGTGAGCTGCTGCTACAGCCTCCAGATTAGCCAGCAGCTCATCCTGCTCAACATTTTCTCACCAACTTTAATGGAAGTGTGATGTTTTCAGCTGGAGTGATGGTCAGGGTGGCCTCCCTCTCCTCTTCTTCTCCTCTTCCTTTTTCATTTGTAAAGCCACTTCTGCTGCTTTCATTCATTTGGAAGTCCTGTAGCTGAGTTTGGGAGAGACTAACAGCCTCGGCAGCAGAGGGGAGAAAGGCTGTAACACCACCACTTTACTCTGTTCTACCCGTCACATCATTTTATCAGGAAACAAATATGCTCATGTTTTTACTATGTTTGTCTTGAAGATGTAAGAAGATCACATGGTGCTTTTTATTATTGTGTTGGTTTGTTTGCTGTCTCTTGGATGGAGCCCAGCTGTGCGTGGCCCCTGGGCCTGTGGTCAGAGTGTGTGCTGGATAATCCGGCCCAGGATGAGGCCAAACTGACATGGGATGAAATGTCTGTCACATAATTGAGCTTAGTGTAGTTTCATTTCTGCACAATTTAAAAACAACCAAAACTTTGTTCTGTCTTTTCTATGTTATACTGTAGACTTTCTTTGATACTGTGTCCAAAAGGAGCAGCTTTTACTTTGAAGGGGAGGCGTCTCTGTTTCCTCTTCAGGTTGGATGATGGAAGCAAATTAGTAGCTGTGTCCCAAAACGTCGGCTGCATCCTCCAGAGGCTGCATTTGAAGGCCGATTACATCACAGCCAGGCGATGAAGGCTGTCCGTATTTGTCGACTCCTTCAAATGTGCCCGACAAATGCGTCCTTCATTTCCCCGAATTTGAAGGATTCGTCGGGTGTGTCCTTCGTGGCCCACCATATCGCAGAATTCATAGCGCGGCCCAGCCAAATTTCAGCTGCCAACAATGGCGGCTGCTACTAAGTTTTCAAATTACTCTTATTAATCTTTCTGGGTCACAAAATAAACTTTTAACATATTTTCAGGCGAGAAAGTAGCTGTGTAAACTTCAAATATCTGCTTGGTTTATCAAGACATCACATATTTGCAAAAGTGTGCCGACGTTTTCGGAGACGTCTGTTACCCACCCGCTCGCTAGCAAGCCGGGGAGTTCAATGGTCACTCCAGCCGGCGAGAGCAGCGGACGCCCGGCTTCATCGTTTTCAGACCCCGCTCTTTCGCTACTCAGGTTAAACATGATATATAAGTCACTCGGATAACTTAAAAATGTAATTGTTTGCCTTTTTTCTGTGTTTTATTTGTTCCGGAGTAAATCGGTTTGGCTGAGATCAAAGTTCCTCCGGGATTTTCACACAGCTGAATAAACGTTAAACAGGAAACTGATTAAACAGAAGTGTGAGACGGTCGAGAGTTTACGCCAGTGTCCTGTTATATTTTAGATAGCAAGGAGCAGACGGCCGAGTTTATTAAACTCCACAAAGACAGCGGTGACGCAAATCTGAAGGCTAGACCGTCCCATTTCACAGCCTCGCACTTCCAGCCTTTTCGGTCTTTGAAGGACCCGGCCCACGTAGACCGCGAATACCGGGTCCTCCGAAGGATGCAGCCGACGTTTTGGGACAAAGCTAGTGTGTGATGTTCTTTCAGTGTTGCACTTTGTAGACGCTCCCTGAGCACTGGTCTCACAGCCAGCTGCACATAGAGACCAGTGTTGTTAGTCCAGGTCAGAAGATGACTTGTTGGAATGAAAATGAGCTTGTAGTTTGTCTGCTTTAATAATGTGACTGGAAAAAGGTGTTGGACTTCAAATATGTCCATTTCTTTAACACTTCACCTTTAAAAGTGAAGCCTTGTGGTTCCTGGAAGGAAAAACACGACTTTTTCAAGTCTTTGTCCTGTTTTTATGAGAAATGTACGACTTTAATGTGAAATATTCAGAGTTTTTTCTCTTGTTGTGTTTGTTTGAAGCTGCTTCCTGTTGGCTTCAGCTGTTTGGAGTTTCCATTTTCTAAACTTCTACATTCTGAACCTTCTTCAGCTCTGAACAGATGATGAAACACTGAATGATTTCAAGCTCACACTTTGTCTAATAAACTTACATCTTTCATTCTTTATACAGATTGGAGAGCTGTGGTTTGTCAGAGATCAGCTGTGATTATCTGGCAGCAGCACTGAAGTCCAACCCCTCCCATCTGAGACAGCTGGAGCTGAGCCTGAACAACAAGCTGCAGGATTCAGGAGTGAAGCATCTGTGTGGTTTCCTGGAGAGTCCAGGATGTGGACTTGAAACTCTGAGGTCAGTCAACATGTTTTAGTTGTGCTGAGATGAATATGATGTGAAAGTTGTGCTGACACTAAACTGCAGACATCAGGCTGATATTATACTGATCCACACTGAGGATCTTCATGGTAAAGTCTGTTTTCTTCTTCTCTGGTTTAGTCCATTGACTGCAGCAGAACAATGTTCACATTTCAAACAGTGAGACTCAACGTATGGCCCGCGGCCCACACGCGGCCTGCCCACCTTCCCTGATTCAGAGAGAGGGGACCCTGATTAACTGTGTAGTGTTCTTCCTCACAGTTCTAAGTATCAGACACAACAATGAATAATCCACAGCTGACTGTCTTTAGCAGGTCAAAGGTCACGGCACACAGCAGACAGTGGGAAATATTATAAGTCTGATCATTTATCAGCACATATCCATATGTATAAAAACAAAGCTGACACTGTGAGACTTGATCAGAGGTGTGATCATCACAGCAGAGGCCTTTGTGTCAAAGTCACTGAGGATCAAACAGAAACACATGAAGCAGATTTTCCTGTTCTGGCTTTTTATAGCAGATAACCTTCAAAATATTCTGCAGTCCATCAAAAACTGAAGCAAACCATGAATCAACATGTGAACATGAGCTGATGCTGCTGAAGTGAAGCAAAGTTACAGAGGTTTGATTACAGACACAGCTGAGAGTTTGTAATCTGTCATCATTTTAAAAGGTTTACATTTCTTCAGTATATCCACATTTGCAGCTGGTACCTCAACCTCCACTTGTCCAACACAACTGCTGTCCACTGCCTCCATGACATTGTGATTTTGCTGTTGGTCTTCTGTCAGATCTTCATCAATCACTTCTGCACGGGGCACACCTTCAGACTCTGCAGCTGCATAACAAAAGCCTGTAAGATAAAATTAGACATAAGGTAAATGTACACCAATATTCCAATGACAGGTGTGTGATTCATCTGGAAGTTATGTGCGGATTAGTGTACAGTGATAGCAATTTAGTATGTTTTTAGAGGGGGGGGGGTTGTTTACCTCCGATGGGTGCTCTTTTTCGCTTCCGTTGCGTACGCCTTGAGTGCCGGTCCGAGTCTGATACAGGTATGTCGTCATGCCCCATGTGCAGTGTTGGTGCCCAGTCTGGATTTGTTACATCCATTTCATATGCTGGTTTGCCTGCAATAATGCCAAATCATAAGCTACTCAGTCGACATGATGTGGTTCTGCAGCATCACACATTAGCATGTTTTATCTCATTATCTATGACCTCAGCACGTTGAAAATAACACTAAAAGCCTTTCAAGAGTGATATGAATTAATTTAGAACTCACCGGAAAGAAAATGCCGTGAGCAAACCAACAAAAAGCTGGGGATTGCAGAGAACTCGATATCCCCTCGTCTCACTGCTGCAATCCAAGCCTGACGTCTTTGTTTAGTAATATCGGATACATGGGATCCCTCACGTTGCCTCCAGGATGGAAAACGATGAAAAGAGAGCCCGTTATCCAGCTTCTTGCCTTCACGATCGTGTGATCTAACGTTGCAACCGACAACACAACACGTACGATCCATAGCTGAAATGGTATCCTTTGGCTGGCCTACTGTCATGGCGGAAGGGGGCATGGCCCATCTCCCGTGACATCACGCTCCAAAGCCCTATAGGTGGGAAAATGTACCATGTCGACCAATCAAAAATGATATGGAAACATGACATTTGGTTGTTTAGCAAAAGGGGGAAGTTTTAGGAGTGACCGGCAAGAGAGAGCGAGTGAGCGAAAGAGAGAGAGAGTTTTGATACGTGAGAGATTTGTGACGTTTACCGTGTTTGGTCTCAAGTTAGTTTGTTGTCTTGTGTATTTAGTGTGTAGCTGTTGTTTTGTTTTGTGTGTCAGTTCTACTAGTGATCGTCACAGTTGCTGCCTTAAAGCCAACAAAGGCAGATTGCAGTGTAAACGCTGAGTGACACACCTGCTGTCAGACCTGCAGGTTTATCCCTGTGCTGTTCTCATATGTGTTAGAGTGACACAAACTATTGTTTGACACCTGATTGTTCTGTAAATAGTTTGAAATGATTATATGAAAAACGTCTGAGCCTTGGCTGCATTTTTTGGTAAATAGTACCATATAACTTTGTTGTTTGCAAAACGTGTGCGTATTTTTAAAAGTGTACAATCTCTATTTGCATTTCAAGTTATGAAGATGATTCGTTAAACATGTGTGTGGTTTTTACAGTCAAAATATCACTTTCTACTTGTATTTTAAATTTTGTCTGAATTTAGATAAATTGTGCTGATACAGTTGGTCAAAATGAGAAAATAACAGATTGGCAAGATAAACTGTTTTTAAAGGTAAAATATAGAGGCCACATCAAAAGTAGTCAAGAAGGGTTAAAGGCTAAAAGCAAAGTTGTCACCAAGTACTGTTTATATTTGTGTGTATTGCTGCAGCTTTTTTGAGTATTAATTTGGTGCCTTTGTGTGAAATAATGGTATTGTGAGTGATCCATATAGTCACAAAGAATAGCCACTTGTTTCTGTGCTACCAAAGTTCCCCGGCTTTCATTCAAAATGTGTTTATCGTCAGCACCTGCACATTAAACTACTTAAACATTATAAATGTCTTCAAGCTCACACTGAGGCCTGTGGGGTACTATCAGCCACTGAGACAGTACACACATTTATATGTGTTTGTATATGAATATTTCATACTTTAAGACTGCCTGTTTATTTAAGGGAGATGAACAAAATACATTGGAATTGTACAAAATAATATCATGGATGATAAATTAAATAGATTTTAAGTAGATGCTTGTGCATTCTTAAAGTCTTATATGTTGAACTGAACTATGTGATCTGTTCAAAGCCTTAATCTTAATTTGAAGTGAAATGTGCATTTTGAGTTTATACACTATGTATATAAGGCGACCGTTTCCTTTTGCAGTATTTTTGTGTGGTGTACTTTTCTATGTCTTAACAAAAGGGGAACAAAGGTGTTTAAGTTCACCTAGGATGATGTGTTTTAATTTTCACATGGTCTTGCTTGAATTTGACCCTGACAAAGGCGTATGAACTCTGTCAGCTGTTTGGAGTTTCCATTTTCTAAACTTCTACATTCTGAACCTTCTTCAGCTCTGAACAGATGATGAAACACTGAATGATTTCAAGCTCACACTTTGTCTAATAAACTTACATCTTTCATTCTTTATACAGATTGAGTCGGTGTGGTTTGTCAGAGATCAGCTGTGATTATCTGGCAGCAGCACTGAAGTCCAACCCCTCCCATCTGAGAGAGCTGGACCTGAGCTGGAACAACAAGCTGCAGGATTCAGGAGTGAAGCATCTGTGTGGTTTCCTGGAGAGTCCAGGATGTGGACTTGAAACTCTGAGGTCAGTCAGCATGTTTTAGTTGTGCTGAGATGAATATGATGTGAAAGTTGTGCTGACACTAAACTGCAGACATCAGGCTGATATTATACTGATCCACACTGAGGATCTTCATGGTAAAGTCTGTTTTCTTCTTCTCTGGTTTAGTCCATTGACTGCAGCAGGACAATGTTCACATTTCAAACCTTCAAAGAAGAAGAAAAATCCTCCACTGGATAATTCACTGTGAAACTCTCCAACTCTTCATTCCACCTTAAAGTCTGTCTGACACTGAAATCCAAAGCAAAATGTGCGTTTGCTTTACAGACAGCAGTCCAACACAAACATACACACATCATCCAAAACACAGTCCAACATCCAAATCTCCTCCACTGCCAGCATGAATGATGGGAAAGAGAAGGAGGAACACTCTGACATTCAGGGTTAGAATGAGTTTCATGAAGCAGACTGTGAAGATCAAAGCTGCATTAGAAAGCTTACATGAATGAATGAGTGGACAGAAGTGGACAGAGATCATCTGAAGCACTTCAAAGGCTTTAAATCAGCACATTTCTCTTTATTCTTTATCAACTCTGTTAGTTTCTCTCAGTTTTCTGTGGAATGAAGCTAACAGCAGGCTAATAAGATGCTGACCAATAGGTTTCTATTAAAGGTTGTAATTTGTATATGAAAAAGTGCTTTGGCTCAGCAGGGATCAGCTTACAGGTAGAATACAGCTGCTGGATGGGATTAGCATGTCATAGCTATCTACCAAACTGCTAACTGGGGGATTTCAGGCCATCTATGGATCATTTTTGCTAACTGTTTATTCAGCTTAGGCTCACAGGGCTGCAGCCTGTGCCCTAGCTGTCATAGGGCAAGAGGCGTGGTCCACCTGCACAGGTGAGCAGTCCATCACAGGGCCAACAGAGAGAGACAGAGAAGCACTCTCTCACATCCACACCTACAGCCAATTTAGAAGCACCAATGAACCTAAGCAGCATTTCATTGGACTGTGGGAGAACATCCAACCTCCACAGAAAGGCCAACAAGCTTCAACCTACAACCTTCTTGCTTTAAGGCACTAGTGCGAACCACTTTTCCCCATTTCAGCCCAAATCCTGCATCTTCCTGTTTCTGACTCCAGGCCAGCTCCACTAACACTTTCTCATCAGACACTGCCACCTAGTGGAGGAAGTCTTAGTCCCATTTGAAGCTTCAGATTACAGTTAGTTCCTTTACAAAGAGGTGGAGGTGGTGGGGCCACAGCACCATCATCACTGAGTGCCATAGGACACTTAACCTTTGTTTCCATATGCTGGGAACTTCCTGTTGTTCCAAGGAGGACTGGAAAATGTGTGAAAATCTCCCAGTCAGTTCCTCACAGCACACTTCAATCATTTCCCTCCCACAGCATCAGGACCAGGGCTTTTTCTCTCTTTGGTCCCACTAAGAGATTTCCACACAAACACCTCATCAGTGGGACTCTCAGAGCTACCAGCCCTTTGCTACAATCACAAAGCTCTTCATTGAAATCAATGATATCAAAGCTGGAATCCAATGAGTCCAAGTCTTCTGCTGATTCAGCATCACATTCATCTTTGCTCCTTGTCCTGCATCCCCACCATGGACTTCATTCCTTTCCAAGCCAGCCTTGAGTGTCCTTTATTCAGCTCATCCTCTGCTTTACTTTTACACCTGATTTTAGCTGCTTTATCTCTCTTTCAACAAGTTTCTGTGCCTCAATCTTTTTCTTCTCTCCCTCATAACAAGACAGCTTCTTCTGCCTGAGAACATGTTGGAGTGATTTACTAATCCAGGGCTGCTTATTGGGGAAAATACTTCCTGTTTCCAAAGTAATCCCCATTTTTCCCAGAAAGAAATGTAAGTAGAAATCGATGATCTAAGTGAGAACATGAGCCTTTAAAAAGTCCCAGTGGGTGCAGTCAAAGCAGTCCCTCAGTCCCAGTATAGAGTCTTTGGTCCAGACTGGAACAACTGTGTGCCCAGTTTGAGCTCTCTTCAGTGCTGTGACCTGACAGACCCAGAGGGGCCATCACATCACATTTAGAAGCTCCCCTAATGGAGCCACAACACATGTCCAACACTTAGTCTGTCTTGTTGGACCAACTGGAAGAAATGATTCAAGGACTTAGTCACAGAACAAAGATTCAAATCTCCAAAATCCAACTGGCTGCATCAGGACATATAGTCTGAAACTCTGCACAGTTTCCTGTTTGAAGCTGCTTCCTGTTGGCTTCAGCTGTTTGGAGTTTCCATTTTCTAAACTTCTACATTCTGAACCTTCTTCAGCTCTGAACAGATGATGAAACACTGAATGATTTCAAGCTCACACTTTTTCTAATAAACTTACATCTTTCATTCTTTATACAGATTGAGTCTCTGTGGTTTGTCAAAGATCAGCTGTGATTATCTGGCAGCAGCACTGAAGTCCAACCCCTCCCATCTGAGACAGCTGGACCTGAGAGGAAACAACCTGAAGGATCCAGATGTGAAGCAGCTGTCTGATCTTCAGCAGAGTCCAGACTACAGACTGAAGTCTCTGCTGTAAGTAGAGTGATGGAGTGAGTGGGTGGTGCTGTCAGCAGTATTGTACTAAACACAGTCAGTATGAAACAAAGATCCAGTGTTTCCTGTAAAGCTGCAGCTTCTCAGTGAAGCTGTGAGAGGAGAATGGTGACAGGCTTCAGGATTGGACACAAACACTTCCTGTTTCTGACCTTTATGGTCACCATAGTAACGGCTGACACGCTCTGATCAAACACTGTCAACAGCCAATCAGCTCTCTGAACAAAGCAGCACGCAGACCAATGACTGCATTCATTTCCAAGTTTAAAGCAGTGAAGAACACAGTCTGTAGGTGAGGAAGAATTTAGTGAGAGCAGATGTTTGGATGGAATTCCTCCAGTTAACAGCTGGAACCGTCCATCTGGATTGTTGGGCTTGTTGTTGGGGTTCCTACAGAGCTCAGAGTGGACACACCAAGGTTCTTCTAATGAATGAAAGTCCAAACTCAAACTAGGAGGGAAAAACATTTTCATCAACTTCAATAAAAATCCAAAGATTAGAAAAAGTGAAGCAACAATGAGTCCTAGTACAGTCCCAGCACTGAAGTCCCTGCTGCTCTTTATACTGGATGTGCTGCATCACTGACTGACAGCTGATGAAGAGTCTCTGGAAACACTCGTTTATCTCCTCTGCTCTTCCTTCTTCTCTCTGCAGGTGGAGCTGGTGATGGTAAACAGGACGGTGTGTGTGCTGAGAGAGGAGGAGCTGTGTCCTGATGATCCAGAGAGGTTGAAGCAGCAGCAGCTTGTGTGTAGAGACGCTCTGACTGGGCCATGTTACTGGGAGGTGGAGAGGAGAGCTTCATCCAGCAGTGACTGACAGAGGAATGAGAAGAAGTGCAGATGACTGTCAGTGCTGCAGAGTGAACTGCTCTGAGAACAGCTCCACTGTCAGACACAATGTAGAGTCCAGCATCATCCCTGTGTGTCCCTCTGGATCTGACAGAGGATCATCAGTGTATCTGGACTGCTCTGCTGCTGCTCTGTCCTTCTACAGTCTCTGCACAGTCTCTGTCTGACTCTGGCTTCAGACCCTCCTGGATCAAACTCACCTGGAAAGACTTTCAAACATCACTCAATAGATTTGAATACAGAATATATTTGATATATACTGTAGATGTACTGTAGAGTTGCAGTTTGTCACTTGTAAATACAGTCTGTGAGCAGCTGTGAGCTGAAAGATCTTTCTAGAAACAGGAAATGTTTTCACTCTTCTGTTGCTTTTTCATATATTTCCACAACATTAATATTGATCCCACCTGTCTCACTTGTTTCATGCTTTTATACATAATAACAGGACACGTGTGATCTGAGCGCTGCTGTGGTTGCTGTGCTGCACGTCTTCATTTAGATAACAGAGACATCTAGTGGTTCAGAGGGAGAACTGCAGGAGGTGGAGCTGTGTTTTAGCATGGAAAACTTTTTATCTTTTAGGCGCAGATACAAATATGACAAGTATCAGTGTGAGATACAAAAGGTCACATCAGTCAGCAGAGGGAACAGTGATCACACAGCAATGTAAGAATAGAAACATAACAGTGAATCTGGACATGTATACAGATGGAAGCAAACAAACAGGATGTAACACTACATTAAAGCCACAAATGGGAAGAAAACAAACACAAAGGAAAATATATTTGATCTCAGGAATCCAAATCAGATGCTTTAGAGCAGGGGTCGGCAACCCTGGGCACGCGTGTCACAGCTGGCAAGCGAAGGGTTAACTGATGGCACGACCACAGCTGGACTGGCCATCGGGCATACTGATGGTGATTTTTCGTTTTTCTGGGCCAATGATGTTTTTTTATGATTTTTTTTTTTTGTAACGGTATAAACGATGGAAGGTGGTGGATTGGCCGGATGCTGGTCGATGTGTAGAAATAACTCAGTTGTTTGGTGGTGGCTATGGCGGAGCTTCCACAGAGACAGCAGGTGGATGAGGGAAAGGGGAGGCAGGAGGAGCAGAGACCCGAGGCGGCCGCCGGTCCGAGTGTTGGCCCCCTTGAACTTTCCCACATTTTGTCACATTACAGCACAAACATGAATCAGTTTTATTGGAATTCCACGTGAAAGACCAACACAAAGTGGAACGGAAATCATACATGATTCCAAACATTTTTTACAAATAAATAACTGCAAAGTGGGGTGTGCGTAATTATTCTGTCATGGAAAAACACACTGCCATCAACTGTTTTGTTTTTGTCAAAATCACTGTAATATAATCACTGTACCTTTATATACATGTGACTTATATTAATGCTGCTGCCCTCTTGTGGCTAAAGTGTAATTATGTTCTTGTTATTAGGGAAAACATTTGAGAGTAACATGACAAATGAGTCAGCACTTTGGCTTCAGCTTAAGAAATCCTCATTTTTATGTCATCAGTTATAGTTGCATGTATTCATTATCATAAGTTAACCTTTAATATTGATGTCTTAAATTGATTTTACTTAAACTAGCAATAATTTTATGGTTGCATTAAATAAATGCATCACTAATGAATGAACTATTTCAGTAATTAATTTAAAAAATCTACATAATCAATTAAAGATATATATTAATAATGAATTATCCATTAATTTCATTTAAAATTAGACCTAAAACTCCCCCTTTTGACACATCTTCATGTGTCAAACAAAACCACAACTAGAAAATTAAAAGAAAAAGGTTCATCAGATCATTTCTCAGAAAACCTCAGCGATTCTCCTCTCGAGTATATTTGCTCCGGGCCTGCAAACCTGTGTTTAAATAATAAAATCAGTTTAATTATCATGTTCGATCTTTTCAGCTCCTGGCTCCACCCAGAGCCTGCATCCCCAGAACGACCTAGAAACAAAACCTGTATATTAGCATCAACTTCACATTTAAACTCAGTTCCCCCCCTGTCCTTCCCTCACTGTGATCCACTCTGTGCTATAAGAAACTAAACTTAAAACACAACAGTTATCAGTCATGTGCTTCATACAAAATGTGCGTATGTTTTAGTTTCACGTTGATCCTCTGAGTGTCATGGTACTTCTTTTAATCTGACTTTATCAAATCGAACCAAAATAGGTTTGCTGTCTTTACTTTGCTCGTTTCCCTCCAGCACCACCTCGTATCACCTGCCCTTTCCCTTGGACCAGTGTTTGTTGTTCCATAACTGGATTTGGAATGTGACAAGTCCACCAATCCCCTATATAACTCCTACATTTGGCTTTGGTTCTGTTTTCCTTCTATAAAATGTCATTGACTTCTACAGTGGCCTGCTTTGGTTAATGGTAACATCAGTAATATCAAACATTTTCTCCCCTTCAGCATTTGGCATTTTCCCAACAATATAATGTGACACCATCATCTAAACCCAGTCAATAAAACAACATTTTCTTAAAGCAAACATCAGCAACCCAAAATTAGCCGCCCAAGGGTGGAGTCTGCAGCTCCACTCTCATGTGAACCTTTCGGTCTCCCTCTCTCTCTTGTGCTCCTGCCAAAAGCAAAGCAAAGCATCCACCTTTTTCTTACCGGCGTCGTGAATTGTTTGTCAACATCTACTCATCCTAACGCTGGTCCAGTCTTTGTCACGGCTGCACAGCAGACAAGTGGAGCCTCACGCGCAAAGCATCAGAGTCTCCACCCTCATCAATATGAGCTCATTTATTTGTTCTTTCTTTTGTTTTTAGAAAAAGAGTTCTTTATGATCTTGGACTGGATTGACTCGCTGCAATCCTTTAGACAGGAACTCGCAGGTTCCCACAGGTGACCTTTTCCTCAGCCCATTGTAATCTGGAAAAGCTCACCTTATATTTGCTCTCACAACAATGTTTTACAGCGCTGTTAATTCAATCTTGCAGGCCTGCTTAGAACAAAGAAGGAGGAAAAGAGAGCTGATTATTAGCTCATCAGAGCACAAAACATCATCACCAAAGGGGGCGACACCTGACAGTTTTCTCTAAGTGCACTGTTACAGAAATAATGAGCCGCTCCTCGACATGTCCATGTTTAGTAAAACTCCCTCTATTGAAATAAGAAAACAAGCCAAAGCTAACTGACAGAATGAACCCATCACTAAAACAACGACCCCAAAAATCTTCATCACAGAAAAGTTTTGCTTACTAATCCAACAATATGTTGTGGGAATTAGAACTTTCCGGGCCATAAAGCTTTTGCCCGACTCTTGGCTTAACTAATACTGACATAGTCTGAAATCAGACTTAAAGTCACTCCCTCTGTTCATTTAGGATAAATGTATCTATATCTGATTTAGGCTAAGTGCCTTTTGTTTAGATGAACTGCTGGACTTCCAGACCAGCAGGTTTAGGGAAGTCTTTATGGGGTCACACTCTGACCCCCCCCACCACACACACACACACACGCACGCACACACGCACACACACACACACACACACACACACACACGCACGCACAAGCAAGGTACTCTTTGTTTGTATGTAGACGTCATATGTTAATGAACGTCATATGTATATTCATGTAACCTCAATAAAAGAGCAGTGTTACGGGGGAGCGGACGAGAGCAACTGGGGTGAAGCGAAGGAACGGCGTTTGTCCGGTTCTCTCCCGTGCACGGGAAACATAAAGAACTTTGCCTACTCGTGTCTTGCTTTGCTATGTAATTAAATTGTCCTTAACGTTCCAACGAATAGGTTTATGCTACAAACCTATCACTGAGGTTAACTACACAACCCCTCGCCACCTCCTTATACACAGGAGTGAGTACAAAAGGGTTCGTACGGACGCATCAGCCGGCCGCCCTTCTGCTCGACACTGTTAGCTGAAAGATGATCGGATCATCCTCTGTCCTGTATTTAAGGCTGAGAGTCTTTGTCCAGTCTCTTTTCCACAGCTACTGTCCACAGCACTGATCCACCTGCAGCACAGCCCCACTCAGTTGTTTTATGATTTACATTGTGCACGTTTCCCTTCCAGTGAGCTTACAAAACCTCTGACAGGAGAAGTCAGGCATGTGTTTCCCCCACCTCCCCTTTTAGGCAGTAATAAAATAGAAAACAAACAATCAAACAGGCTAAAGCTAGAGCACAAGCAAAGACAGCACCGGTGACTAAGTTCTCCCATACTGGACGTACGCTACCACGTGGGCTCAAACAGCAGCACGTCAGCTCAGTTTACATACTGTTGACATCTTCATCAGAGGGTCAGCAGGGAGCGCTGCTGAGCTGCAGTCGTCTCCACCAGAGTGACGGAGCAGGAATCACAAACAGCACAAACCCACCGTGTTGTTTCCACCCTGTTCAGGAGATCTGAGCCCCCATCCCTTTTTTTCATGTTGCAGCTCTGCACTGCAGGCCCTGAACGCCTCCCGGTTACCCTCAGTGTGCTTAGAGTTTAATTTACAACCGACGAGCTCACAGATCATCTGCAGGCAGGTGAACGAACCCTTAATGTGAGGATAATAGCAGAGCTGAACTGAGGTCAGAAATAGTCAGGAACGGTGTCGACACAGTGAAGTCAGCTGTTTGGGAATTTGTCTGATTATCAGTTTGGGGGGGGGTCGGTGTTAAATAACAAAGGCGGTGTAGGATGGAGAGAGGAGGAGGGAGGGAGCAGTGATGATATGAAGTCAGAATACACATGTGGCAGACATAAGGGGGTCAGACAGGAGCAGCATCAGTCTCTGCTCTGTTTTGTTAATAACGTAGAAAAATAATTTTGTACAATCAAGCTACATCGACGGACGCTTTACCTCACGTACCCTAAAATGAAAAAGTAGTGACAGTAAGACGGAGGCTGCACATGACACCATGACTGAGTTCACAGCTGTTGCTTTGATTCTAACGTTTAAGACTTTTGGCATCGACTCCGTTTTAATAAATGAGTGCTGGGAGGCGTCGTTTGACTTCAGGAGCTCCTGCAATGCTCCTGCGATGCTCCTGCGATGCTCCTGCGATGCTCCTGCGATGCTCCTGCGATGCTCTTACTCTGCGGGAGAAAACCAAAAACCAAAAGTAGCAAACATGGAGCGATATGACTCGTTTAGATTTTGGGAAACATGCATCGACAGGTACAGTGTCCTGTTCCCCGCGTCTTTAAAAATAATTCATGCATAGATCCCCCACTGAGAAAACCCTTTTATATACTTTCTCCTTTGTACACATTTTATATAGAACTATATATAATATCATTTCTCTATATCTATATTTTCAGAAAAATTCTTTCCACACAATAAAAAACAACAATTTAACAAATGCTTCAAACAAAACAACAAAAAGAGAGAAGATGGAAGAAAGAAAATCACGACTGAGGCCAGTTTGGCACTTTGTCATGAGAACATGACAGAACTCTGTTAGTTGACGGTAAATAGCGAAACTCTATTTTTCTTTCTTTTCTTCTCCCTCGATGAGAAATGAAACACAGCAGTACTTACTTGGCACCTAAAAATGCTGGTCGAATGAAAGATATCAGTGTTTTCATGGTTATATGTTTAGTGTACGCCTCCCGCCTCCAGACTGCTCAGCAGATCGGGAATTTTTAGAGAAGAGCAGGAGGGAGGCGTGTCAAATGAGAGGAAGAGAGCAGTAATAAAACACGGATGTAGAAAAGAGAAGCATAATGTGCACATAACACACAGGAGATGGAAAAAGAGATGACGCCAACGTAAAAAAGAGAAAACAGCGAGGAGCGAGAGAGCATTCGTCCCTTTGACAAATGTTGGAGGTCTTGAGCCTGGAAACAGCAGACCGTCTTTGAAAACAGTATCTTTGAAAGATCTGAGTCACCCACCCCAAACTGCTCATCTGCTGCTGGACACTTCAGTTGCACCTCCACATGCCACCAGTGGAGGGAGCTGCCAAGTTTCACAGCACATGACGCAGCAGGTGTAGTTGCTTTTGGAGAAAGAAGAGAATAAGAGGACAGAACGAAGGCCCACGTCTAGAGGCCTCCCTTCCAGAGCGGTAGCAGAGCCAGTGTTCCTGGTCCCTAGGTGGCGCTGTGTCGGGCCTGTCCCTACTATACCCTGGTGGTGGAGTGGGGGTGGGGCAGGGTGTTGTTGTGGCCGGTGGAGGGGAATGTGTTGAAGGCGTGAAGAGGCTGCATGCTGGTGATGGTGCTGGGGATCACGGTGATGGTCTATGGCGTCATCAGCGGCACGTTGTCGGGGGCGCGGCGCAGCGCCAGGGTGTAGTCGGGAGGGCAGGCGGGCCGCAGGATGTCGTGGGGTCGCAGGGGCTCCATGTCGTGGTGAGCGTCGTGCTCCCAGTCCTTCATCTGCAGGGACATGATCTCCTCCTCCTGGCTGTGAGCCAGGTCGTTGGCGGGGCCGCCCCGCTGAGGGGACAGCCGGTGCCGGCGCATCTCGTGCTGCTTGTCACGCTTGTAGTAAAGGGCGGCGAAGGCCAGGATGTTGAGGAAGAAGAGCGACGCTCCAACTGCAACTGTCACGCTCAGTTCGGTGGAGTAGTCGCGGGTGTGTCTGGGAAAGAGGTCCTGGGGCGGGCGCTCTGAGCCCTCGGGCTCAGGATCTGATGGGAAGGTAGGGTAAGGATGACGAGTGGTTCGAGGAACGTTGTTTCTGGGCCTCATGGTGCCGGGGTCACGGCCTGCGGGGGAGCGCGTAGTGGTGGGAAAGAGCACGTCGTGCAGGCTGTGAAGATGAGGGACTAATTCCAGCCAAAAGGCCACTTTGTTAGCTCTGTAGTTGTCTCTGACACGAGGTTTCAAACCGATGTGAAGGTACTGCTTGTCCTTCCAGTTGAACTTGGTCCAGATGACCTCCTCGAAGCGGTTGGGCTTGGTATGAATGAACTCGGTGTCCTGAGGGACGGGCAGGTTGGGGTCCCTGGTGGAGCATAAAGGTTAAACGTTTCAGTTCAAAGTTATATTCAGTCTCCATTATAAGTAACATGTGGCATCAATACACTGAATACAGACAGGAGGCCCATTCTCTGTGCAACCTTTAAACTATCTAAGACCAACCGGCTGCTCTGGGATCTGGATGCTTTTGGTGAACCAGTATGTTCAATTCTTCAAAGCCACACGGGAATTAAACTAGCAACCCAGATTCAAGTATTCAAGATGACTAGAAGGCTATCAGTGAACATACAGTAACGTGTACAGTTTACACTACTGTGACATGAGGCCTACCCAGTCTTTGCGAAGTTAGTCCAGTAAGTCATGACCACAGCGCTCAGCATCACATCGTTCTTGGAGAAGTTGCACGGGAGCAGGTCCGTGGCACCGATCATCGGTACGCCGAACACGTAAGGTATCTCATCTCCGTGCGCGGCGTCGGCACTCGGGCCGCGTCTCGGTTTGGCAGTGGTGGTAGAACGTGTAAAAGTAAACTGGGGACTGAAACTCAGCATGGAGTTTGGCAGTGGCCACAGCTGGTGCCACCCACTGGTGGTCCGTAAACAGGGCCAACAGAGTCTTCCGCCGCATGTCGCCGTTGTCCCTGTCCGCCCAGTCTGTGTACATGAACTTAATGGTCTCCCTCAGGATGTCTTTGCCTGGTGAAGAAGCACAGGAGGGGACAAAAGGAGGGGGAAGAAAGATAAAAGTGAAAACTGCTAAGAGTAAAGTAACAGCAGTGCAAGACATTTTTTAAGAGATCGGTCTGATCAACAGATATGAAACCAAAGCAAATGTTGGTGAGATGAACCAAGAGCCAGGAAGCGAGTGAGAAATCTAGACAGGAAAAAAAGTCTTTCAGATAACAGAAGGAGTGACAGGCAGCAGAGAGGAAGCATGACTGCATTATCCAAACATGTCTGTACTGTGACTGTGGTCCGGCTGTGAGGGGTTCGCAGGCCGATCTGTCAGAAACACCGACACTGAGATTGGGAGCCCACTACCTGGGGGATGATAGCATTACTGCCCACAGAGCCTCAAAGGTTAAGGCGCAGACACGCCGTGATGTGGATGAGTGGCTCTCTTTAGCACGCTTGTCTTGTTTGATGCACTTCACTGGGCTCACATGTTACTGATTCCATTCTTTACTCGTATGTTTTAAACGCTTAAAGCACTTTCACAGGTTTTGATATTCTTTTGAAAATTCATGTGAACTCAAGCTGTCAGAATTGTAATGTAAGCTTTGATAATTGTCCACATTTGTCATTTTGACGATTATCCGTTTATTTTAATGAATACAGCAAACAGAAAAAAACGAACAAATCAACAAACGCGGCTCCTAATGAGACAAAACCTGATGATGCTGCAAAATGCAGTTAAGTGAGAGGAGGCTGTAAAATGGAATAACTGAAAAAGTGGCAGTGTACAGAGGTGGCGTCCTCACCCTCTGGGTAGCCGTAGAGGTTGTCAACAAAGCTGGAGATGGTGTAGTCGAACGCCGCAGCTGAGATGCCGTCGTTGTCCTCACTGTCGTCCACAAACTTCAGCCCCTCTCCCTGGTTCACTCCTATCAGGATGTCATAGTTTAGGAGCTCCCCCTGGTGGAGCAAATAAGGAAGAACATGCTGAGTGCTGGAACAGAGCCTGTGTGCATCACAAGTCTACAACAGGAAGTGCAGCTGAAGCACAGCTTTGTGAATTGGCAGCATTTCATTTCCCAGTAAACAAAATAAAGATTAGCTGTTGCCATGAAATTCCTACTATAAACTGTAAATACTGCAATATATGCAGGGTTCATACACATTTTTAGGGTCAAATTCAAGCACTTTTTAAGCACATTCAAGGTCAATTTTCAAGCTTTTCCAGCACATTACCAAAAAAGAAGCATGTTTCACTTTGCATCACCTCAGTAAGACCTTGTAAAAATTTAAACAAATCATCTGAGGTCGATTTAAATGTCTTTTGTTCCCCTTTTGTTAAAAGAGCAGCACACAAAAATACAGAAAAAGGAAACGGTTGCCTTACATGCATATAGTGTACAAACTCAAAAAAACACATTCCTCTTAAAAATGTGCAAATGTGAACAAATCAACTTGTTAGAGATCTTCATCTCCACTGTAAATAAACAACAAGCCAGAGAACAAGAAAACTGCACCAAACACCACAAACACCAACAAATTAATGTCTTCTCATCAGACATTGAAGCTTCTTTCCTGTGTGACATAAAAAATAAGAGACAGATGTTTGTTTGTTTTTTAACTAGTTAAGCACCCACGTTCAGTCATCCACCCATTCACGCACACATTCACACACTGGTGATGTAGCTACAGCCACCCTGGGGCGCCACCAGGCCCTCTGACCACCACCAGTAGGCAACGGGTGAAGTGTCTTGCCGGGTGAAGTGTCTTGCCCAAGGACACAACGACCGAGACTGTCCAAGCCGGGGCTCGATTACAAGGCGAACTCCTAACTCTTGAGCCACGATCGCCCAGTGGGGACATGGGGACATTTCAATTTCCAGCAGGAAGCTCCCCCTTTTTGTTAAACCCTTTAGATCAGGGGTCGGCAACCTGCGGCTCTTTAGTCCTTATAGTGCGGCTCCGCGTGGTTTGTGAAAATAAATTAGCTGAAGTGTATTTTATTTATGTTAGTTCTTTTTTTAACTTGTAGTTCTAAATTGGAAGATTATTGTGATTTTGCAATATACAAATAAAATTATATTTTGTTATTTTTTCATCGCTCAAAATAAGTGTCACACTCGCGGAAGCCGGTGTACCCGGCGAAACGCCGTGCATTTATCGAGCCTTTCAACCCCAGATAGGCCAATTATGGCTCTTTGGCTCTTTGGGTCTTAAAGGTTGCTGACCCTTGCTTTAGATGAACAGAGTTTTTTAATTAAATACATAATCTTTAATAAATGTTCTCTTTTATAAAAAGTAGGATAATTAAAAAAACTTTTATTATACCTCTATTGAGTAGAAAAAAAACTCGTGTTTTCTGTCGTCTGTTATATAATATTAGTGATGTTTGTGACAATTAATTTCTTAATCGGCTGGACTAACCAATAGTCCACAACCAGGAAACACTGAAATTTTAAGTTAAGTTTGAAAACAGTTTAAAAAAAAATACCCCATTCCAAAATGTCTTGTGACAATCTCATTGGCTTAGGGAGTGATGATGTCATAGATCTTAAGAATCTTAAGTCCTTTGATGTTTTTCCTTAAGTAGGGGTGAGAAACAGCAAGTTTTAGTTCGTTTCAGCAGCATCTGTGTTTGCAGCCTACAAAACGTTCACCACAAGCTCTTCAAAGTCATCGTATAGAAACTCCAACATGTTTCCAAGAAAAAAACAACCAATTCAAAAAGATTACGCCGCCTCTCCTTCCTGGCGTGGCCGGCCAATTTCCCCAAATGGCGTCTCATCCTTCCAAAGGGCGTTAGAGGAGAGTAGGAAGGAAAACTACCTTCTCCAGAAAAAAATGCAACAAATTGAAGAAGACAAACTTCAACTGGAGGACAAATGTAGACGAATGGAAGCCCAAAATAAAGAGCTGGAAGACAGACAACAGCGCCAGCCGGACATAAAAATTATTAATGAGGGCTGGGGAATCAAATTTGCTCAGACCCGAGAGCAGATTGTGCACCTCATTAAAGAAAACAGGCAAAAGAGTGCAGAACTAAAAGAAATGACCAACCAGCTCCAAGACAAGAAAACGATGACTGATAAGATACAACGGGATCTCCAATACATGGACCGAAAAAATCGGCTCCTCCAAAGACAGCTCCATGAAGCTGTGGAAGAAAAGAAAGAATTCCTCCAACAGAAGGAAGAGCAGGACAAAAAGCAACGAGACATGCAGCACGAACTGAAGAGCATGCAGGAAAAATACCGCATGCTGAAAGAAAGCCTGGATGAAACACTGCGCCAAAATAAAGACCTTCTTCAACAGAAAGAGCAACAGCAAGAAAGACTGAAAGAAGGAAAACGTATCGTCCAGGACTTTGAGTCTAAAAATCTAAAACTGCAAGAGTTTTGTAATCAGCTGGAGGACAAAGCAACTAAAGTGGAAGAAGAAAAGGACAAACTGGAGATACGCTGCTCACAGATGCAGAGAAGGATCGATCAGATAGCGAGAAACAACTCCGAGCTCGTTAAGGGGATTTTGGTGGAATTCAATAACTTGAAGTGTGAAAACACTCAAATGCAGGCGCAAAAACAACAAGAAGACAAAATACATGAAGACCTGCAGCTCACGCTCCAAGAAATCCAGAAAAGAAACGAGCAGTTAGAAGACAAGCACAAAGAGGTCCAACAGAGAAATGCAGACATGCACAAGGACAAGCTGATACAGGAGGCAACATCCAAACAACTCAAAGACAAGCTTGAAGAACAACAAGCAACATTGGAAGAGGTGGAACAAAGATGTGAGAAACTTGAAGAACAAAACGCAGAAACCATCGATGAGCTGAGAAATCTCATCCTGGAGAAAAAAGCGCTCGTGGAAAAGTGCATGAAAAAAAAGAAAAAATGGTTCCACTTGTTCCGGAGGAGAGACGCTACTGCTTCCTCACCTGATGTAGCCTCGTCTTGCTCCACCTCTGTTAACCCCCCCAACCAGTCCCGGCCGTTGACTGCCCCCTCCTGAGCCTGGTTCTGCCGGAGGTTCCTGCCCGTTTAAAGGCAGTTTTTCCTCCCCACTGTCGCCAACTGCTTGCTCAGAGGGGATTGTTGGGCTTTTCTCTCCTCTGCCTTGTTTCTTCATTTACTTGTTTAACTTTTTTCATTATTACTTCATTTTACCTTGTTTCTTCATTTACTTGCTTGTTTAACTTTTTTCAACTTATCTAAATAATAAACCAATTAAATTTATCCTTTGAGTATTTTTCATCTCATCTTTACAGAATCTTTCCAAAACATTTTCAAACATTCAGATCTGTCTTTTATTTTCTTCTTGAAGCCTCATAAATGGTGAACTAAAAACCCGGAACATGGTTTGAAACATAGTTTCAGCTGAAACTGGCATAACATGCTGTGTGTGTGTGTGTGTGTGTGTGTGTGTGTGTGTGTGTGTGTGTGTGTGTGTGTGTGTGTGTGTCAGGATATCACTAGTTAGGTCATCATGTTTAGACTCATTCACTCCAAAATTATTTAGGCCAAATCTTTAAAACAGTGTCATTTCATACACATTTTCAATTCACTTCAATCGCACAAATGCAGAAATAATTATTTGCAGTATCTTATTTATTATGAGAATGTCATGCCTGATCATTTGTACCTACACCACCAAAAATGGGGGCAAAAGGGAGGAGATCATGTTTAATCGGTTATAAGAAAAGGTCAGAAATATAAGTGCCGACATGAGCAGTGTCCACAGAAACCTCTGACTCTCAGCTCAAAGCTCATATAAACCATTTCTACAACCAGCAAACAAACAAAGACACCGAACAGTTAAAAGAGCAGTGACGTCACCACGAATCTGTGGTCAGGTAATATCCATGTTTTGATTGATGATTTTCTGGAGTTAAATGTGAACCGAAGCATATTTTGGGTGTTATATGCTATTAAATACTTTTTAATTTATTTAAAATAAATTAAAAATACTTTTTAATTTATTTAAAAGTATTTAATAGCATATAACACCCAAAACATGCTGGGTGTGGAAATAAGAAAATCAAAATTTCCTCTGTTTGAGTCACAGTAACTTTGACATAGTAACATTTGCAGTAAGTCCTAAATGTTCACCTTTAAAATCCCTCCCTCTGTTCATTTTGCCCACATCATGTTTCAGTGGTTGGCCTCAGGTTCTTCAGCTTCCTGACAGTCTGAAGTCAGCTGACAGAGTTTCACCTGCTAAATACACAGAAAATCTTGTTAAAGCCGCACAGTTTGCCCAACAGTAATATTCCCATTAAGCCCTTTCTAAACACTTTATAACAATGTGTCATCACTAAATTATAAACTTCTTCTCCAGATCTGCACGACTGCACTTAGTCACAGACTTTATTTAATTGTCCTGCGGCTGCTATCATATATTTTACCAAACAGTTCTTCTCACACAGTCACAGATATATTTCTCTCAATGCAAACTTCACTCATGTCTCAGACAGGAAACTTGAGTTTTTCTTTTTTTTCTGTCCCCACTCATTCAACTAATTTGCATATTGAGTCACATCTCGAGAAGTTGCCCTGACAACAGAAATGCATATTCAAAACATTGCTGCATAATTCAATTATTATCATTTTATTTTTATTTCTACAGTCGTCACTTCTTTTGCTCAATCAGCTGGAAACCACTTCTAATTCACTATTTTAAATCTGCTTTAAGCTTCTAATCACTGGTTGGTCCTCCCAGTCTCTTTTTCCTTGTCACAACAGTCGCTCTATTGTCCTGCAACTTCCTGAGTTATTCCTCAGCTTCAGCCTTTAAGTGTGTTAAATCTACACCATTCAGCATTTATGTCATGTATTCACATTCATGAGTGTAAGCATGTCTTCATTGCGTGTATGTTGTGTGTTCATATTAATACTGAGTGTAAGCTGGTCTTTGTTGCCTCGATGTGTTTTTATAATCAGATTTAATTCCTGCATCTTTGCGCTGAACTGTGGATTCAAACTGTCTCACTTCTGATTCTCTCCAAAAATAATTTCACATGTGACAATTTCTACATGTGTGTTTTCTATTTTTCTATTCATTTATGTATTATTAGTTTATTTATTTCTTTATCTCTCTTACTTTTTTCTTTACCTTTCTGTTGCGATGCTCTGGATGTTTCTAAACCCACAAATTCAGCCTCAACGTTCAACCCAACTTTCCTATGCTGTCACTTTAACACGTCCAACCTTCACCTCTCACCGGTCCTCGTCCCCTCTTCTCTCAACTTCCTGTGTGGCCTCCCAAATCAAACACAGGCCCAAATCAGCTGTTTCTTCTTCTCTCTTCATTCTCTCTTCCTCTTTTCAGTCTTTTCTTGGCGCTTAACTCCCAGCATGGCAAATATGAACTCAGACAGTCCCATCCAGTGGTTTCACACAGTCATGTCACTGGTACACTTTCCAGCTTGTAATTCAGAGCGCATGTTTCCATCAACATACATGCTGCTGGACCCTTCAGTGTTTTAGGTCAGGTGCACTGTCTTTTTGCCTGCTGTTAATTCTTCAAGTCCACGGTGTTGTTCTGTCTGTCTTCTGTCTTCATCAGGAGATTAACTGTCCTTTAAGCTTCTTCTGAGGATAAGGACAGGATGAGAGGTGAAGCTGTGACATTTTAAACCAAAGCCTGTTTTCGTCCCAATTCTGTTAATCTATCATTTTTCTGCTGTATTCTTCCAGGAGGTTGAGCAAGTCCATGGGCACCTGTATTAACACACTAAGACATTTATTTCATATCATTTTCATTACTATTACTTTGCACTTTCATTCTCTAATTCCTCTGTTTTCATTTTGAAACGTCTCTCACAAGCTCACAAGCTATATTCAGACTTCCTGCTTCACTTCCTGCCAGACACACACTGCGATTGGTTTATAAAGGCCTCTCTTATTAAAATACATAAAACAATCTATCCAGAAAATAAGCACTAAGAATATATATTTATCTTGTAACATTGTTTAAGTTAATGAACAATTGTGTTGAAAACTGAGATTACAATATCAATCAAGATAATTATAATGATGGTTTTTGCTGTAATTAAACAGTCATGTGGAAATGTGGCAACCACAGAACTTTAGAGGCCTTTTGTTCAATTATGTGTGGACTGTTTCTTTAGTCTCATATACAAATTGTTCTCAGCGTCTATGAGACTGATGAAATATCCATGTGTGCTGAAAGAGACTGTGCTGGTCTGACGCCCTCAACCGAGGTATTGTGGGTAATGAAAGAGCAGATAGGTTGGCTAAAGCAGCTGTTAAAAAAGTAGACATAGATGTGCAGATACCATTGTTGAAATCTGAGGGAAAAGAATAGTTTGGACACAAAGTAAGAACTTCTGGAGAATGGCATGGGATAATGGAACAAAAGGGAGACATGGGGTACAAAACACAATAGAAGTTAAGAGGAGTAGTGGGTTAAATAGGCAGCAGGAGAATACAAACAGGTCACTGCTTTCTGAATGGTTCTCTTTTTATGATGGGGAAACATCCGACTGGGTTATGTGATGGTGTAATGCTATGGAGACGGTTGAACGTGTGGTTATTAGTTGCAGGAAGTATAGAAGTCAAAGGAGAGTGTTGAGGGTGGGAACTGGTGGTGAAATAAAACTTACGTTTGAAAAAGTGGTTAATCAGTTAAGTCCTGATGAGGTGAAAGGAGTGGTTTTTCATTTTTGAGAAATACTGATGTCATCAAGAGGATCTGAGGATCTGGAAGAGAAGTAAGAGTAAAAGCCAGGAGATGGCAGTAGTGCAACATCTTTGGATGCAAGCTGCTGTTAAAAATGACAGAAGAAGAAGTTTGCTTGATCGTTCCTCAGCTCGTCTGTGTGAAGCTGAGTGTAAAGAGGCTCCTGCTGTCAGAGAAACACTCTGACTGTTTCTGGATGGGCCTGGGTCCCCTTTCCCTGGCGGGTCGCGGAGTATGTGGGTGCCTACTGGGGTCAGCGGGGGAGCTGGCCCCAGGGAAGGGTTACCTGCCCCTCCCTTCCTTCCCTCCCCATCTCCAGCTGCCTCCCTCTTCCCGCTCCACCACAACCACCCACACATGCAGGGCCTTGGAGTAGGGGTATGTCACCAGGGTGCAGAGGAGGCTACCCCCCCCCCCCCCCCCTCTGTCCCCTTCTGGCTGCCTCTGCCTCAATTTTATCCCACAACTTAGACATTCACATTACTCACACTCTCATTACACATACATATAGGATCTTGGGGGTGGGCACGATACACGGAGTCCAAATTACCATCAGGGTGTACACCTCACCCCTGGCGTCGTTGCCCACCTCTCAATTTTAAATACACGTAGACATTGAGGGCTAGCAGGAGGGACTATGCGCTTACCTGCTGCTCTCTGGCAGGTAGCTCCATGCCCTCCTGGGTTTTAAATGCACCTTAGAACACACATGCATCAACACTACAATGAGTGGGTGGAGGGAGGTTTGGAGTCTTCTCTCACCCCCGTTCTCTGCGGCCTGCTGGAGCCGGGGGGGCTAGGAGGAGTTGGCCGTCCGACTGCGGTCTGGAGTGTGGGGCCTCCCTGCTGCTGCGGAGTCGGGGTGGTCTGCCTCTCCCCACCAGAGGTGTGGACTCGAGTCACATGACTTGGACTCGAGTCAGACTCGAGTCATTAATTTTATGACTTTAGACTTGACTTGAAAAAATGTTCTAAGACTTGTGACTTGACTTGGACTTTTACACCAATGACTTGGGACTTGAATTGGACTTGAACCGGTTTACTTGAAAAGACTTGATATTTTACCCCAAATATAAAATTTAACATGCATATTATATAGAGATTGAAAATGTGACGTCATTCACGGGTAGAACCGCAAAGGATTCTGGGAACTCGTGGCAAGCGGTACTAGCGCACGCAGGCTTTCAATTAAAATCAGTTACACAGCGATAAAAAGAAGCTGTTGTATCATTAACTGCAATAGCCGGTCGCATGACAGCCACGGGAAGCCGACGGGTAAAGAGATCGGTTGTTATCGGATTACGTCGTTGAAGAGAAATTGTTCGAGCCATGTTTCCGAAGTAACAAAGACGCGACTGGATTGCAGCCATTCTAAGACCAAATATAACGTCCCAGAACACTCCAGCTCACAGGTTAGTCTGCTCCAAGCATTTACACAAAGGTCAGTCTGCTGTTGTAGTTAATGCGTCATTTTCATAACATAATTGGTGATATAGGTTACAAGCAAGTCTGGCGCTGAACAGAAATTGTCGCGCTATGCTCCTTTATTTATTGTGCATAAATAGTGAATTGTCCTGACACAATATTGCGTTTCGCTTCTGTTATTATGGTACATTGACAAAAACATATACTTTTATTCACAGGATAAAACAGGTTTTTTGTATCACTAATTGCCCAGTATGATTACAGCATACAATATTATTGTCACTGCTTGAAGAAAATAAGAACAACCCTAGGTTTCTCTTCAGCACTGTAGCCAGGCTGACAAAAAGTCAGAGCTCTTTTGAGCCAACCATCCCTTTAACGTTAACTAGTAATGACTTCATGAACTTCTTCACAAATAAAATTTTTATCATTAGAGAAAAAATTACCAATAATCATCCCACAGATGTAATATTATCTACAGCTACTCTTAGTACCATTGATATTAAGTTAGACTCTTTTTCTCCAATTGATCTTTCTGAGTTAACTTCAATAATTACTTCCTCCAAACCATCAACGTGTCTTTTAGACCCCATTCCTACAAAACTGCTCAAAGAAGTCCTGCCATTAATTAATTCTTCGATCTTAAATATGATCAACCTATCTCTAATAATCGGCTATGTACCACAGGCCTTCAAGCTGGCTGTAGTTAAACCTTTACTCAAAAAGCCATCTCTAGACCCAGCAGTCTTAGCTAATTATAGGCCAATCTCCAACCTTCCTTTCATATCAAAAATCCTTGAAAGAGTAGTTGTCAAACAGCTAACAGATCATCTGCAGAGGAATGGTTTATTTGAAGAGTTTCAGTCAGGTTTCAGAGCTCAGCACAGCACAGAAACAGCTTTAGTGAAGGTTACAAATGATCTTCTTATGGCCTCTGACAGTGGACTCATCTCTGTGCTTGTCCTGCTAGACCTCAGTGCAGCGTTCGATACTGTTGATCATAATATCCTATTAGAGCGATTAGAACATGCTGTAGGTATTACAAGTACTGCGCTGCAGTGGTTTGTATCATATCTATCTAATAGACTCCAATTTGTGCATGTAAATGGAGAGTCCTCTTCACACACTGAGGTTAATTATGGAGTTCCACAGGGTTCAGTGCTAGGACCAATTCTGTTTACATTATACATGCTTCCCTTAGGCAGTATCATTAGAAAACATAGCATACATTTTCACTGCTATGCAGATGACACCCAGCTCTATCTGTCCATGAAGCCAGATAACACACACCAATTAGTTAAACTGCAGGAATGTCTTAAAGACATAAAGACCTGGATGGCCGCTAACTTTCTGCTTCTTAATTCAGATAAAACTGAGGTTATTGTACTCGGCCCTGAAAATCTTAGAAATATGGTATCTAATCAGATTCTTACTCTGGATGGCATTACCTTGGCCTCCAGTAACGCGGTGAGGAACCTTGGAGTCATTTTTGACCAGGACATGTCCTTCAACGCACATATTAAACAAATATGTAAGACTGCTTTCTTCCATTTGCGCAACATCTCTAAAATTAGAAATATCCTGTCTCAGAGTGACGCTGAAAAACTAGTTCATGCATTTATTACTTCCAGGCTGGACTACTGTAATTCATTATTATCAGGATGTCCAAAAAACTCACTGAAAAGCCTTCAGCTAATCCAAAATGCTGCAGCAAGAGTCCTGACAGGGACTAGAAAGAGAGAGCATATTTCTCCTGTTTTGGCTTCCCTTCATTGGCTTCCTGTTAAATCCAGAATTGAATTCAAAATCCTGCTCCTCACATACAAGGTCTTAAATAATCAGGCCCCATCTTATCTTAATGACCTTGTAGTACCATATCACCCTATTAGAGCGCTCCGCTCTCGCTCTGCAGGCCTACTTGTTGTTCCTAGAGTATTTAAAAGTAGAATGGGAGGGAGAGCCTTCAGTTTTCAGGCCCCTCTTCTGTGGAACCAGCTTCCAGTTTGGATTCGGGAGACAGACACTATCTCTACTTTTAAGATTAGGCTTAAAACTTTCCTTTTTTCTAAAGCATATAGTTAGGGCTGGACCAGGTGACCCTGAATCCTCCCTTTGTTATGCTGCAATAGATGTAGGCTGCCGGGGGATTCCCATGATGCATTGAGTTTTTCCTTTCCAGTCACCTTTCTCACTCACTATGTATTAATAGACCTCTCTGCATTGAATCATATCTGTTATTAACCTCTGTCTCTCTTCCACAGCATGTCTTTATCCTGTCTTCCTTCTCTCACCCCAACCGGTCGCAGCAGATGGCCGCCCCTCCCTGAGCCTGGTTCTGCCGGAGGTTTCTTCCTGTTAAAAGGGAGTTTTTCCTTCCCACTGTCGCCAAAGTGCTTGCTCATAGGGGGTCATATGATTGTTGGGTTTTTCTCTGTATCTATGAAGCGCCTTGAGGCGACTTTTGTTGTGATTTGGCGCTATATAAATAAAATTGAATTGAATTGAATTGCTACATTTCTGTGATGGGTACCAGAAATTATTTCCACTGCTAATTAATTACCGTTGAGCTCAAAGGTCCTATTAATAAACGGTTAATGAATGTGTATTTATGACGACGATTTGTGAGACTGGTAAACTTATGATACGTACGATGGTCTTTCGTTCTACACGGTGCATTTCAAGGTCCTGCACCCATCCGTCGGTAAACTGTACCTGGGCTTGTTGCAGTGACCTGAAGTTACTAAACTTCATGAGTGTATGCACTCACTCCAAGAACCGTATGATTATAAATATGCATATAAATATGCTACAATGAGATAGCTGACTTCATCTAACTAGCAAATGTTGTCCAGGCTACGTTGGTGATACAGTTTTTTTTAATGTGTATGATATTTTTGTCATGCGATTTTAAAGCTGGTCCTACAACCGCATCCAAGAATAACATGCAGCTTATCTCAGAACTGTCGGTGAAAATTATTCTTGGAGCTAAGTTTAATTGAGCTGCATTTTAAAGAGGTGCAATTTCACAATTTGTGTATATTTTCTAAGTTCACTATTTTGTATGTGTTGAGAAAAACACAGATTTTAAAATTACATGGTCTAATATTTACATTTAGCATAACTGCAACATTATTTTTTCGTTGTTTTTTTTTTTAAAGACTCGAAAGGACTTGAAATTCAAAGTTTCAGACTTGTGACTTGACTCGGACTTTTACACCAGTGACTTGAGACTCGACTCTGACTTGCCTGACATTACTTGAGACTTGACTTGAGACTTGAGGATAAAGACTTGAGACTTACTTGAGACTTGCAAAACAATGACTTGGTCCCACCTCTGCTCCCCACTGCAGGGAAAAGGGTAACACCACCTGGGTCTGGGTGCAGTTCCCCCCTCCAGGGGCAAGGGTACCTAGACCTGGTTAGTAGAGTACGCTTGGGGAGTGTGATCGTGTGTACAACGTCTCTTTATGTCTGTCTCCACGTTGGTTGACTGTGGAGTGAGTGCATATGAGAGCATGAGGGGGTGGGGAATGGATGTTTGTGTCTGTGTGTGCCTGTATGTCTGTGTCTATATGTCAGGTTGGGTATCAGACGCCACCTCTCTGGGGACATCTCAGGCCCTCCAAGGTTTGGAGGCCTATCTCCCCCCACCACCACTTCCCCTGCCAGTGGCGGACTCCCTCAGGTGTTGGTGTGTTGGTAGTTCTTTGTGTCTGGGGGTGGGCGTCTGGGTACACACCGGCTCACTCCTTGGCGGCCGCTTGTCGGGGCCTGGAGCCTGGGCCACTTCGGAGGTGGGGTGCCCCCGGCCTCTCGGCCTGGGGCTCGGTCACTCAGGCACAGCTGGCTGCTGGCGGAGCTCACGGGCGCGTCACTGCAACTCCCCCTGGCTTCTGCTCCGCGGCTGCTGAGTGAGCCCTCATCTGGGACTCTCCTCAGCTCTTACTGGGACAGTGGCGCGGCTGCCCCTCTGTTGGTCTTCCTTGGTCTCTTGTGTTCTGGGGGCCTCTGGATGTCTGGAGTTTTGATCTCCTCCATACCTGCTTCATGCCCTGGAGGACGGGGCTGTGGCCCCCCCACACCCTCTAGCAGATCGTTACATGGAGAAACCTTTGGAATGCAAGCATGCTGATCCACACAGGTATACACACAGGTGTACACACGGGTATTCACAGACGCGGACTACAGCTTTCTTGGCTGCTGCCTCAAAGCACATTGTGCGCTGTCTATCTTGCGTGCTGCACAATATCGTTTATTATTTAGTATCTACTGATATCTACTGCTAGCTAGTTTATTGTGATGGTGCTGGTTTTTTTTATTATGTTGCTCTTTGTTGTTTGCTTTCTCTTCTGTTTTTTTTCTCCATACAGGTGACCCAGGAGTTTTGGGGTTTTTTCTCTCTTCCCCCCCTTCTCACCGTCTCTTCTCCCTTTTGGTTTTCTTTCTCTCCCTCTCTTTCTTTCATTCTTTCTCCCTGTCCTATCCCCCAGTCATGTCTGTCCCGTTTGTAACAACTGAAAATAAAATAAATACATAATTATAATAAAGGTCAATCAAATGGACCAATATGGCAAGGCCATGATGATCCACTTGGTAAAATAAATCCGCTTGGCATCTTTCTTGGCCTTGAGACAACAATTCTGATGGCTATAGATCCAAACGGGACACAAAAAAGAAAAAAAAAATGACAGAAGAAGTTTGCTTGATCGTTCCTCAGCTCGTCTGTGTGAAGCTGAGTGTAAAGAGGCTCCTGCTGTCAGAGAAACACTCTGACTGTTTCACAGAGTCAGACATGTTCAGACTGAATTTCAGTCAGAAACTCAGCATCAGATTGATGAAGCTGCAGATTAATTGTGGTTAATTTGTGATTAATTTCTTTGCTGCCAGCTGAAATTTAAATGTAATTTAAAAGAAGGATTCAAGGTTGTGTTTTTGAACCCAAAGATATCACATGAACGTGTATGAATTGTATGATATGTCTCTTCTATTTTTCCATCCATCCGTTCGCTTCCACATCTCCTTTTCAGGGTCGTGGGCGGTGCTGGAGCTGTCATCTTCTTCTTCTATTTTTCTATGATCATATTTTGATGTTGATTGTGATTGGTTTTATTTGTTTCTTCGGTGGTTGTAGTGTTTTAATATTTAGACTTTTTTCCATTATTGTAATTGTGTATAAAGTTTGATTTGAATGAAATTTACACTCAAATGCTTTCAGTGTTGCTGTGTTAAGTGTTTGCATGTCTAACGTTTGTATGGAAGACTGGTGGGGGAGGCTGTTACATCTTGCAGGAGGTCTCCTCTCTCCAGGAACTCACTCTGCAGGTGGGGGAGATACAGGAGAGGTGGAGGAAGAACTCAGCCTGGGTGTCTATGTCTTGTGTTGTCTGGAGGATGAGTGGATTAACGGACTATAAAGCACCAACAACCGGTATGACGAACGCGGCCGTGACTCTGGCAGACGAGCTGAACACTTTCTATGCTCGCTTCGAGGCTGCAGCTAAGGACTCCAACAATGCTAGTGCTAGCGGCGCTAACGGCTGCAGACAGGAACATACTGCCAGCACCGGAAACGTGCTCGTCATCTCCGAGCATGAAGTAAGGAGAGCCTTCAAAAGAGTGAACACCAGGAAAGCAGCAGGACCAGACGGCATCCCAGGTCGTATCCTCAGAGACTGCGCATACCAGCTAGCTCCTGTGTTCACTGAGATATTCAACATCTCTTTATCTCAGTCGGTGATCCCCACATGCTTCAAAGAGTCCATCATTGTTCCTGTCCCGAAGAAACCCCACCCTGCTTCTCTCAATGACTATCACCCTGTAGCCCTCACCTCAGTAGTGATGAAGTGCTTTGAACGCCTGGTCACTACCAGACACACTGGACCCGCTACAGTTCGCTTACCGTCCAAATCGTTCCACAGACGATGCCATCTCTCATCTCCTCCACACATCACTCACTCACTTGGACACTAGAAGGGGGAATTATGTTAAAATGCTCTTCATAGACTACAGCTCTGCATTTAATACCATAATTCCCTCAACACTCACCACCAAGCTGGAGCATCTGGGACTCAGCTCATCTATGTGTCAGTGGATCTCCAACTTCCTAACTGGCAGACCACAGGCAGTAAGGATGGGCGGACATGTCTCAGCCTCCACCACTCTCATGGTGGGCCTGATCTCTGATAACAACGAGACGGCCTACCTGAAGGAGATTAGGAATCTGGAGAACTGGTGCCAGAGGAACAACCTCCTTCTAAACGTCAGTAAGACAAAGGAGCTGATAGTGGACTTCAGCACTAAGCAGGAGAGGAACTACCAGACCCCCGTCATCAACGAGTGCCCAGTGGAGAGAGTGGACAGCTTCAAATACCTCGGAGTTCACATCACGCAGGACCTGTCATGGTCCTGTCACATCAACACCGTGGTGAAAAAGGCCCGACAGCGTCTCTACCACCTCAGACGCTTGAGAGACTTCCAACTGCCCTCCAAGGTGCTCAGGAACTTTTACTCCTGCACCATAGAGAGCATCCTGACGGGAAACATCTTAACCTGGTTCGGGAACAGCACCATGCAGGACAGACGAGCTCTACAGAGGGTTGTGCGGTCAGCTGAGCGCACCATCCGCTCCGAGCTCCCTGACCTGCACTCAATCTACAGCAGGCGGTGCTGGACCAAGGCCAGGAAGATCGTGAAGGACCTCAGCCATCCCAACAACAGACTGTTCTCTCTGCTGAGGTCAGGGAAGCGATTCCGCTCCCTGAAGACCAACACAGAGAGACTGAGGAGGAGCTTCTTCCCGCAGGCGATACGGTCTCTCAATCACACCACCACACAGTACTGACCCACACATATGGTTCTTACACACACACTGGACTTTCTGGACATTGTTTTCACTTTATCACTTAAATCACTTTAAGCATATTTGCACTGCACAAGACACTAAATAATGTGGATTGCACAACACTGGACATTATATTCTTCATTTCAGGTTAATACTTGTACAGCTGCTGTTATTGTGTATATATTTATTTATATTTCTTCATACATTCTTATATAGTTCTATATTGTGTATTTTGTTGTACAGTTATTTTATTTTCAACTTTAATTTATATATTTTATCTTATTCTCCCAGTTAAATTTACCCTTCATTCTAATTTGTGTTGTACAGTTATTTCATTTTTAACCTTAATTTATATTTTATTCCTTCCTAGTTAAATTTACCCTTTTTAATTTTTCATATTTATTTCCTATCTTATTCATAGCCTTTTCCTTTTTTGTTTTCTTTAGGTCACAAGCAGTTGTCCAAGCATTTCACTACATATTGTACTGTGTATGACTGTGTACGTGACAAATAAAATTTGAATTTGAATTTGAATTTGGATGACGGGGTGGGTGCAGTTTTCTCTGTGGTGGGATCGGGTGGGCCGTCCTGGGCTCTGTGGGGCCGGGCGGCGCTGCTGAACTGGGCCCCAGTCCAGATGGGCTTGGGCCCCCTTGCCCTTCCCTTCCTTCCCTCCCCATCTCCAGCTGCCTCCCTCTTCCCGCTCCACCACAATCACCCACACATGCAGGGCCTTGGGGTAAAGGTGTGTCACCAGGGTGCAGAGGAGGCATCTCCCCTCTGTCCCCTTTTGGCTGCCTCTGCCTCAATTTTATCCCACAACTTAGACATTCACATTACTCACACTCTCATAACACATACATATAGGACCTTGGGGGTGGGAACGCTACACGGCATCCAGAAGACCATCAGGGTGTACGACCTCACCCCTGGCGCCGTTGCCCACCTCTCAATTTTAAATCCACGTAGACATTGAGGGCTATCAGGAGGGGCTCTGCGCTTACCTGCTGCTGAGTAATTGCATATGAGAGCATGAGGGTGGGAATGGATGTTTGTATCTGTGTGTGCCTGTTTGTCTGTGTCCATATGTCAGGTCGGGTATCAGACACCACCTCTCTGGGGACATCTCAGGCCCTCCAAGGTATGGAGGCCTATCTCCCCCCACCACTCCCCCTGCCAGTGGCAGACGCCCTCAGACATCGGTGCGTTGGTGGTTCTTTGTGTCTGGGGATGGGCGTCCAGGTACTGCTTGTCGGGGCCTGGAGCCTGGGGCTCGCTCGGGCTCCTTCGGGGGTGGGGTGCCTTTGGCCTCTCAGCCTGGGGCTCGGTCACTCTGGCACAGCTGGCTGCCGGCGGAGCTCACGGGCATGTCACGTTTAAATCATGCTTTTTATCTGTTTTTGTTTTTTAATGTTCTGTAAAGAACTTGGGATCACCTTGTTGTTGAATTGTGCGATATAAAGAAACTTGCCTTGCATTTTGGCTGCTACCTCAAAGCACACTGTGCGCTGTCGATCTTACGTGCTGCACAATATTATTCAATATTTAGTATTTACAGTTATATTCACATAGATCATCGCGATGATGTTGTTTATTATATTGCTCTCTTTTGTTTGCTTGTTTTCTCTTTTTTCTTTCTCAACAGGTGATCCAGGTGATTGATAGATGGATTTTTTGTCTGTTTGTTTTGTTGGCTTGGACAACTTCCTACCAGACCCGTGGAAGTGGAAGCTTCAGTGAAGAAAGATTCCTGCTCCCAGCCGTTCATTGGCTCGGCATTTTAAACCCCTAAAGGGTCACCTGGCCTGTAAATAAACAGGGCCAATAAAACAAAAATCACAAGAATAATACAAAAATTTCAGCCAGTTTATCTTAATACATTAACTTATTCTTGTGTACACAGTAATTCATAAATAAATAATGTATATTATCAATAAAGATTGATCTAAACAGTTTAACTGCTATGTGCAGATAAAGGTTGCACAGCTTTAAAACATTTGCTATCCAGCAAATATCAGTCAAACTCAACACAAAGGTAACACAACAATCGTTCAAATTGTTTGGACCGGTGATCCAAATCAACTGGCGTTGGTCAAACAGATGTGTGGTAGACTTACTTTGAAGGAGCTGCTACCGACAAACCAGCAAATAAACACCAAATATTTCATCTGTGACATTTGTGAGGTTTCCTCAAACACACTCCGTCAGTCTTGTTGCTGTTGAACGACAAACTATTTAAAAATGTCGCGGGTTTACCTGGTCATATTCTCATTCACGGGGCGCTCGCCAAAACAAAAGCAAACCATTAACACCACGCCGATGCTGTTCACAGGACAGCAAGAGTAACGATCAGGAGCATCTGGTCTTCGTTATCGTTCCCCTCGTGCGTGTTATTACTGCGATTTCAGTGTTTTTGCTTCACAACTAAAGTGTGCAGTTTACTTTGTGCGCACTCAAATGGAGTCAAGTCAATTAGCGCCACCTGTGGTCAAGTGCCATAGCCTACAGCCAGATTAACTTGTGACACACATCTGAGCCACATTTGAATTCCTGTTTCATGCACAATACATTTGTAACTTTTAATTTTTTCTGTTTTTGTGTCTTGCAAATAAACCTTTAAACTGATTGAAATGATGTTATGTATTTATTTTTGGCCCTTATCTACGGTGGCCCTGAGAGGCCAAACGGACTGCAACTTAAGAAAACACCAGCAATAAAAAAAAAAACGCTGCAAAAGCACAAAAAACACAACTGAAATAGGAAAAAAGAAAACTGAACTGTTTCTGGGGAGACAATAGTAATTAGTAATAAACAGAGCCAGTGTGACTAAGTGGAGCTTGTGAGAGTGAGTGGATTGAAGAAAGTGAGGGACTCAGATGTGTCAGTTGGTTTGTCTTTGTTTGTGAGTGTGGAGGAGAGATTGGGTTGGTTTTAAAGCTAAGTTAAGAATATTCTGAGTTTCAATTCAATTTTATTTATATAGCACCAAATCACAACGACAGTCGCCTCAAGGCGCTTTATATTGTACAGTTTAATTTCCAAAACTTGCATATGATCTTCAGTTTGCAGCTGGACTATCACATAGCAGCTGGAGCAGTCTCACATGGAGGCCAGTCCACTGCTGCCACCTGTGGCCAAGTGCCATAGCCTACTACTAGATGAACTTGTGACACACATCTGCAGCAGAGGCTGAGTGGCTGCTCTCACACCTGGAGCATCCAAATCGACCCACAAACACGCTGAAAGATGCAATGCCATCAATGTGGATTGTCCAGACTGAGAGACCTCTTCCCTCTGATCCCTCCCCAAACCCTCAAACCCTCCTACCCACCTCGACATACAAACTCTGTGTGGCTTCACGTGTTCTGTTGATGTTTACATGATCGAAATAACTTGAACACAAACAAACAAAGAGGAAGACCGCACCGGAAGGAAACAACTACAAGTCCCAGCATCCTCTGTGTTTAGGGAGCAGCAGTGAAAGTGAAAGTATTGAGCCTCCGTTCAGAGCAGCAGGAGGAGGAAGGTGGATCTGAGGCAGGTGAGTGTTTACATGAATGTTTCTTCTTATGACATAAAATAATTCCACGCTGTTCGTGTCTGTGGGTGAAATGTGAGGCCGGTCGGCTCCTCTGAGCGCTGGTTTCCTGTAAGTAGAGAGGAAGTGAGTTTAGCTGAGCCTCCGTTTAGTGTGAGAGAGCAGGAGGAGAGTGAGAGCTGTGCTGAGGCAGGATGAGTGTTAACACCGCTCTGACATTACTGTGTCTCTGTGGCGGGAACAACAGGCTCCGTCAGTGGAGGCAAAAATAATCAGACTTTGGTTTTTCAAAGGAAACAACTTTATGTCGGAAGTTCCCGCACGCTCATTGGATAACGATGTGTCAATCTCGAGCTATTAGCCAATGAGCGTGCGGATTCACAGAAAGACCCGCCTTTATCACGGGACTTTAAAAACTACAATGGCGACAGAAACTCCGTGAGTGGAGTTCAGGGTGACGTTATGAAACTGTGACGTTTGAGCCACTTCCTGTTCTCAGTCCCAGCGTCCTGATCACCGAGGTTTCTGTTGCTCTGATATCTGATATTGATTATGTTGGTAAACAGGCTGTAGCATAAACATCAGGTCTGTTCTGAAAACTGTCTTTATTTTTTCAAAGTAAGGGAATATCTGTGGTCTGATACCGCGGGCTCATGGGCTAAGGACTTGGATTGACAAGTCAAGCGCAGATGATTGTGTTGTTTCTTATAAAGGCTTGTGTGTGTGTGCCTTCCTGTGTGTGTCCTTGTGTCAGTGGAACTGAATCAGTGTGTTAGAGAAAGTGCTCCTCTGCTGTGCCGTCATCGTGTGGATGCTTCTTTTAAAGTTGGAACTCATGTTTTTATGATCTGCTTCATTTCATTGAACCTTTATTTCTAACCATGAAGTCCCTTTGAGGTTACAGCCTCCTGGTTAGGTTTAGGCTGTTATTGTGCTTCAGGCTGAAATATGAGGAGTAAGGAGTGGGGCTGGTTAGCCCTCATGACCCTCACCATAACACATACGTCACAGGACAGTGTTTACCACAGAAACTCCATGAAATGATCAATGAGAACTTTAGAAACCCGTCAGTGTGATGCTTCCAGTACAACAGCACCTCTGAGTGTGTGTGTTTGCCTCTCAGACTAACTCCACCCTGACATCAAGAAGATGGAGGAAGAGGATGGAGCAGGATCTGCAGCATCCAGCTGTGTGTCTGTGAGGAGTGACCGGTCCAAAGGAAACCCTCCAGACTTCAGTAATGAACCTGCAGCAACAATGTAAGAGAGCTGCTGACTCATTTATTCAGTGTAAATAATGATTTTTGATGCAATGGGAGAAGAAAAATGACAAAAACAGTTTTAAAAATAAGGATTAAAATATTACAAACTATGTTTTTGAGTTTCCTGATGTAGCACAAAAATATATGAACATAACTGTATATAGGACAGATATTTACGGTTCTTTTAGGCAGCACCAAAAAACAAAAAGACTATTTTTAAGCTGTCTGAGGTAGTGAGTCAACATGTCACACTGGGTCAAAGGTCAGGGAGTAAAAGTGTGTTTTAAAGAGCAACATGTCAAAGGGTATTATTGTAAACTTTAACAAAAGACTGTTATGTGACAAAGAGTAAGTACATTATTTTTATGAGTTTCAGATTGTTCATCATGTCTTTAATTTAACATTTCCATTTTTTCCTTCCTATCTCATGAAGCTGTTACATTTATTGTGTGGAGATCAGGGAGATATTTTACTGTTACTGTCATAACCATTATCATTACCATTGCATTAATCATCATTTCATCAAAGCATTTATTGATGCTGTTGGTATTACGTTAAAACTTGTTTTACAGGTGTTATCATAATCCCATATTAACCTTTATTCCAGGTGCAGTTATAACTATTTTTATACACATCTTGCAGTTTGTGCTTTTAAAGAGTTTAAGCTCAGTCTGATAATTGATGGTCAGAAGCTTCGTCTGGCGCGATGTTGCGATGCCGATCTATTGTGCAAAGTGACTTAGAGGTATGGAAGGATTGCCTACACGCTTACAAAACACACATGATACAAGTATTCATTATTATCTTTTATTCGTTTATATCCTTTTTATTGAGCTTTGAGTAGTGGCATTTGATTAAAGCATTTATTCAATATATTACACATATAGTTTCAGTTAAATTGTTACACATATGAGAGTCTGGGTGTGAGCTTTAGTAGGCGAGAGGTGAGACAGAGTGCAATTGAGGTCGAGACATCCAGACATCCTAGACTTATATTCTAGGTAAGAGTTCAGACATATTTTGCTTGTAACTGCATTTTGTGCCTGCATAAGTGATAGTTTGTTGCAGGACGTGCGTCTGATGTTCCAGGGATAAGTGAAAGCAAGACGAGCTACAGGAAGCACCTGGCGTGGAGACGATGTTCTTTTCAAACTGTGTCAAAAGTTGTCAACAGAACATTTGTGTTTTTAACTCATGCAAGTATCTGCTCTGACGCAAGAGGGGGCGTAATAATATCCTGATGTTATAAAAGCAACTGCTTGTGTGCTTTTGGGCGGAGATCGACGCTGATTGTGTAACGGTGTTCATCTCCCTACGCATGTGTTCATTAAAATCATCGTTTGACCTAATTCTTCTGGACCTTCGTTGTTTTGTTCTCATCCTCAATATTCTGAATACGCGACAATTGTTTTTCTTTTAGGATCAATAAGAGGCCAGAATCTCCTGGACCTGAACCCAGCTGTGTTTCCTTAAAGAGCAACGTGTCGAAGGATATTTATATAAACTTTAAAGGCTGTTCTTCTGCTGCTGAGAGGTAATGTGTGTCTAGATGTTGTTCCTGACTCTGTATTTTTGAATAAATCCTCATGTTTAATATCAGCTCAGCTCTTTTTCACACATTTCTATGTTGGTATGTGAAGCGGTGTGTGTTGGAGTGTTTCCACAAACACAGCAGTCAGAGTGGAAAGAGTGGATGTTGTAGGAGGTGTTTGTGTAGTGAAGAGGCTGAGTGTCTGTAGGACTCCAGCTGCTCCAGCAGGTGTCTCCTTTGTGCTTTGCTTCAAACACAGTGTAGGGAGGAGCTTCCACTCAGGTGTTTCAGGTGTTGCTGGATGGAGGAGGACAAATAGTTTTTCCCTTCAGTGACACTTCAGCAGCTCAATGTTCTGGGAGATGTTTGTCTTTATGAAGGTTTATAGATTCTTGTTCTTACTTTGGTTAAACTGAGCAATACATTTTCCATCTAACATTTAAAGTAAATTTCCAGGTGAATAAAAGACCTGCAGCTGCAGCCTCTGTGATGTTTCACAGTCTGAAAGTAACAAATTCAACCAGAGTTCAAACAAAGGCTTAATATACGTGTGTGTTTGATATAATGCCAACAAGTACAAACAGGTGTTCTTACAGGTCTTAATCACAGAGGTCTGATAAGTCTGGTGACTTTCACACTCAGCAATTTTGCTGCCTTTTATTTTATATTGGCCTTTTTAAAGCCCTTCAAAGTCTCCCACATTCATACAGAGCTTTTAACACCAAACTCCTTTACAGTCCTTCTCCTCTCACACACGATCACACGACTGATTTGTCTGCAGCAGCTGTGTTACTGCTAGTATTTTATTATGTGTGTAATCTCCTCATATTGTTCCTGTGGTTTAGTTTGACGTCCTTCTGCAAACTCAGCTGCTCTGTTGCTGATACACGTCTCCATGAATATGATTGATCAGATGCTGCCAACACCATGTGTTTCATGTGAGCGCTCAGCTGAAAGCCTGGGTTGACTTATCGAGTTAATAACAAGCTCCACGTGACTGTGAATGCTAAAGTGAATCCAGATAAAGGAAAGAGACCCTGCTAATGTTGGACTCACTTCTTAGTGTGGATCCCAGGAGGAAGTTCAACATAGCCATTCTTTGTGCTAGCTCGACCAAACCTGAGAGCACAGTGCAGGATAATGATCATCATCTGTCTCTGTCAAGGACATTTAAAATCCACAAATAACAAACATAATTATATTTGATCATTAAAAATATGTTTTCACTTAAAAAAGCATGAGCACACTGGTGGATTACAGAAACATGAAAACTCGTTAACAGTAAAGTTAATTTAGGCGTAAGATTTTATCATTGATTTTAAAGTCTCTGCTGCAGCGAGGTGAGCTGTTAGTAACAAGAACTCTCTGATTTAAATGATTTTGATGTTTCCTGGTTTCTAAAATGCATCTCTGTAGCAGAGCAGTGTCTCCAAGGACACACAGGCTCAGCTGTAACTGTCAGTTTATCTGGTTTAAGACACATTTGGACTCAATTGGCTGTTTTTAACTATGTATTTTAATCAGAGGTGTAAATCTAGACCTCACACATCTGGATCCTAAACTATGATAGAAACAGCTGCTAGCAGTGGGTAGTTTGACTTTGATACGCTGCTCTAGAAAGCAAACAAAGGTTTGTGCAGCTCCTCTTCAGAAAAGTGTTCAGAGAGCAGCTGCTGTATTAGACAAAGGCTCGTCGTGTGAGCCCAGATGTGTGTAACAGCTGGATGAAGGAGAACCATCACAGTCGCGTCTCCATCCCGCCTTTATTAATGAACTTCCTGTTGCTTGCAGATGACAGGAACACAAAGTGTTTGTACCACGTGATGCTGCAGGATTTGTTAACGTGTCCATGATGGTAACATCTCCTCGTCTAACTGCAAACACATGAGCGCTCCTAACGGCAGCTATCACAGCCACACAGGCAGACTGTGTCTCACTGTTGCATTCAGGGACATTTGTTTTCCTGTAAAAAGCTGAACTCTAATCTAAGAGGACTGTTACTGACAGGAAACAGCTGCATTATCTGCAGTCTGTGTGATCACAGCTGCTTCAATCACTTTATCAGAGAATTGATCATTGAATAAAACATGTTTGTGTCTGCAGAGGTCAGAGGTCACAGTCTGCAGGATCCAGCTGTCCGTCTGTGAGGAGTGATGGGTCCAAAGGTCAACCTCCACACTTCAGTGCTGAACCTGGACCAGTGAGGTCAGAGACCTGTGATGACTCCTTTACATGTTTGTGTTTTCCTGGATAAATATGACCAAAGATTCATTAAAAAGATAAAAATCTTAGACTTTGTCCTGTAGCGCTGTGTGGCAGGCAGGATTGGACCCAAACACAACAGGATGAAGTCAAAGAGGCAGCTTTATTTCAGCTGTCAACATGCAAACAGCAGAAATAAGGAAACATAACTGTAGGTTTGCAGTGAATGAAGCCTCACCTCGACGCTCCACTTTGTCCCTCTTTTCCTTCTCCAAACAGCCACATCAGGAGTCTCTGATGGAGTTTTAAAATATTTAATTACAAATGTCCAAAGATGGGTTCAGGATACCTGAATCCACAATTATTAAAGCTAAAATAGTTCACAGGGTTTGGACTTTGTTAGGTGACGAGAGAACATCAAAGTGTTTTTTATCTTCAAACAGTATTTTATCACTTCAGTTGCTCTCACAGCCCTGTTTGTTATTTTAGTAAGTAAGTAAGTAAAGTTTATTTATTAAGCGCTTTTCATAGACAGGTAGTCACAAAGTGCTGCACACAGAGATTAAAATAAACAGTACGATAAATAGCAAAATGCACAATATACACAATATAGAGTTTAAATGTAAATTAAAAATATAACAATGTAAACAGCATTGGTCAACAGAAAGCTTGTTTAAACAGTAAAGTTTTTAACTGTTTTTTAAAGGATCCCACAGAGTCAACCAAACGTAGTTGTAGAGGTAGACTGTTCCACAGCCTTGGTGCCACAGACTGAAAGGCTCCGCCCCCTTTCGTCTTCAGACGTGTTCTGGGAGCAACCAACAAACTCTGAGTCTGTGAGCAGAGACAGCGAGCAGCAGTGTATTTAGTGAGAAGCTTGGATAAATAATCTGGGGCCATTTAGTGCTCTGTACGTTAAAACAATCATTTAAAACGAATTCTAAAATCTATTGGGAGCCAATGTAAAGAACATAAAATAGGAGTGATGTGAGCTCGCTGGGTAGAGCGAGTTAGTAGTCTGGCTGCTGCGTTTTGTACAGCTTGGAGGCGAGAAAGAGATGATTTATCCAAGCTGGTAAACAGGGAATTACAATAATCTAAACGCGATGACACAAATCCATGGACAATTTTTTCCAGTTCAGCTAAGGAGACCATATGTCGCAGTTTAGAAATATTCCTTAAATGAAAGAAACAGGAACGAGACAGAGACTTTACATGTGAGTCAAGGCCCAAAGAAGAGTCAAATATTATTCCAAGATTTCGAATATTTGGCTCAGCAGAAGAACAGAAAGGGGCAACAACTTGACTGATTTTAGAATATAGATCAGGAGGAGCTATGATCATGGTCTCTGTCTTGTTCTAACAAGGTAGCTGTTAGAAAGCCAGTCAGAGATTTGAGTTAAAGCCTGGACTAGGGTGGACAGCCTATCCAGCTGATGAGGCTTAACCAGAGCTCTTATGTTTCACTCAGTGCTCCCACCAAACACCTTGGAGGACACATTAGTGTGATTTAGATTTCATTGGTGTAAACACCAGTCACACAAGCTAACCCATGGAGGCAGCAGCAGGCTTTGTGTTTGGTAAAGTCTGTTGGCTTAAACTAAGAGAGTTTAGTTTGTTAGCACAAAGAGCTGTCAGCTAAAGCCCCGAATGCACTTTGAATACAGACGAACTGAGAAAAACACTTTAAATACAGCAAACAGTCAAACTGACCACATGTTTTTCTGCTGATCATCCACAGCAGTACGTTTAGCATTCATGCTAGCAGCAGGCTATGACTGTTAGGGTTGCCAACCGTCCCTTAAAAAACGGAATCGTCCCGTATTTAGAAACAAAAGCACACGTCCCGTATTGAGCTAATAAGGGACGCACTTTGTCCCGTATTGAGCTAATAAGGGACGCACTTTGTCCCGTAATACAGTGAGAATCAAAAGTGGTCTATAAATGTTTATGGAATTAACGCTTTGTTTGAAAACATAATTCCCAGCCCCTCTCCTGCTTTGTGACCAATGAGCTGACAGCACACTTATGACAATTCAGATTACCGCTCATCTCATTGGTCGAGGAAAGGTCGCTTGCGGAGAAAATACCGGAAGACAACAGATGACCACAACAAGAAGCATGGCCAACAGGGAAACAAACGCCGACACTGCGGTGCAAGTCTCGGACGACAGTACACCTAAAGCTGGGCAGACACTGTGCGATTTTTTCAGTCACGTTATTCAGCTCCTGCTCAAACTGCACGATTGACTCGCAGTTGGTAGGTCACGATGCAGGGTCTCACACTATACCGCCCGATGCTCTGATGCGACCTGAGTGCTCACACTGTGCCTCCATAAAATGAAGGTTATAACAGAAAATCTGTCGCTCTCTCTGTCTTTCACTCACACAGACACACCACCACCATCAACTTTGCTAAATTGCTAATGAAAAACATTGATCAGGCAGCTGTGATTAAGCAGCATGTAAATCCAACTATGTTCACGGTTGTTGTGGTCGTGATAATTTTGTGGGGCCACATTGAAAAGGCTCTGATGAGCTTTCCAAAGTTCTACAGTTGTGCCTCCATCGCTTGTGTCCAGATCACACGCTGCACAGCCGTGCTGCTCCGTCTTTTTCACCAACGTTTACGTGTTTGCGCGTGAGCAGTGTGAACGGCTGTGGTGACACGCTCACGAGCGATTGATGATCGGGAGCTGCTCGAGGTGTTAATCGCTTCTCGTTACCCCACGTATACTACACGATGCACGATGAAGGCCAAAATTGGGCCGATCGCCAAATCGGTCGCATGACTCAAAAATCATCTCAAAATGGGCCAAAAATCGCACAGTGTGAGCCCAGCATCAGAGCAGCAATGTTTGTTCGCTCAGAGAAAGAAAAAAAGGCTGCAAAAGTACAGGGAGGAATGGGAAAAGGAAAACACCTGGCTGGAAAAGTGCACGATAACACCTATAAAGCACACTGCACTGTGTGCCGGCGCACTTTTTCCATAGGCATGCTTCTAATGGTGGGCACATGAAGAACATGAGGGGCGTGAAAGCTCGGGGAACCCTAAACCAATTTGTTGTCCACCAGGCCACGGCAGAAGCAGATATGGTATGTAAACAGTGGTTTGTTTTTTAAACCCTCTGGTTAAGGTTAATATGGGCATGTGCAGTGAATATCAGCGCTATGTGGCCAGAAGTGTGATAATATAATTTATTTTGTGTAATAAACAACTGCAAGGATAGATGATTACAACAAATAGATGACTAATACATAAAAGTAATACATAGATGAATAATGATGATGAGTTATGATGCGTAATCATGGGAACAAGTGGGTTTACAAACAGGAGCAGCTGATTAGCATTAGAAAAGCTGAAATAATACCTCAGCTGAAGCCAATTGCACTAAATGCACTATATGTGCACTGTTACAAGAATATTTTTCGTTCTATTGCTTTCTATTAATTTATATAATTTTAAGTTAAGCAGGACAGAGTTCTTTTAAAGAAAGATTTACTTTTATTCTCAAAAGTTAAGCATGACAGGCTTCTGTTTAAGAAAGAGACCTGTTTTACTGTGTTAATGTTGTCATTTTGAGCTAAAAATAAATGGCTAAAGGATCATTTGTTTCCCATATGGTCATATCACAAAGAATAGAATATGCATCTGCTTAAATCAAATTCAAGTCAAATGGTTAAAAAAAAATTTCACACACACAAAAAAGAGCTACCACACTGGGAAGGGTGAAGACAACTAGGTTGCCCGGCCCTGGCCACGAGGTGTCCCTTATTTATTTTTCAGGGAGTTGGCAACCCTAATGACTGTCCACTGAGCACCAACACAGGTAGGAGTGAGCAGTGATGAAGCAGGACTGTGGGCAAGTTTGAGCTACAATCCTATTGGCTTCTCAGTTTCTCCAAAGAAAAGGGGAAAAATTCTTGGTGTTGTGAAGATGTGAGTTGGTCTTGTTGTCGTGGGGCTGGAAGGATGCTGGCAGTGAGAGGCTTTTCATACAGTGTTCAGTAACAGAATGAGAAGAAAGCCACTGCACATGAAACAAGGTGCTCGTAGTGTTTGTTTACTGTGTTTGTGCCACAATGTCAGATCAGTTGTAGATTCACATGCAGACTTGTCCAGTGAAACCAGTGCAAGTACTGCAGTACAGAGCAAAGACTAAGCAAGCCAGAAGAGCTCTCCAACTTTCTGAAAGTATCAGGATATTTGAGTGATAAGAAAAAGTGGATCATGCAACAATGTCCCTCAGCACACAAAACAATCAAAGCAGAATAAATATAGTGTTTTAGATCAAACACTTACAGGGACCTGAAGAGAGAGAACCAACAAAATGTCATGGCTAACAGAGGAACTCAAGCACAGACTGAGTTCTGACAAACAAAAAGGTGACAGTTTATTTACCAAAGGGGTGAACCACAGTGCTCTATATATGTACAGTGAGTTGGGGAGGGGGTCCAGGGCTCCAGGGAAAAGAGGGAAGGGAGTCCACACTCACTCCTCTTCTGTCACTCTTGTCCTGCTCTCCACTCACACAGCCACACACAGGAATCACAGGTAAGCGTCTGTAACCAGGTCCGGGGAAATATTTACTCAAAGTATACACAAAGTTAACCCAACTGGTGAATTAAAAGAGAGATTTCTTAGCAAGGAGCTGAGATCATGAACACAGGAGGGTCAATATCCCAGCGACGAACTGCTCCATGCCGCAGCGTTAAATGGTTACCGGTAAGCCCAGGTGAATCAGCAACAGGTGGTGTAATCATCATAACTGTGTGGACCAAGAGCGAGAGGCCATTACAAGCTCCACCCAGGCAGGCAAAACGCTAGCAGGAGAGAGCAAAACATAAAACCTAAAAAGCCATCATGAGCCAGCCAGAGAGACACAGAGTTTATACTAGAAGAGAAACCTGCTCATCTTCATCATGTTTGTTTAAATAGAGAAAATCAGAAGTCTCTGTGTGTCAGACCACGGCTCTACACAGACACTTCTAAGCTGCTTCAGAGTGAACTGACCCAGATAATCTGCACACAGCGGCTGTAAAACAGTGAAAGTCATAACTGTCTCTCTGATGGAAAGCTTTTATTGTGAAGTCAGGAAGTCTGCAGGAAGTGTTGAGTTTGTATTCATCACTCAGTGTTTAATGAGACAGGCAGACAGGAAGAGCAGCTCATTAGTGTTGATGAAATCAAAGGAACTGTGAGGAACTGCAGTTTGGTCACATCTGGATGTTTTTCACTGACAGTAAATGTTTTAGTGATAAAAAAAAATGTGTTCACAGACAGAGGAAGAGGAGTGGTGTTTGTGAGGAGGAGCAGCTGTCCTGCTGTGCTTTGTGTCAGGACGTCCTGAAGGATCCAGTCTCTACCAGCTGTGGACACTGGTTCTGCAGACAGTGCATCTCCTCATACTGGGACCAGTCTGCTTCATCGGGAGACTCCTCCTGTCCCCAGTGTGGAGAAAGATCCAGAAGCAGAGCTGGACTGCAGACAGCCAGTCAGAGCAGCTGTGTACAAAGTAAGACTGAACATCTGTCTGCTGATGGACTCATTTCTGAAAACTGGACTTCTTGTGTTGTTCAGACATTGAAGAGTTTTCTTTCTCTTTAGTCTCATTGTTTTTCTTTCTTTCAGCAGATGTTGGTCTGCAGGAGGTTTTAGATGAACATAAGATCAGTCTGAGGAGGAGATGTGAACGTGTGACTGAAGGAAGTGATGAAACAGGAAGTAGAACCCTCCTCAACAGGATCTACACTGAGCTCTACATCACAGAGGGACAGAGTGAAGAGGTTCATACCCAACATGAGGTGAGGCAGCTGGAGACAGCTTCCAAGATGGACGCCCTCCATGACGCTCCAATCAGGTGCCAGGACATCTTTAAAGCCTTACCTGACCAACAGAGACCCATCAGAGTGGTTCTGACCAACGGCGTGGCTGGTGTTGGAAAAACCTTCTCAGTGCAGAAGTTCACTCTGGACTGGGCAGAGGGCTTGGAGAACCAACATGTCAGTGTGGTGGTTCTGCTTTCATTCAGGGAGCTGAACCTGATCAGAGATGAGCAGTACAGTCTTCTGGAGCTGCTCCATGTTTTCCATCCAACATTACAGAAGGTCACAGCAGAGAAGCTGGCTGTCTCTCAGCTTTTGTTCATCTTTGACGGCCTGGATGAAAGCAGACTTTCATTGGATTTCACCAACAGGAAGCTGCTGTCTGATGTCACACAGAAGTCATCAGTCAGCCAGCTGCTGACAAACCTCATCCAGGGGAATCTGCTTCCCTCGGCTCTCGTCTGGATAACTTCCCGACCCGCAGCAGCCAATCAGATCCCTCCTACATGTGTTGACAGGCTAACAGAAGTACGAGGCTTCACTGACGCCCAGAAGGAGGAGTACTTCAGGAGGAGATTCAGTGATGAAGAGCTGTCCAGCAGAATCATCTCCCACATGAAGACATCCAGGAGCCTCCACATCATGTGTAGTATCCCAGTCTTCTGCTGGATCACTGCTACAGTTCTGGAGCACATGTTGACTACAGAGCAGAGAGGAGAGCTGCCCAAGACCCTGACTGACATGTACTCACACTTCCTGCTGGTTCAGACAAAGAGGAAGAAGAACAAGTACCATGAGGGACGTGAGACGAGTCCACAGGAGCTGACGAAGGCTGATAGGAAAGTTCTTCTGAAGCTGGGGAGGCTGGCGTTTGAACATCTGGAGAAAGGAAACATCATGTTCTACCAAGAAGACCTGGAGCAGTGTGGTCTGGATGTGACAGAGGCCTCGGTGTACTCAGGAGTTTGTACAGAGATCTTCAAAAGAGAGTGTGTGATCTTCCAGAAACCAGTCTACTGCTTTGTTCATCTGAGCATTCAGGAGTTTCTGGCTGCTGTCTACATGTTCCACTGTCACACCAACAGGAAGACAAAGGTGCTGAAGAACTTTTTGGGAAAAAAATACAACAAGTCCTCTCTGGATGATTTCCTGAGCAGAGCCATGTATAAATCCCTCCAGAGTGAAAATGGCCACCTGGACCTGTTTGTTCGCTTCCTTCATGGCCTCTGTCTGGAGTCCAACCAGAGACTCTTAGTAGGTCTGCTGGGTCAGACAGAGATCAGTCCAGGAACCATCCAGAGAGTCATCAACAACCTGAAGGAGATGAACAGTGATGAAATCTCTCCTGACAGAAGCATCAACATCTTCCACTGTCTGATGGAGATGAACGACCTCTCAGTACATGAGGAGATCCAAGAGTTCCTGAAGTCAGAGAACAGATCAGAGAAGAAACTCTCTGAGATCCAGTGCTCAGCTCTGGCCTTCATGCTGCAGATGTCAGAGGAGGTTCTGGATGAGTTGGACCTGCAGAAGTACAACACATCAGAGCGGGGACGACAGAGACTGATTCCAGCTGTGAGGAACTGCAGAAAGGCTCGGTGAGTCCAGATGTGATCATTAACATCATTGATCAGTGTAGGTTAGTAGTTTAATTTTGAAAATAAAATCAGATTGTAACCACAAAGTGTTTGTGTCCGTACGCTGCAACCTTCCACACCATTCCTTTATTGTACAGACTCAGCAGCAGCTCCATGGATCCCAAATCCAAGAGTGGAGAACAGATTTGAAGTGTGTCACATCCATGCAGTCACAGCTGTTTCCACCATGTTTCCACTGATATTAATCCTGTTCAATGACACGTTTCATATCAGTGAATATGTTCTTTAGGACGTCCACTGACATGTTTAAGTGTCCTGCTGGAAATCACTCAAATCATCCATGAAATCCATGAAAAATCCTTTTAGTGTTTCTAACTTCACCCTCTGTCCTCTCTCTCTCTCCATCCTCCTCACTGCTTCTTTCACTGATAATCACACAAACATCGTATTCAGCTACAAAATAACACAATAATATCATCTGATGATCATTATTATAAGAGCAGGATCCATATTTGATATCAGAGTAACACACTGCTTGGTTATGTGCAGTCATCATCAGTGACTGTGGGTCAAACAGAAGCTCTCTGATTGGTTGCTGACCTTGGTCACCTGTCCACTCTCACCTGTTTGTGTTTGCTCTCTCTTTGCTGTCTCCATCCTCTCTCTCCTTTCTCTCCCTCTCTGTCTTTGTACGTCACTCAGGTCCAATGGAAACAGTGACATTTACAAACCAATCAAAGACAAACTGATCCCTGTCAGGTTATAACAATATTCAAAGTGAATACAGGCTGCTGCTGGACACAGACAGGTAACATCATTTTGACTTGCTGTCACCTGGATCTGGACTCATAAACACTGAAGCCCTGAACAGGAATACAAATCATTTTCTGCCAACTAGCGACACACCAGCAGATAATGGCTCAGAAAGCTCAAATGAGCCAATCATTTCTGTGTTTAGTTCCCCTGAAATCAGATCTGATATCAGCAGCTCTGAGTTCATTCATCATTATTGTCCAGTGATGAGATTTCTGCTCCGTTTGGTAACAGTCAGCAGGTTTTTCCTGCGTGTGGACGTGAACAGTCGTACCTGACAGCAGGTAGCAAACAGAGATCATCTTTCCAGCTGGAACTCTTCACTGAGCTGAACTCATTCAAAATGTTCTGGAGTCAAAACAGGAAACAGTCCAAATGTGTGTCTTCACTCTGACTCTGGATCAGATCTCAGTGACAGACTGTGGACATTATGGAAGCCTAAATGTGACACCATCTTCCTCCTTCATCTGCAGATTAAAGCCAAACAAAGATGCTCATTAAAAGTCTGCAGGTCTGAGAGAGACTCAATCGTTGTGTCATGTCAAACACAGTAAGAGGAGCTGAAGCACAGATGTGAAGAGCAGATTCATCAGATTATGACCTCACTCTGTTTTGTCTTCATATACATTCAGTCTGTGTTTATAATGCAGATTTTCTGCTTTTATAATAACACATTTTATATTTTCTATCATCACAGACTGACTCTGTGTGGACTCTCAGAGTCTCACTGTGAAGTTGTGGCCTCAGCTCTGAAGTCCAACCCCTCCCATCTGACACGGCTGGACATGAGTGAGAACCTCAACCTGCAGGATTCAGGTGTGAAGCTTCTGTGTGCTGGACTGGAGAGTCCAAACTGTCGACTGGAGACTCTGAGGTGAGTTCACTGACTGCGGCTGTTGTAGTTTTTCTATATTTCAGGTCTTTGATTGATGTTTGAAACTTTCTTTAGTTCCTAAATGTTCAGGATGTGTCTGAAGACAAATGTGAAGAAGTTTGAGTGCTTTCAGAAATGTTGTCTTTCCAAACGACTGAACAACAGTTTTTCCTTTTGGCTCCAAACAGAAGTGACAGACTTGAGCAGGGTTCATTTAAAGGCTGACAGAAGTGGAGTGGTGACGGGGAGATGTTTGACAGGACAGTGTTTCAGCCTCCACAGGTTCATGTTGTTCTCCATCAGTCAGTGAAGATGAAGTCAGTGCTGATGAGGCTGTAGAGTGTGTGAGGGATGTGAATGAGGATGATGAAGATCTGATGATAACAGATAAAAACAGGCTGCAGAGACTTTGAGCCATACAGGGCACACAGTGTGTGTACAGAACAGCTGAAATCATTATGGAGGCCTCACTGGAATATGGAAGCATCACAGTACAGCTTCAGTGAAGCTTTAAAGTCTCTGATATGAGATGAGAAATGAAGCAGCCAGAGCTTTTTCATGAGTGGAAACCCACTGTGACTGTGAGCTGCTGCTACAGCCTCCAGATTAGCCAGCAGCTCATCCTGCTCAACATTTCCTCACCAACTTTAATGGAAGTGTGATGTTTTCAGCTGGAGTGATGGTCAGGGTGGCCTCCCTCTCCTCTTCTTCTCCTCTTCCTCTTTCATTTGTAAAGCCACTTCTGCTGCTTTCATTCATTTGGAAGTCCTGTAGCTGAGTTTGGGAGAGACTAACAGCCTCGGCAGCAGAGGGGAGAAAGGCTGTAACACCACCACTTTACTCTGTTCTACCTGTCACATCATTTTATCAGGAAACAAATATGCTCATGTTTTTACTATGTTTGTCTTGAAGATGTAAGAAGATCACATGGTGCTTTTTGTTGTGTTGGTTTGTTTGCTGTCTCTTGGATGGAGCCCAGCTGTGCGTGGCCCCTGGGCCTGTGGTCAGAGTGTGTGCTGGATAATCCGGCCCAGGATGAGGCCAAACTGACATGGGATGAAATGTCTGTCACATAATTGAGCTTAGTGTAGTTTCATTTCTGCACAATTTAAAAACAACCAAAACTTTGTTCTGTCTTTTCTATGTTATACTGTAGACTTTCTTTGATACTGTGTCCAAAAGGAGCAGCTTTTACTTTGAAGGGGAGGCGTCTCTGTTTCCTCTTCAGGTTGGATGATGGAAGCAAATGAGTGTGTGATGTTCTTTCAGTGTTGCACTTTGTAGACGCTCCCTGAGCACTGGTCTCACAGCCAGCTGCACATAGAGACCAGTGTTGTTAGTCCAGGTCAGAAGATGACTTGTTGGAGTGAAAATGAGCTTGTAGTTTGTCTGCTTTAATAATGTGACTGGAAAAAGGTGTTGGACTTCAAATATGTCCATTTCTTTCACACTTCACCTTTAAAAGTGAAGCCTTGTGGTTCCTGGAAGGAAAAACACGACTTTTTCAAGTCTTTGTCCTGTTTTTATGATAAATGTACGACTTTAATGTGAAACATTCAGAGTTTTTTCTCTTGTTGTGTTTGTTTGAAGCTGCTTCCTGTTGGCTTCAGCTGTTTGGAGTTTCCATTTTCTAAACTTCTACATTCTGAACCTTCTTCAGCTCTGAACAGATGATGAAACACTGAATGATTTCAAGCACTTTGTCTAATAAACTTACATCTTTCATTCTTTATACAGATTGATCAACTGTGGTTTGTCAGAGATCAGCTGTGATTATCTGGCAGCAGCACTGAAGTCCAACCCCTCCCATCTGAGAGAGCTGGAGCTGAGTAGCTGTTCTTCAATTTACAGGAACAACCTGCAGGATCTGTGGTTTACTAACAAGAAAAAGCTGCAGGATTCAGGAGTGAAGCATCTGTGTGGTTTCCTGGAGAGTCCAGGATGTGGACTTGAAACTCTGAGGTCAGTCAGCATGTTTTAGTTGTGCTGAGATGAATATGATGTGAAAGTTGTGCTGACACTAAACTGCAGACATCAGGCTGATATTATACTGATCCACACTGAGGATCTTCATGGTAAAGTCTGTTTTCTTCTTCTCTGGTTTAGTCCATTGACTGCGGCAGAACAATGTTCACATTTCAAACCTTCAAAGAAGAAGAAAAATCCTCCACTGGATAATTCACTGTGAAACTCTCCAACTCTTCATTCCACCTTAAAGTCTGTCTGACACTGAAATCCAAAGCAAAATGTGCGTTTGCTTTACAGACAGCAGTCCAACACAAACATACACACATCATCCAAAACACAGTCCAACATCCAAATCTCCTCCACTGCCAGCATGAATGATGGGAAAGAGAAGGAGGAACACTCTGACATTCAGGGTTAGAATGAGTTTCATGAAGCAGACTGTGAAGATCAAAGCTGCATTAGAAAGCTTACATGAATGAATGAGTGGACAGAAGTGGACAGAGATCATCTGAAGCACTTCAAAGGCTTTAAATCAGCACATTTCTCTTTATTCTTTATCAACTCTGTTAGTTTCTCTCAGTTTTCTGTGGAATGAAGCTAACAGCAGGCTAATAAGATGCTGACCAATAGGTTTCTATTAAAGGTTGTAATTTGTATATGAAAAAGTGCTTTGGCTCAGCAGGGATCAGCTTACAGGTAGAATACAGCTGCTGGATGGGATTAGCATGTCATAGCTATCTACCAAACTGCTAACTGGGGGATTTCAGGCCATCTATGGATCATTTCTGCTAACTGTTTATTCAGCTTAGGCTCACAGGGCTGCAGCCTGTGCCCTAGCTGTCATAGGGCAAGAGGCGTGGTCCACCTGCACAGGTGAGCAGTCCATCACAGGGCCAACAGAGAGAGACAGAGAAGCACTCTCTCACAGCCACACCTACAGCCAATTTAGAAGCACCAATGAACCTAAGCAGCATTTCATTGGACTGTGGGAGAACATCCAACCTCCACAGAAAGGCCAACAAGCTTCAACCTACAACCTTCTTGCTTTAAGGCACTAGTGCGAACCACTTTTCCCCATTTCAGCCCAAATCCTGCATCTTCCTGTTTCTGACTCCAGGCCAGCTCCACTAACACTTTCTCATCAGACACTGCCACCTAGTGGAGGAAGTCTTAGTTCCATTTGAAGCTTCAGATTACAGTTAGTTCCTTTACAAAGAGGTGGAGGTGGTGGGGCCACAGCACCATCATCACTGAGTGCCATAGGACACTTAACCTTTGTTTCCATGTGCTGGGAACTTCCTGTTGTTCCAAGGAGAACTGGAAAATGTGTGAAAATCTCCCAGTCAGTTCCTCACAGCACACTTCAATCATTTCCCTCCCACAGCATCAGGACCAGGGCTTTTTCTCTCTTTGGTCCCACTAAGAGATTTCCACACAAACACCTCATCAGTGGGACTCTCAGAGCTACCAGCCCTTTGCTACAATCACAAAGCTCTTCATTGAAATCAATGATATCAAAGCTGGAATCAAATGAGTCCAAGTCTTCTGCTGATTCAGCATCACATTCATCTTTGCTCCTTGTTCTGCATCCCCACCATGGACTTCATTCCTTTCCAAGCCAGCCTTGAGTGTCCTTTATTCAGCTCATCCTCTGCTTTACTTTTACACCTGATTTTAGCTGCTTTATCTCTCTTTCAACAAGTTTCTGTGCCTCAATCTTTTTCTTCTCTCCCTCATAACAAGACAGCTTCTTCTGCCTGAGAACATGTTGGAGTGATTTACTAATCCAGGGCTGCTTATTGGGGAAAATACTTCCTGTTTCCAAAGTAATCCCCATTTTTCCCAGAAAGAAATGTAAGTAGAAATCGATGATCTAAGTGAGAACATGAGCCTTTAAAAAGTCCCAGTGGGTGCAGTCAAAGCAGTCCCTCAGTCCCAGTATAGAGTCTTTGGTCCAGACTGGAACAACTGTGTGCCCAGTTTGAGCTCTCTTCAGTGCTGTGACCTGACAGACCCAGAGGGGCCATCACATCACATTTAGAAGCTCCCCTAATGGAGCCACAACACATGTCCAACACTTAGTCTGTCTTGTTGGACCAACTGGAAGAAATGATTCAAGGACTTAGTCACAGAACAGAGATTCAAATCTCCAAAATCCAACTGGCTGCATCAGGACATATAGTCTGAAACTCTGCAGTTTCCTGTTTGAAGCTGCTTCCTGTTGGCTTCAGCTGTTTGGAGTTTCCATTTTCTAAACTTCTACATTCTGAACCTTCTTCAGCTCTGAACAGATGATGAAACACTGAATGATTTCAAGCTCACACTTTGTCTAATAAACTTACATCTTTCATTCTTTATACAGATTGTGGAGCTGTGGTTTGTCAAAGATCAGCTGTGATTATCTGGCAGCAGCGCTGAAGTCCAACCCCTCCCATCTGAGAGAGCTGGAGCTACAACTTAACAACCTGAAGGATCCAGATGTGAAGCAGCTGTCTGATCTTCAGCAGAGTCCAGACTACAGACTGGAGACTCTGAGGTCAGTAGAGTGATGGAGTGAGTGGGTGGTGCTGTCAGCAGTATTGTACTAAACACAGTCAGTATGAAACAAAGATCCAGTGTTTCCTGTAAAGCTGCAGCTTCTCAGTGAAGCTGTGAGAGGAGAATGGTGACAGGCTTCAGGATTGGACACAAACACTTCCTGTTTCTGACCTTTATGGTCACCATAGTAACGGCTGACACGCTCTGATCAAACACTGTCAACAGCCAATCAGCTCTCTGAACAAAGCAGCACGCAGACCAATGACTGCATTCGTTTCCAAGTTTAAAGCAGTGAAGAACACAGTCTGTAGGTGAGGAAGAATTTAGTGAGAGCAGATGTTTGGATGGAATTCCTCCAGTTAACAGCTGGAACCGTCCATCTGGATTGTTGGGCTTGTTGTTGGGGTTCCTACAGAGCTCAGAGTGGACACACCAAGGTTCTTCTAATGAATGAAAGTCCAAACTCAAACTAGGAGGGAAAAACATCTTCATCAACTTCAATAAAAATCCAAAGATTAGAAAAAGTGAAGCAACAATGAGTCCTAGTACAGTCCCAGCACTGAAGTCCCTGCTGCTCTTTATACTGGATGTGCTGCATCACTGACTGACAGCTGATGAAGAGTCTCTGGAAACACTCGTTTATCTCCTCTGCTCTTCCTTCTTCTCTCTGCAGGTGGTGGATATGATGGTAAACAGGACGGTGTGTGTGCTGAGAGAGGAGGAGCTGTGTCCTGATGATCCAGAGAGGTTGAAGCAGCAGCAGCTTGTGTGTAGAGACGCTCTGACTGGGCCATGTTACTGGGAGGTGGAGAGGAGAGCTTCATCCAGCAGTGACTGACAGAGGAATGAGAAGAAGTGCAGATGACTGTCAGTGCTGCAGAGTGAACTGCTCTGAGAACAGCTCCACTGTCAGACACAATGTAGAGTCCAGCATCATCCCTGTGTGTCCCTCTGGATCTGACAGAGGATCATCAGTGTATCTGGACTGCTCTGCTGCTGCTCTGTCCTTCTACAGTCTCTGCACAGTCTCTGTCTGACTCTGGCTACATTTTTGGCATTTATATTCTTGGTTGCTCTCTTTATATTTTTCACATTCAAAATGTGCCCATCTTTGGCAAGATTCATACTGCACCTGGAAAGGAAAAATAAATGGCTCATATTCTGTTTGGTGAATACTAATACTCAACATTTTAATTATGATTGGCAAGTAATGATACTAAGACTTATGTGTTTCTTTTGTTTTGTTTTGTTTTACCATTTCAATCATGCTGCGGTCAGCGTTAGCATCTAACATGGAGCAAACAATGCAGTAGTCCTCAGCGTTCCCTGAAACACAATCATAGTTAGGTTTTAATCAAACATTATTTATTGAATAATTAAAAAATAATAGTACATTTTTTCCAAATATACTTCCTGGAAAATTAGTCTAAATTAGACTTTGAGAAGGGTCTTATCTGAAAGTGTTTGAAGAGCACTATTTGTACTGTGCTGTTTGAAAAGCACTATTTAAATTGGAAGTACGCACTAACGTGATAAGGACTTTACTGGACTTACCTCGATTTTCAAGTAGGGTGCAAGCTATCTGCATTCGCTCCAGCACAACTGGCTCTGTAGTGGTTGACACCTCACTGACCTCTCCAAAATCAAGGTAGTGTTCTGCAAACTGTGAGATTGATCATAATTAGAATGTAAAGTCTTAATTAGGTAAAGGATAGGATAATTATAAGCCACAAGGCTTCAGCCTATTCCTTTTTCAGTTACTGTATGATTAAGTACTTCTATGTAAAATGATCATCTTTGTTGTTGTTGACCGAAATAACTTTCACTTCACTTAAATTCACTTAAAGTCTTAATTCTAGCTAACAAGAAACTGAATCATTTGAATACGGGTTACCTTTAACAGTAAAACTCCACAACTGCAGGAATCCTGTCGCTTGTTGTGTTGCATAGTCTGTAACTGCCACTCCATGGTGTCTTCATGCCCTCTCATCCTCAGAAAATTCCTAGTTGAACAAAAATGTTTGTAATGAAACAAGATTTTTTTTTTTTTTAATCTAAGAATAACACCTCAGTATCATACATACCTCCAGTTGTGCAGAATTTTCCTGTCATAAACACCTTCATTCCCATGGGGTCTATGAGCAGTATTTTCTGTGCAGAAATGTTGACAATCTAAAGAAAAAGTTAAATTAAAAATTACAATTGTTTGTGCCACTGAAAACTTATTTAAAAATAACACTTTGTGCAAGAAACTGCTTCACAACAAATTATGCAAATTAATAACAAAATGAACACATACCACAAGAATCCAGTGTGTACCAAAGTTCACAGGGCACAGCCACGTCTTCAACTGGGAACTTCATCTGTGGGATTGGAAGTGCAGAGTAATTTAGATTTACTTAGGTACCATGCGTCTCAGGGTGTTTTCAAATATAGTCTTCTTTAAAGGAACCGAACTCTTTCCTCAGCAACAGAAAGGAGTCAACTGTTTGGACCACTTCTGAGCTTTCAACATACCAGTTGAGGCATCTGAACTGCCCAGAAAACAACGAGCTTGCAACTACTGAACAGAGCAGGTGTGCAGCATTCTGCACAAGTATAGAAAAATGTTATAGAACAGTAAATAGGGTTTTTTTTTTATTTCAAAATTAGTAGGTAAATGACATTTCTTACTTACCTTTCGTCTGTCAATAACACGGTGCAGATATGCATCAATGACCTGTTTTGAAAAATCTGAGTTTATACAACAACAGCAACAATATTTGAAGTAACTGCTTGAGTGCTGTACACAAAAACATCTAAAGGAATAGAATTGCTGATAAAGGTTCTTTCTGCATATACTGAAACTGGGTATTATGATGTCACAGATGTCACAACATCTGTGTTGTGGTTGATAACATTTTTTCCTGTTGAAGTGAATGGGTGAAACCTTATCAGAGTTTTGCAATATAACCCCCCCCACCTACACGCACATTTTAAACTATTAATGGTCTCTGCACTGCAAATGCTTCAGAAGGAGCAGAACCTCGAAATCAGACTCAATAATGATAAGTTCTCTTACCTCATCAGAAACCACCGTGACCCCTGCAGTGTTCGAAAAGAGGAATCCAATAACTTGTATGGTCCAACAGCTGCCTCCAAGCGCCCAGTATCCTTTGCACGCCATAGCCTCTTTACTAAAAGAAAAATATGATAAGTTAGCTCAGGCATGCATGAGATTTGTAGTGGATAAGCTTGGTAAAGGCCAACGGGCCACAACAGGAAAAAGTCAATACAATAGGCATGCATTTACACGCAGAGAAATAGGAAAGGTACAGCGGGTGGGCAAAAGAGAAAATTACTGACAGGCAGATCCATTTCCAGACTTCCACAAGCTCAGTGCACGTTTCTTTATATCCAATATGAGTTGAAGACTTCAAAATGCAAACAAAGTCATGCAACAGTCAATTAAGTTGCAACGCCAAACTGGCAACAAATGACCAACTGGTCAAAAAGAGTTGTTCACTATGTCACCTTCATTTTCTAAGCTTTGTTTCCGGGAGGGAAGTTCTTGTTCACGCGTTTCTGGTCCTGGAACACAATTAAACTCCTTGTGTCAGCCGTTTTGGGTGCATAATGAATCCTCTGGACTTTGCTGGCACTGAGGGTTAGCAGTAGGATGGCAGGGAGGCATCTTCAGGTCTGTGCTGCTGTTCACCGTCTGACTGCGAGTTGGGTATTTTTAATTGTCACTGATATTTACATGGTGGCTTCTTCTGTATGGCTTGATATGGTCAATGCTGTAGTGATTTCTTAAAGTTGCTCCTTCTGTGTTTTTTAATCTCACACATTTGCCAGCGATGTCTTGAATTGTGTAGGGTCCTGAAAAATCTCGATCAAGTCTTCCTCCCTTCCTTCCACGTTTCATGTTCAAGAGAAGAACTTCATCTCCAACGCTGTACACAAGGTTTCTGTACTTCTGGACTCGTCTAGCATAAGCTTATGCATAAGCATAAGATTGTACTTAAACTGAAATATGACACCTACTCAGTGATTTACAACATAGAGGTAGGTTGTTTCCTCTTAAACATTTTAACTGCTTTCCTTACAAAATGAACTGGAAACCTATAAGTTCAGTCTCTGAGGTGCTCTGGGATTTCTCTCAGGGTAATGTCTGCCTGTTTGGTCAGAGTCCATAGTGCTCTGTGTGGAAAGTTCAGGTGTTTGAACATTGGTGGTTTCACGTAAACCCTGAACCTCAGGTGGTGAAGCGAGGGCAAACTCTTCTGAATCTTGAGGTGTAGATGTGTCCTCTCAGGTTGCTCTGGAACCACGTGACATTCTGCATCTAGAATCTGATCAACATGTCTACGCCAGACTAAGTTGGCTCCAACATTTATGGTGTATATCAGCGGTCCGGTCCGTGAACGAATCGTGCCAGACTGCCATTTCTGACTTGGGTCTCTGTAGTCTCTGGCGAGAACTCTTTGTCCAACATTGAAGAACCTGGTTTTGTTTCTTGTTGCTTCCACCATGGAAGACTGTTTATCTTGGACATCCTTGCGAATGTCTGGTTTCAGCAAATCTAGATGTGATCTCAGATCTCATCCCATGAAGAGCATTGCAGGTGTGTGTCCAGTTGTTGCATGAGTGGTAAGACAGTAAAAAAATTGTCAATTTTCTGTTGTAGCGGTTTCCCCTCTGTGCGACTGGCTGGTTCAGCTTTGTTGCAGGATGATGGGGAGCTGAAGTGATATGTCGTATGCCGTTACTCCCAAGGAAACACTGGAACTCCTCTCCAGTAAACTGATGACCATTGTCACTTACGAGCTGTTGTGGCAGACCTGTGCGTGCAAACGGTGACCAAAGACTATTGATCGTGCTGGCAGCTGTTGCTTGCTTTACGGGGAAGATTTCTGGCCACTTTGAGTGGGCATCAACCACAACCTGGAACATTTAGTCCATAAATGGGCCAGCATAGTCTATATGAATGCGTTGCCATGGAGCAGATGGCCACTCCCACGCGTGTACAGGTGCTGTTTGAGGCTGGCGCAGCGTCTGCTGGCAAACAATGCAGGATTTAGCCATATTCTCCATTTCACAATCAGTGCCTGGCCACCAAACATAGCTTCTAGCAAGACCTTTCATCTTAACACCCAAATGTCCATCGTACAGTGAGTCCAGTACCTTTGTACGTAGTTTGGGTGGCAGGATGACACGAGTTCCCCACATGACACATCCTTGGCAAACGGATAGTTGGTCTTTGCGGGTGGAGTACGCAGAGAACTGAGTGTCACTACAGGACGGCCAACCATTCACAGTAAGATCGTTTGACAAGATTGTGTTTTGGCTCGTTTCTCTTTTCACCTGAGCACTTGTGACAGGTAGGGGTTCCATTTGTGTAACATGAAACACAGTAGCTGGATCAGTCATTTCTTCGGTGGGTTGCATGTGTGGAAGACGTGAAAGTCCATCTGCATTTCCATGTAGCTTTGTCCCTTTGAACTCAATGGTGTAGGTGTGTGCACCCAGGAACAAAGCCCAAGCAAGCGTACGCAAGCCATGGTTGGAATACCTTTCTGAGGGTTAAAGATGGACACCAGCGGTCGGTGGTCTGTGATCAGGGTGAAGTGTCGTCCATATAAATACTGATTAAACTTCTTCACTCCCCACACTAGACTGAGTGTTTCTCTGTCTATCTGCGTATAGTTGTGCTCGGCTGCATTTAGGGACCTTGAGGCAAAGGCAAGTAGTCGTTCGGATCTATCAGGCATTTTGTGAGATAGCACGGCACCAATGCCATATGGTGAGGCATCACAGGCGAGGCGAAGTGGTAGCTTGGGGTCAAAGTGTGTCAGAACCTCCTCTGATGTAATGAGCTGTTTAACTTAACTAAATTAAATGCCTCTTCATAGTTTGTCCATTTCCATTTGACATTTTGTTGCAGCAGAGAGTTCAGCGGGTGCAGGACTGTTGAAAGGTTTGGTAGAAACTTGTGGTAATAATTAATTAAGACCAAGAATGAACGTAGCTGACTCACATTTTTAGTGTCTGGTGCCTTCAGGACTGCTTCAACTTTGTCCTCGGTTTTGTGGAGCCCATGTCTGTCGATCTTGTGTCCACAATACTCAATGGCATCCTTGAAGAACTCACATTTGTTTTTGTTTGCTCTCAATCCATATTTTTCTAGCCTGGCCAGGACTGCTGTTAGGTTAGCCAGATGAGTCTCCTCATCAACACCAGTGACTATTATGTCATCCAGAAAACACTGTTCCTGGAATGCCTTGTAGGACCTGATCCATGGCACGTTGCCATACTGCTGGGACACTGGCGATACCAAATACCAGCCTGTTGTACTGATATAGGCCTTTGTGAGTGTTTATCACCACATATTTCCTGGATGTCTCTTCTACTTCCAACTGGAGATAAGCCTGGGCAAGGTCAGTTTTTGAAAAGTGTTTGCCACCTGCGACTGCTGTGAATATGTCTTCTATCCGCGGAAGTGGGTACTGATCTATGTGGAGAACTGGGTTCACTGAAACCTTAAAATCACCACAGATCTGCACTCTGTCACTTGCTTTCTTGCTTACTGACACTATTGGTGTAGCCCAATCTGACCATTCCACCTTGGTGAGTATTCCTTGCTCTTCCAAGCGCTGGAGCTCTGCTTCGACTTTGGGGCATAAAGCATAAGGTACAGGACGTGCCTTGTGAAATCTTGGTTTTGCATTGTCCTCCAGTATGATCTGTGCTTTAATATTTTTCAGGGTGCTGATTCCATCTTTGATCACCTGGGCACGGTTATTAAGTTTCTGTTTCAGTCTTTCATCCACAGAATGTGCACTCAGGCCTCATTCCAGTCTCATTGACATAAAGTTCCAGGTTGCGTTTCTTTTTCTCATATTCCACTTTCACTTTTCCCAGAGGAGTTATTCTTTCACCTGTGTATGTTTTCAGTTTCACCGAGGTGTGTTTCAGTTTCAGATTGGGGAATTTGTCTCTGTAATCTTCATATAAGATCAGTGAGAGGGCAGACCCAGTGTCCAGTTCCATCTGTAACTCAACCTCTTGTATTTTTGGTGTGAGCCATATTGCATCATTGTCTTTCTCTTGCATTGTGTACAGCTCCAGGCATGCCAAATCCTCCTGAGAATCATTTGAGTCTTTCTCAGTTACTTCATGCAGCTTTCGGTCTCTTTTGCACATTTAGTTTTTGTTTGATGCTGCGCAACAAGTTGTATGTTTTTCCTCCCATGACACTCAGGAACACAGCAACTTTCCTCTCATCCTCTATTTTGTTAGCCAGACAATATTGTTCATCTCTCACCACATTTGTTCAATCTTCTTTGCCATTATCAAAAATGTCCATTTGTCCAACGCCTCCTGACATTTTCTCAGTATTTTCAAAAGTATCCTTCACTTAAAAGAACTGATGTTACTCACGTCCTCTCTGCAGCGCACTAGCCAGGCGAGTGAGTTAGTATCCACACGGATGATTAGTTGTTTTTGCCGTAACCTTTTTCGTGTCTTTTGGCCACTTTCACAAGGATTTCCCCCTCCTGTCGTCCAGTGCACATTGGAGATCCGTTTTAATGCCATTTTTCGGCTAAATTATCCACACCCACTGCCGCGCTATGCATTCTGGGATATGTTGGGCCACGAAGTCTACACCGCCACAGCCTTAAAATTCAGGGAAATGAAGGACTCATTTCACGGCCGCATTTGGAGCAGCCTTTGAATTGGGACAGCCTTCGGCGCGCCGCTGTGACGTAATCGGCCTTGAAATGCGTACTTTAAGGCTGCAGACCCTGAATTGGGATACAGCCACTGACATGAGACAACCCTTCACAATAAAACAGGAAACAAGAAACAGACGCAGACTTGACACTGAACCTATACTAAACACGAGACACAACCTAAGAACTAATCCCTCACTAAGAATAACAGAAACATGGAATACCAATAAACAAAAGCATCGGGATACAAACCATAATACAAAGTAATATAAGAACTGAAAATGCTGGGTCAAAATGACCCAGAACCGTGACAAAAGCCCAGAGTTCAGTTTGGTCTTGAATTCTTTTAGTTTCTTCTCCACGTTCAACGACCGATTTACTTTTTGGTCCTTTGTGAGATGAATTTCCAAATATCTTATTTCTGATTTAACAGGAATCTTACAGTTTATCATTTATGGCAAAGAGTTCACAGTTATTAGGATTTAACGTTAATCCAGATGTCTTGGAGAGTTTTTACATTTTTCACTAGTTATTGGAGCTTGATTTGTTTTATCTTGAAGATGGCTGTTAGAAAGTGTGTGTGTGTGTGTGTGTGTGTGTGTGTGTGTGTGTGTGTGTGTGTGTGTGTGTGTGTGTGTGTGTGTGTGTGTGTGAGTGAGTGAGTGAGTGAGAGAGAGAGAGCGCGAGAGGTTGCGTCTTGATTTAAATCGAGTAGTTAATAGTCAGTAAGTGTCCGGCTGCTCCTGTATGCGATTAGAATGATGCCACCTTCTCCCATAGTCCAGCCAATGATGCGATTCACATTCGTATATACGCAGCTAATCAACATGGTTGACAGGCTATGACAGCGTCCTTATGTGTTTTAGCTAGCAAAGCGGCGTGGCTGATGTGGAGTGATACATCTGCTGTTGTCAGGCCTGCAGGTATCAGGCTGTTGTTCTCCTTTATCTCATAGTGGACAGATATTATTTTTTGCAGTGGCACAAATAATTTGTGTGGCATCAGATTTGATGCCGAACAGCTGATTGTTCTGTAAATAGTTTGAAATGTTTATTTTAAAAACGCCTTGGCTGCATTTTTAGGTGAACAGCTGCAAAAAACTTTGTTGTTTGCATAACTCACATAACTCATAACTCAAACATTACAAAATCCAAACGCTGAACTGCACCTATGCCACAGAGCTTCATTCCAACACATCAGATTAATGACGTTCCTTTCAATAAACCTTGGACACACACAATTAACAGGAGTAACATCCCCACTAATCTGCCTGTTAAACCTAGCTAACCCAGCCTAGTCTTCCGTACATACTGGCGATGGGTATTTATGTACCTCCATACCGTCAGCTGTGAGGAAGACAAACTGTCTTAAACACAAACTGCGGCGGTACTCCCAAGCCAATGGCTTCAGCCGCCTGATGCACAATAGAAAGCAAATCAGTACAACGCCTAATGCAGGTGAAACTGCTGAAACCTAACAGGGGAATAAGACTCCTGATTGAAACAGCTGTGTGAAGCCACAGGCTTACTCTAAAAGGCAACAGCGAACCATAAAACTCTCACCAATAAAACTATATATAAATAATCTAATAAAACCTACAAACTCTTCTGTTGACAAGTTGTTGTGGCTCCTCCAGCAAATGGCCGCAGCAGGCTAAACATGAGGACGCTGATGACGACAACAACAAACACATGAGATGCACTTCTGCACTATTTGCTCCTTTAATTCCACGTGTTACTGTCCACTATACAAATCAGCACATCGAACTATTAAACAAATGCACAGACTGCACAAACACAATGACTGCAACTCACAAAGAATTACACCAATTACTACACCAAACTACAACATCGGCCTATGGCATCAATTAGTGCATAAAACATACATCAAGTTACAGCCAAAAATGCATCACAATGACTCAAGCTGGGGTCAACAGGTTTCCCCTCATGCTCACCCGACCTTTCTGCTCATCGGGTGCGGTGAACAGGTGAGTGCAACCACATTTATCACCTAACACGCCCACGAGTCACGCCCCACACCCGTGCACCAATACAAGGTGTGCATTTAAACCAACCCTCTTAATCCAAAACAAAAAGGAACAACTCATATGGCTCCTACACTTGTGCTCAAGAACTCAGTCCTATATTTTAGGTTATTCTGAATAAATCGTTCATGCCCTCTCTTGGGAAAGAAGCTGTCGTGGTTCCTGGTCCTAAATCTAGTCGTCCAAAAGTTCTAAACCAAATCAAAGCAAATCAAATCAAATCACTTTTTATTGTCACATCACATGTGCAGGCACACTGGCGAGTGAAATTCTTGTGTGCGAGCCCCACAAGCAACAGAGATGTGCAAACACAACAACACAAACGAGCAAAATACAAGAATGGCCAACCTGAAACTAATAAATATATGTACAATATATAATAGTGTATGCATTTCTGGATGTGTATACTAAATATTTTCCTACGTGTGTGTGTGTGTGTGTGTGTGTATGTATACACATTTTTACAAATTAAATAGTAAAAAAATAAAATAAAATAATAATAATAATAATAATAAAATATATAAAATAAAATATACAGAGTTGAATATGTGCAAAACAAGTGGCATTTATATACAGTGTGGAGTGCATAATGTTGAAGTTCCAGTAGTGAAGCTGAGGTGTCTATGACGTGTTCAGCAGTCTGATGGCCTGATGGAAAAAGCTGTCTCTCAGTCTGCTGGTACGGGACCGGATGCTGCAGAACCTCCTTCCTGATGGAAGCAGTCTGAACAGTTTATGGCTGGGGTGACTGGAGTCCTTGATGATCCTCCCCGCTTTCCTCAGGCAGCGCTTCCTGTAGATGTCTTGGAGGGAGGGAAGCTCACCTCCAATTATCCGTTCAGAGCACCGCACTACTCGCTGGAGAGCTTTGCAGTTGTAGGCGGTGCTGTTGCCATACCAGGTGGTGATGCATCCAGTGAGGATGCTCTCAATGGCACAGTGATAGAAGGTCCTGAGGATGCGGGGGCTCATGCCGAATCTTTTCAGTCTCCTGAGAAAGAAGAGGCGCTGCTGCGCCTTCTTCACTGTTTTGTTTGTGTGTACTGACCACGTAAGATCCTCAGCCAGATGTACGCCAAGGAACCGGAAGCTGCTCACTCTCTCCACAGCAGCGCCGTTGATGGTGATGGGGGTGTGTACTTCTCTGCACCTCCGGAAGTCCACTATCAACTCCTTTGTCTTTGCGACGTTGAGTGTGAGATGGTTGTCTTGACACCAGTGGGTCAGGGCGCTGACCTCCTCCCTGTAAGCCGTCTCATCACCGTTGGTGATAAGACCCACCACTGTAGTATCGTCCGCAAACTTCACAATGATGTTGGAGCTGTTAGTGGCTGTGCAGTCGTAGGTGTAGAGTGAGTACAGGAGAGGGCTCAGTACACACCCCTGTGGAGCACCAGTGTTCAGTGTGATGGGGGATGAGGTGATGCTGCCCAGTCTGACCACCTGGCGTCTGTCAGACAGGAAGCTAAGGATCCAGCTGCAGAGGGAGCTGCTCAGTCCTAGATCCTGCAGTTTCCTGTCCAGCTTCGAGGGAACGATGGTATTGAATGCTGAGCTGTAATCCACAAACAGCATCCTCACATACGTGTCTCTCTTCTCCAGGTGTGACAGGGCAGTGTGTAGTGTCAGGGCTATGGCATCATCAGTGGACCTGTTGTGGCGGTATGCAAACTGTAGAGGGTCCAGTGAGTCGGGTAGTGCAGAGCAGATGAAGTCCCTGACCAGCTTCTCGAAGCATTTGCTTACGATGGGGGTCAGGGCTACAGGTTGCCAGTCGTTCAGTGAGGAGATGGTGGAGGATTTGGGTACAGGGACGATGGTGGCCATTTTGAAGCAGGCTGGGACTACAGACAGAGAGAGGGAAAGGTTGAAGATGTGTGTGAACACTCCAGCCAGCTGAGCCGCGCATGACTTGAGGACGCGGCCGGGAATCCCGTCCGGACCAGTAGCTTTGCGTGCGTTCACCTTCCTGAAGCACTTCCGCACATCCTCCTCAGACACAGTGTGCGCACTGACGTCATCCGCGGTGCGCACACTGTCCGGTCTCATGGTGTTCGCTGCGTCGAATCTAGCGTAGAATACGTTTAGATCCTCACACAGAGAGGCCGTGGTCTGCGGTGTGCTGGTTTTCCCTCTAAAGTCTGCGATCGTGTTTAGTCCCTGCCACACACTCCGAGGGTTGTCAAACTGTTGTTCCACCCTGTCCCTGTACTCACGTTTGGCTGCTTTGATCGTCTTCCGGAGTTGGTAATGTGCGTGTTTGTAGTCCGATGTGTTCGCGGAGGCAAAGGCGGTGTTCCGTGCCGCCAGTGCCGCGCGAACATCTCCGTTAATCCAGGGTTTTTGATTTGGGAAGGATTTGACTGTTCTGGATGGGACGACATCTTCCACGCATTTCCTGATAAATCCACAAACTGAGTCTGTGTATTCATCAATGTCTCTGGCGGCCACGTGAAACATTTCCCAGTCCGCGTGATCAAAACAGTCCCGCAGCGCAGACTCCGATTGGTCCGTCCAACAGTGCACCGCCCTCCGGGTTTGAGCTTCCAAACGACTAAACGACTTCAGGCCTGCTGCCCTCACCTCAGTCTTTGAACAAATCATCAGAAATGTGATTATGGAAGACACTGAACTTCAGCTTGATTCAATGCAGATTGCACATGAGCCCAATAGAGGAGTGGAGGACGCGCTTTTGATTCTACTTCACCTGATTGTCAAACATGTAGAGAGTAAAGGACTTCAGTTCATCGATTTCTCTGCTGCTTTCAATAACACAGCCCCAGATTTCAATCAAAAGACTTTTAGAACAGTTTGAAATCCGGACAAACCTGAGCAAGTGCAGTCATATAAATATCTTGGGGCCATTGAGTCTGTTTTATCATGAGAATGATGCAGGACAAAGTCTTATAAAAGCAGCTTTGTCCCTGCTGCCGTCACTAAACTTAATAACTAATAACTGTTTTTCTGATTTGATTAATCGCGTCTACTTTCCAAATATGTGTCTGTCAGGTTTAAATCGATGTGTGTGTTTGTGAAGGGATGACAAATGCTATTATTTTTCTGTAAAGCAAATTTACGTAAAAGTAAAGTAACCTTGATATGTCAGGATGTAGATGTCCCACCCAAAAACGTCATCAGCCCTGAAACATCGGTACTGTTCCAGGCAGCATTGCTGTCCACACGTCCATCAGAGTGTTAGAGGTGGCTGTCACGGATGTTGCAGTCTGCTCTCTGTTTCCATGAAACAACCACACTTGAAATGATCATTAAAGCTACCTGTACTAAAGGAAGCTGAGAACATGGCAGACGTGGGACTGACTGTGATCAGACTGTGACGATTGTTCTTGAGCAGATCTACAGGTCAGCTGTTCCACATCATGTTTCTAGGATGGAGCCGTTTGGAATAATGCCGCCCTCTGCTGGACAGATATCGTGTTGTCCCTGAGTCCTTCTGATCCTCAGCACTTTCTATCAGGAGACAACGCACTCAGGTCCCATCTGACGTTGTTCACTTGATGTTCTGAAGCCCAGTACGGACCTTAACACGGGCTCCATGTGGACATATTAGATTAAATGTTTTTTAAGACCAGTTTCTTGAATTACATGACGGTGTGGTTTTTATTTTGTGCTTTTAGTGCAGAGAGAGTCTCTGTGGAGGTTGGATGTTCTCCCCGTGTTTGTGTGGGTCCTCTCAGGGGACTCTGGCTTCCTCCCACAGTTCACACACATTCAGGTAGTGGGGTTAGGTTAACTGGTGAATAAGTGTGAGCGTGAACGGTCGTCTGTCTCCTCACCCTGTGTTAGCTGGGATCCACTCCAGCTCGTACATGCCCGTCAGGCACCGTCCTCATACCTGTTCTGGTAAATCCAGTCCTGGAAGACACAGCTCACCTGGAATCTGTGTTCATGTTATAAAATGTTACATTTCATTAGAAGTTGGTTGTATTCCAGTTTTATGTTGCAGTTTTCACTTTTGAAAGGGAAGGTTAGTCCAGCTCAGTCAGATGATGAATGCTCTCTTTCAGTACGTTGTTGTATTAAACGATGACTCAGCAGACGACACATTGTAGCCATGTTAAAAATCATGCAACAGACCCTTGGTCACGATGTCATTGTGGGGATGTCTAAAGGCTGGCTTCCTTCTAATAACTGTAACAAGTGTTTATGGCGCTCCTTGTGATGCTGGGTCAAAGTTCAGCCTCTGAAGACCTCGACGTGTTTGAAGTTATCCACAGGCTGCGAGGTCCACTTCAAAGGTGTTCTATGTTAGATGTTGGTCAGGTTAATCAAAATGGAAACTGTTGAGTTTACACATTAACCAACATGGTCCAGCACTAAACATCGTAAAGCCTTTAGTTTTTGGAGAGAGGATGCTGCCATCAAATTCAAAATGGGCTAATATTTTTCTTTAAATGTTTCATTTTCTCACTTTGTTTAAAATACTGGTTTATAGGATTTGCAAATGATTGCATTCTGTTCTTAATCATATTTAACACAGCGGATCAAACGTGGGGAAGTGGGTGTTATATTCAGATTGTGGGATACATTTAGGAAATGTAAAACTTTTGATGTTAATGTTGTTTATTTGCAGGGTTTAAAAATAAATGTGTTTATTGTTTGAAACTCATACTTGGCCTTCTACTCTTCATGGCTGCTTAACGAAGCTAACAGGGTGGACAGTCTGAGGAGCTGGGAAAGAAAAGCGTCTGAACTGCTTTAAATTTCTTGAAGACATTTTATCCAAGAAGTTTCTTCAGTTCTGAGAGAACGGCGCGGCGGTGGGTGTGGATAATGTTGCCGAAAGAAAACGGCGGAAGAGGGGCGGCTGAAGAGTAAACTTTCAGAAGTAAGTACTGAATATTATGTCACTTATTTATGTGCAGATGTTTAATAATGAAGAACATTAAAACATTCCTGTTGGCCACATGTTGGCAGAGTTATGTGACATTAGTGATGTTTGTACTTTCAGCGTTTACTTGGTTTTAAAGCCTTTACTTTAAAATATACGCTGTTCAATAGTCGACCTTAATCCTACAGAGAATGTGATGATTTTGTGGATAATTAAAGTCAGTCATATATCCACAAACACAACAAGCTGAAAGTCAGTGATGCTGCTCGGTTTGCAGTCCTGAACATCACGGCACAAGCAGGATTCACTGCACTGTTAATGTTAGCTATGTTATATTGCTGCCTCTGTTCGGTGGTGTCGAGCCAAACGGACTTTAACGTGTGTTTGAACGAGCTGACGGTTCACTCGTTAAGCTGAAAGAAAGATGCTTTAATCACAGCAGTCACACATGTGTCCACTGCACCATCTGGAACTCTTCTTGTTTGCACTCGTAATAACACAAACACTAAATCCTCCTTCTCTGGTGCTGTTGTGTAGCAGTGTGTACACCTGAGACTGTCACCTGTCTGTCTGTCCTGCACAGGGCTGAACTGGGACAAAAAATCGGCCCGGGCATTTTGACTAGAGACCGGCCCACCAAACATGTGACGTCATTCAGGGGTAAAAACCGCAAAGGATTCTGGGAACTTGTGGCAAGAGGTACTAGCGCATGCAGGCTTTCAATTGAACTCAGCTACAGAGCGATAAAAAGAAACACAAAAAATAGCCGGTGTTGTGCCAAAAAGTGATTGTCTGCCAAAAAGTGATTGCTGGTATTTAAATTGCTATAAGTAACTTGTTGGGCTATAATATGTGAAACATATGTCAAATGCATCCCTCATGGATGACATAAAGTCATCTCTCCATCTCCATCTCCTGCTCTTTTATTTCTCTCTCTTGCTCCATCTCTCTCTGCTGCTCTTCTGTCTCCTCTGTCACAGACTTCTCCACTTTTGATGATAAATCAGCCTGGTGCAACATGTAAGGATTGGCACAATTTGTTAAGATTTTGAGGAGTTTGAGAAACTAACCTTAAGCATAAAATAAAATTTACTATCAGTAACTTCATAGCACCCGCCCAGCAGTATATAAACTCCGTCATGCTAGCTAGTACCAGTTATTCTAAGCGACTGTAAAAAGTCAGCACAACGAAAACAAACTACAACTAAACTTGGTTTATATCTGACACAGATAGACAGCAGGTCATAACTTCTTACCTGAAGTTCAGTTCCTCTGCCACTATGACTGGTGGCGGCCTCGGGTCTCTCCTCCTCTTGCCTCCCCTTTCCCTTATCCACCTGCTGGCCTCCACCACTTGCTGATGTTGCTAAATCTGTGGAAGCTATGCCACAGCTACCGCCAAACAATTCAGTTATTTTTACACATTTGGCAGCGTCTGCCTGAAGGGCTTGTTTCTTTTTGGCCCTAATTTTTTCTGCACCTTCTTTCCTTTTTTTGTTCTCCATTTTCTTTAGTTCATTTATAAGATTGCTAAACAAGGGGGAGGGTGCATCCGACCTCCTCGGCTGTAATTGGTCCAGCCCAGAGTCGATCATGACCAAGTGGCCAATCCAACACCTTTCATTATTTATACCCTTCCAAAAAAAAAAAAAAAAATCGATCGGCCCATAAAAGCAAAAAATCGCCAGCGGCCCACCGGGCAAATGCCCGGTATGCCCGATGGCGAGTCCAGCTATGGTCCTGCACTCTCTCTCTGTTTCTTTCTCTCTGATTGTGGAATAAAAGTATGAACATGTGTTTATAAGTTACACTTGTGTTTGAATCCTGCAGCTTATCACACATTTGATTTCCATGTGTGACGACTGCAAGTGTCCAGAGTGAGGACAGACTGAGGGACCCACTGCTGCACATCATCTGTGAGGCTTTGCAGCCCTGATGATCCACCAGGACAAACTCAGCAGTGTGTGAGGAAGAGGAGGAGGAAGAGCCAGCAGCAGCTGACAGATGGAGAGAATAGACAGACTGTTCCCTGTTTGTGAAGGACTGCTAGGAAAGTTTAACATAACTGTCTGTCCTGAATCAGTCTTATTAGGTAATGTTCAAATAATGTTGTCATTCCAGTGTTTTCAGTGTGGGAGAAAGTACTCAGGGCCTTCAAGTTACACACTATGAAAGGCAGCAACAAGTTTAATGTTCAGAAACCTAAAGTCTGTATCAGCAGCAGAATGGAGCTAAAAATAAATGTTTGTTTCAGTTCTATGAAGCTTTGAGTATTTTGGATCAGTAGCACTGCTGTGTTTGTTGCATCATATTGCTGTAATTGTTTATTTTCTTTATATATTCTGAGCTAAGTTGATCTATAGTGTTACATCATTTTCTATAAGGATGTTATGTGTTTGTAGACTTTCTGCCCAGTTTGACCCATTTAGCAGAAGTCAGCCTGTTTAAGGCTCTGATGTCTATTCTGTATGACTTAAAGCAGTTATGACATGGTCTGATTTTCTCACCCAATAAAGGAATATTTCATTTATCAGTCTACTCTTCATTCTATCAGACACAGTTATCACAGCTCGTACATTTGCTTTTTACACATATATGTAAGCACTGAGCCACATTTAGTAATGCCAACATATTAAAATAACAATATTTCTCTCTTATATATGATACATCTATATACACACTGTCACAGATACTTGAGTGTCTTTGAGTGAAGATTTAAGGTGATAGGAAATATAAATAACTGCAGCTTGAATCTTTGACACAGAGTTCATGCTTCAGAGTTCAGATGTTCAGAGTTCATGGACCGTTGAGGCTGCGAACTTTAAGGCTGCAGACCCTGAATTGGGATACAGCCATCGACTGTGGAAACCTTGCAAGTGGATCGTAAAGGTTGTTACAGAGTCTTTCATGTCTAAATTTGCCGTTAATAATTATATAATTGTAGGAATCATCTAGTTTGCTTACACTGATTACGTTGGCACTTTGTTAGCGCTACAACAACGGTCAGACCCCCGAGGCATCTAAACTTTAGTAAGAATGTGCACTTTTGACACCTCTGGTTAGCATTTAGTGGTCAGTTTCAAACGTATTTGATTTTTGCTTGTTATGAACAAATTCACTTCACTACTTTTCACGATCTGTAACATCAATGCACATTGTTCCATTTACTGCATATTGCACTTTATTCATATCTCTCATTCCACCTGCAAAAACATTGTAAAGGTCGTCACAGAGAGTTTTATATATGTATAAATACTAATATTCTCTATTTATTCTGTTTTATTGCCAAGATGTTAGTTAGCCTTTGTTCAATTGTCTTTTATATGTCAATAGATACGTATGTCACAAATAAAAGTTTCTTGTAAATTATGTTTTTGTAAAGAATTTTCTCCCAAATCTCTTACATGCTAACTGTAACGTGTTATTTCTGCTAAAACCTGAACTTAAATGTGTATATGGTGTTTATCTGTTTTTCTCTCTGTTTTAGATGCAAATATCAAATTGGAGTTCTGCCTCCAGGCCAGAATTGCAGGAATGCACCACGTGTTGGCTGTTTCACTGCCCTCTGTGCCCCACTCTCAGCCCTGCTGTCAGGGCAAAGATTGAGCAGCATATAAATGGACACATTCAAAGTGCTTTGCCTTTCAAAGGTATGTTGGTATTAAATATACCTCATAGTTAAAGTCATAAATATGCACTTCTTTTCAGCACCTCTGCAGGTCTTTGTTGACTTAAAAGTTATTTTTCACATTGTACAGTTCAGTTCATTCATCAGCGAGAGAAAAAAGTGTTTTCATTAAATATTTTTCCTGTTCACCACATTTCCTGACAGCTCTTGTGATCCACACCATTTTGCTTTCATTATTGAGGACGGCTTGGATATTTTTGTTAATATGTACAATCTGATTGTTAGATAAACTGACTGCATTCTATACAACTACATTTAAATTACATGTTTTTTCTTTTTTTCTCTCTTACAGACAAAATGATGTGCCGGTGCACTTTCACTGCCCTTCTGTAACATGACAGTCATACAGCGTGGGGATATGGCAAGGCAATTATTGTCATGTCAGCATTCAGGACTGCTCCCCACTGAACTCTCCGTGGAGCCTCGTCTCCCTCTCCATGTCTCGTCTCCAGCATCTAAACCATTTCCTGAATCTTGGGTAGAACATTCATGTGCTCCACCCTCTGTGCTAAATGAAACTGGGGCTTGTGGAAAGTCCATGAAAATGAAACGTCCTCACTGTGGTCTTAGTCTTCTTACAAAAAAACTTCAAGGCTCACATGATGAGGAGGCATTCAAACAGGTCAATAGATGTTTGCCTGGCCTGTCATCCACAGTGTTTTTGTGTAGAGGGACTTCTTCCTCTTTGTTTTTCAGTTTGCAGAGGACATGGAGCTCTTTTTAAAAGCATGTGCTGACGAGCAGAGACTACAGGTCAAAGCGATGTTTGACATTTAATGGACAGATGAAGGCACTGGCTGTTTGTTTGTGTTTTTTATCTGTTGTTTGTTTTTCAGTGTACAGAATTCCAGTTAAACTTATTATAAAATGCTGTTCACTTGTTTCCATACTTATAGTAAAAAATGTAAGTGTAAATGTAACAGCATTGTTTATACTTGTAACTTCAGAGTAAAAAGCTTATTGTTGATATTAACATTAATGTATTATCCTGTAATCAATAATATTTTTATGCATTTTACGCATTAACCCTCTGATCTCTATCCTGGCCATTTGGGGCCACTTCACTTCTCCTTGTTTGACTGCTACACTGCAGTGGACCAAAAGAATGACGCAGGTTTGATCTTAAGGCTCTAATAGTTGTGTGTGTTGTGCATGACATTGCAACGCAAACATGTATTTGCAAGATAGACTGGAATAAATTATGATGCATCAAATATTACACAGGCTGCAGTGAATTGTTGTTGATACAGGTTATTGAGCTTTGAGTTTCCCAGTCAAACGTAGCTTTGACACACATGCTAACACTCTTACTCTTGTACATTTCATAACAAGACACCATAGCCAAAATATTAGCTCTCAAAAAAAATTCAAAGCTGCAGCTGCAGCACACACAGCAACAAACACTGTTAGTAAATGTGTCCTGGAGTTTCTGCAGGTGCAGAAAGTGCTGCTGCTGTAAGTCAGCCTAACAGCTTCCAGATCACTGATATTTCTGGAAAGATGGCAAGAAGGGCATCACAGCTCATTTCTACAATCTCCCAGATCTTGGAATACAAGCCCCTGTCCCATGAAAACCACTTCACAGTAGTAGGAGTCCACTAAAACCTACAAATGAAGAGTGATCCTGGAAGAAATAGGGCGCACACTAGTGACCTCAACAATTGCAAGACAGCCTTGTCCCCGATGCTTATATGAAAAAAAATATGAAGATTTATGAAACCATTAGGACTTTATTACTGTTTTATCTGAAAAGCTACTGGTAATATTTAACCTAACTGGGATTTAAAGTGTAAAAAACAGAATGTAGATAAAATTTTGGTTTTGATGAAAAGGAGTGGAGCTTGTGAGCCACAATGTAAGCAGTGTTGCTTTGCTGACATGCACTCGATGCTGGCAGTACAAGCATTGTAGTGGTTCTTATGTTTTTGTAAACTAACTGTATAATATATTGAGCCATTCAACAGTACACAAATGTTTGTAGGCTCCTTTTTGTATGCAACCTGCATGTCTTTCTGAATTAATTGTTTGTTTATATCATGTTTTTCAGGAAAAAGAAGAAGTTAAAGTCAAGTGGAAGCCTTGCTCAACATGGTATGTAGTAACAACTTTGTTGGACGGGAACAGACATTCATACTGTTGATAAATAGTTATCACCTCAATTTGAATTCATGTATTTGGACTAAAGTAAATTGGGAGCTGTTAGCTGTCAAGCTGCTCCTCTGTGAGGAGCTTGATAGCTGTCCACCTCCAAAGTCCATTATGAGTTTTGGAGGTGGACATGGTCAAGACTTTTAAGAGTTGGCATAAGACTTCACTTCTTTATAGAGCTTATAGTTGGGGCTGGTTCAGGTCAGCCCTTAGTTATGCTGTCATAGCACCAGACTGCTGGGGGTTAGTGTCTACTCGTGTCATTGTATATATCCAGGAATATGTGCCTGAGGATAGTTGTCATGAAATCAATATTAAATCAAAGTTTTCCTTAATGACCACAGCTGGCATGAGTTCTCCAAAGCTGCCTGCTGTCTCAGGATCTGTCTCCAAAAAGAACCAGGGAGCGCTAACATGTTATGTTCTAGACTGATGAAGAAAATGCACATTAAACATAGTATAAACTCACTATGTTAAGTAATGTGAAGAGGATGCCTTTAGCTCCTATTGGGTTGGTTCCTTGATCAGTGCAATACAGAATCATTCATCTGGTTTGATGTAATGTCCTTCAAACACGTCAAAATGAGGCTCTGTAGTCTGTGTGGCCTCCACATGCCTGTATGACCTCACTACAACACCTGGGCATGCTCCTGATGAAGTGGCAGATGGTCTCCTGATGGATCTCCTCCCAGACTCCAGGACTAAAGCATCTGCCAACTCCTGGACAGTCTGTGGTGCAGTTGGTGGATGGAGTGAGACATGATGTCCCAGATGTCCTCAAATGGATTCAGGTCTGGGGAATGGGCGGGCCAGTCCACAGCATCAATGCCTTCGTCTTGCAGGAACTGCTGACACACTCCAGCCACATGAGGTCTAGCGCTGTCTTGCATTAGGAGGAAGCCGGGGCCACCCGCACCAGCATTTAGTCTCACAAGGGGTCTGAGGATCTAATTTCAGCACCTAATGGCAGTCAGGCTACCTCTGCCGAGCACACGGGGGGCTGTGCGGTCCCCCAAAGAAATGCCACCCACACCATTAGTCACCCACTGCCCAACCATCATGCTGGTGGATGTTTCAGGCAGCAGAAGGTTCTCCAATATGTCTCCAGACTCTGTCACAAGTACTTAGTGTGAACTTGCTTTCATCTGTGAAGAGCACAGGGCGCCAGTGGCAAAGTTGCCAAGCTTGGTGTTCTCTGGCAAATGCCAAACATCCTGCACGGTGTTGGGCTGTAAGCACAACCCCCACCTGTGGACGTCGAGCCCTCATACCACCCTCATGGAGTCAGTATCTGACCGTTTGAGCAGACGTGCATATTTGTGGCCTGCTGGAGGTCATTTTGCACAGCTCTGGCCTTTCTTTCCTACCCCACAGTACCTTTCCTTATCTTTTGTTTCCTACTCTTTTACTTAGTCTTTGATCACGGTTGTCTTTCTAGATAATTAATGTCATTTGTTCTGGGGCGAGTCACTGGCTCGGGTGCATTCTGGGACTGTCAGTTCACCAGTGTGCTGGCATGCTTCTTAACAAACACACCACTACAGCAAACATCTCAGTTGTACTTGTTGATTTCTTCAACAAAACACTGAACAAAACATGTCCTTGTGAGTGTGCTGCCTGGTGCTTTTACATTTTGTGGTAATTTGAGCAGCCCAGAAAGCATCCCATGAATTAAATGATGTTATTGTATCTGAACATGTACACGAGTCATTAAATTAGATGGGAAAGAATGATTCAGGGTAAACAACTGCACCAAGGGAATTACATTTTTCTTCTCAACATGTAAAATGTCTGTTGATAAGCAATTTCTGAAACAGACATTATAAAAATCACATTAAACAGATGTGATTAACTTTTTATTCTAGCAAACATAACATCAATGATGACACAATCAGTCTTCATCAGAAGTGCTCAAATCACTCTCATCGTCTGGAATGTCCTCCTCCTCCTCCGAGTCCATTTCCAGGAGTGGTTGGTGGCTGAGGATTCTCTTGTACACGTCCTTTACTTTGAGCGTTTCAGCTTTCAGTTCACTTTGTTTTTAAACCAGGCTATGGAGTCCTTTCTGTGCATCCTCCGACATGCCAACAAGGGAGGCTGTAAAAACAACAAAACTATTAAATATAAGTAAAACAAACAAACAGACAAAAAAACTCACCTCATAAACACAAGGAGTTAGGATCATGTAATTAAACTTTTTTTAAGGGAGAAGGCAGTGTTAGCTAGCAACCCAAATATAGGTAAAAGATCCAGTAAGACTTTAGCATCTGCTCTTATTTTCAATCAATTCATCACCAAATGTATAAATAAATAAAAGATGTGCTTACAGTCTGAGGAGATTGTCCCCAACACCACAGATCGCATTCGCAACACTGTCCAGTGATGCTGCATCTCCCTGCAAAGGATCATCTCCTCCTCTCTCAGGCGCCTCACAGCCATCACCTTCTCAAAGACCTTTCTCTTTGTCCGGAGGTCAGCAGCAGCTGCAGTTTAACAACATCAGATGGGAAAACATAGCAGCATATTATGATTCAAGAACAAAACATTCAACTGCTGCTCAGATACTGGGAGTTTGTTTAAAAAGGATATTTAGAAATCAAGAGCTTACGTTCACTTGTGCTCTGCCAGGGCCAAACGTCGCTCTGCATGAGGGCATCACTGGATACGATTTGCTTTGTTGCTTGTTTCCTTGTTGTAGTCGTCAACAGCAGCCGCCAAGCGTTTCTTCTCATCTAAGATGACCTTGCGAATTCTGTGTCGCCTCTTGTTGCTATCTGTAAATAATCATAAAAAGGAACACCTTCACATAATGTATATATTTACATTTTAATCTACACTCATCAATTCGTTTGCTAGAACAAATCACATCCAGCTTAAACAAACCTGGATCTGATTTTATTCTGTTTACAAAGTAGCTGTACAAGCTGTACAAACTGAGCATCAAACGGTCCGTTTCAAAGAAACTGTGACACCATTTTGTCTGTAAAGACTTTGTGTTCGCACTCTGATGATGACGACAAGCTCCTCTACTCGTGCCTGCAACGCTCCAAGGCTGCCATCAGTTTGATCCGTTTCTAAGTGAGAGGAATATTAATCAGAACACAGGATGAGTAACAGTCACCAAACTACAGTGGACTCTGTAATCACTGACTTGATGATATTCATTATAAGACATCTGGAGCCTTCATGTGCTGCATTATCATGAGATAACAAGTATGTTGGTGTTCAGCTTTATAAAACCAACTAGTACGACATCACTTCAACCCAGGTCCAATCCAATTTGATCAAACGCAACAACTCTGCCATCAATTCTGCTTTTACAAGCTTATTTTTCATTGTTTGTTGACACTGTCAGAAAGATCTTAACTCTAAGTGATAGGTTTGTAGCTTGAACCCATCCGCTGGAACGTTGAAGACAATATAATTACACTGCAAGCAAGACACAAATAGGCAAAGTTCTTCATGTTACTTGTGCACGGGAGAAACCGGACAGAGCGCCGTCCCTTCGCTTGACCCCAGTTGCTCTCGTCCGTCCTCCCGTAACACTGTCCTTTTATTGAGGTTACATGAATATGCATAGGTTCATTAACATACGACGTCTACATACATGCCTGTGTGTGTGTGTGTGTGTGTGTGTGTGTGTGTGTGTGTGTGTGTGTGTGTGTGTGTGTGTGTGTGTGTGTGTGTGTTGCTGATCAAAGGGTCAAACATCCTTGGTCAGGAAGAGGGTAGACTAGACCCCCCCCCCGGTGAGGAAGTCCAGCAGTTCATCTAAACAGAAAAGCACTTAGACTAGAACAGACGTAGCTACGTTAATCCTACCATAAAACAATTAAAACAAGATGCGACCTCTTCCCGTGCTCCCAGGATGTAGGTGTGCATTCTAGTGTGGAATGCACACCAAGCCTCTGTAGCCTGTTAAAGATCACACAACTTATCACTACACAATTGATTATACACCTCTAAGCATCTATGGTTAAATATTTCTAAGCATAAATAACAATCAACAATACAAACTCTAACATTCCCCCGTTTTTGACCTTTATGCTAGAAAGTTCCCAGTTATGCATACCTCATGTCTGACAGTTTCAATGCAAACATTTTTTTACTCAGCATATGTCAAATCACCCTAAATTACTGTAAAAGTTACACAGTTTAATAAATGTATTAGCAGTTACCCCATTCATTGAGCTCATCTCATGGCAAACTGCATCTTACGAGCAACCAAAGAAATTGTTAATTTAATAGTGAAACTAAGAAAGTAACATTTTCAAAAACATCTCAGCTTGGTGATGCTTCCTCCGGGTGTGCAAATCACATGTCTCTCTGCAGAGTGGTTTGAGCTCTGCAGGGCGTCATGAATGTCTCTTCTAGTTGTTTCGTTGTCCATAGGACCAGAGTCCAAATGTATGTAGAATAAACATTCAAACATACCAGTTAGTTTTGTTGTTTGTCAACATGGGTCTCAGCTATTTCCAAAGCTGCAGACCTCTCAGCACTCTAGTTTTATGGCCTCCCATCACCTCACTTCAGGCCTTCATCCTGCGAGGGGGATATTTATGACTCCTTCATTGTCCACGCTCTGCAGAGAAACACCTCTGTGGAAAGGGTGCAGGGTTCAGTTGTCTTACTGCTGTTATGATCCCAGCAGCCTTCAGAGTGTCATCGTATGCACAGTATAGTGGCACAGCATTAGGTGATGTTCATAGGAAACCACCTTCTGGTTCCTGTGCTTTCACAGAATCATGATGTCATCCTCGAACTCCTTCTGCGCTGTCGATGGAGCTTGGCACGCTCCCCTCATCCCACGAGTTTTCATGTTCCAACGCTGCTGAAGGTTTAAGGCAGAGCACGTCGTACACCTTAGTTGTCTTCCTCAGCGTCAATATTGAATCTTTCATTTTATTTAAAATCTCCTGGAAGCTCAGTAGCACAGCTCTCTGTGTGATGTCTGCTGTGCTGAAGATGATCTCTGATCCTCCTGAAGCCTCTCTCCTGGCCTCAGCTCCCATCTTGTGGACGATCCTCTCCTCTATTTTGCAGGCAGTTTCATGGTCCTTGCTGTGGCTCCAAGGTCTGATCTCATGATGGGCCCCAACCAGCTTGACCTTTGACCTCAACCACTGCCTGGCTGTCAGCTATGCCTGGAATGGTTCACGCTTCTCACTGGGCCTCTGAAGATTTCTCAGGAGATTACTGCTGCACCTGTATTTCCTTGCTAAGAAGAAAAACTTCTATTTGGAGAGCATGTCAACAATCATCAAACCACATTCTTTAGTTCAGTGAACTTCACTTATAGGCCATCAAAGCCTCATCTGAACATGGATGCACCACTTGCATAGGTTTAATACTTGTAAATAAACGGCTAATCACACAAATCACTGCAACAATAATAGTAAACATTGTTTAATGTTAATCCTTGCACTCCACCTCTTGACGCATGGACATTCCCATGCGTCAACTCACCAAACCTGGATCCCTGTCTTAAAGAAAAAGATTAGCTAGATCATGTCCCAGGCAACATCAGGGCACCTCCTCCGGAGTAGCTCCGTAACCCTGCAATAAAAGATGTTAGCGTGTGTTGCATATTAAGTTTGCTTAACACCTGGCTCTCCCAGGAGCCTGCATACACACCATCACGGCCTGGAAAGCAAAATCTGGAAGTGAAATCAAACTTCATACCTGTAAACAATTGTATCATAAGAGTAATAAGCATTCAACATCAGCAAGACAAGTGTCATGTGCAGGTTTTCTCAAATCAGTAACTACAACTATTACCCTAATTCACCTCAGACATGGATTATCCCATGTACTCTGTTAACATTAATGTAATCAGTGACTTCTCTTAAGCAAAGTCACTCCACTCATATATTATTATTATGGGTTCAAAAGTGGCCAGCAAATGAGCCCATAATAAACTATTCCATAATTACCGTAATCTCTTATTTGTTTTACTCATGTCACTTGTCCGCTTCAGCTGAATCTTCTAAATGCAGTCTCAGAAAAACAAACATTAGCAATACACATTGACCATCCTGGTGGGCAGGCGTCGGCCATCCACATTCCAGAGGTGCCATAAAACACCATAAAGTTAACACTCGCTGTGGAAACAGTAACACTGGTCTCATCACAGTATGTCTCAAACTATATTAATTTCTCCATCAACATATAGCCTGTAACTACAGTTTTCTTCACACATAAACCCAGAAATCTTGTAGTAGAGAAACATTAGCCAGTATTCCTATAAATCACATGATCAAACACATGAAGAACCGTAATGCTGTAAAAACGAAAATGCAAATGTTAGCGCTTGCGCAGGCGTATGCATACTTTGTCACAGTTATCTCTGTGAGCACACAAGCTAGTGAATGACACACACATAGTAAATTCACAGACACAGAAAATGGCATTTAAAATGTTAAATCATCACGCAACCTCGAGTGTTGCTGTCATCTTTCTGCTTCTGTAAAGGGAAGCACACACAGACTCATCTGCACCCCTGCCAGGCGGGGGTCAACTTCACACAGTCGTGTTACATCAGTAAAGTCTTGTCAGCTTTTGTCAGCTTTTACCAGTCAGTCAGTTTGTGTTCCTTTCACTCACTCATTCATTCGTTCTTTCTTTGCTGATAGTGGAACCTATCGTCGCATTTAGTTTCCACTCTCAGCAAAATGACGTCATTTCAAAAAGAAAAAGAAGAACTTTAGTTTGGATTACATCGCTGAATCCTTTTGGACTGGGACTGTCATTTAATAATTGTCCCAAATAAGTGGCTTTCTCCAGAGTCCATTTAAATGTGGAGAACTCACTTGGCACAATTTTCTCGACGACGTGTAGCGCTTTTAATTCCCGACGTGCAGATCTGCTTAAAGAACAGAGATTATCGAACAAAACTTTCAGTGCACTGTGAAAGTATCAAAATAAAAAGGCCTTGTTAAGTCATGACACAAGCTCCTCATCTCAGGAGGGTAAATCATACCATTAGCATGGTTCATCATACCATCATACTAATCGGCAGGCTCAACTTCACAACAAAAGAAAAATCATCAGCTAGATTCACTCCAAACCAACCATCAGCTGCACAAAACAACATAACCCTAATATCTTATTAGCTATGAGTTTAATCACCAGGTCTGTGCTCTTCACTCATTTAGGTCACAGATCTATTTTATTCAATTTTCCTTTTCCCTTCATCATAAAACATGTGACATGCTGTCATGCACTTCACAAAACAGTCTGTTCTGACGTATTCAGAGTTGTGTATCTAAATACAGGATTCACTCGCACATCAAAGCAGGAAACTCAGTGTTTTAGAGCCTCCACTCAACACACAACAACTCCAACACATCTCATTCACTCATACTAGAATTCAGTCACCTTTCATTAATCTAAAACCGATCAACTAATTTGCATATCAGCTATTAACCCACTAAGTTGACAGGACGACAGAAAAGCATGTTCAAAATAGTATCACAAAAGACAATTTCCCTCATACAGTAAATTACTTGTGCTGCATTAATCAAGCAGGAAGCTTCTCCCAATTTACCATTTTAACACTAAATTTATTGCCTGGTCACTGATTTATCAAACCAGGATTTTTTTTTTTTTCCCACAAAAGTTAAATTGTTGTCCTGCAACTTGGAGAGTCAATTTTTTTTTTTTTTTTAGGATAAATTCGGTATTTGATAACAAGTGTCTGCTAAATTGACACTAATTTAACACTGATGAAAGATAACAAGCTAATTTTCATTACATGTGTTTGTGTTATTAGGCAGGTCTAATGCATGTCTGTGGAGCTGCATCTCCAGCAGAGCATGTTCTTAAAGCTGCCTTTCCTACACACTTCTCTGCTATTATTTAATCATTTCTTAACTAATGTGCTATGAGTCTTCATGAGTCATTTTGTGTTTGGAATTGTTAGTAGGGTTAATGCATGTTCTGCTTGTGTGTGTGTGATTTTGTATATGTTTCTATTTTCGCAATGTTTCAGACTCCGTCTCAATTTTCCAACTTAAGCAGTCAGTTTTCTTTTCCCCAGGTTTGCTAACCCAAATTTTGATTTCCCACATTAAATAACAGCATTCCTCTGTGTTCTCACCTAGTCTTCTCACTCTGTTGTCCTCTCACTCTTTTGTCCTCTCCCACTTTAACAGTCCACAGCCGGCAGTTCTCCTTCAGCTTTGTCCTGTGTAGTAGCTGAAGTGCTGCTGCTGCCTTCTTGGGCGACTTCTTAGCAGCTGCTGCCGGTTTCTTGGCTTTGGCCGCGGCGGGCGTCTTAGCTTTGGTCTCAGTAACCCTGTTCATCTTGAAGGATCCGGAGGCCCCGGTGCCCTTGGTCTGCACCAGAGTGCCCTTCGCCACCAGACTTTTGATGGCGGCTTTCACAATCAGCTCGCCCACACTGGGGCCGACCTTCTTGGGATTGGAAGTCGTCGTCTTCTTCTTCTTGGCCTGAACCTATGCACAGGGCGCAGGGCGTGTTTATGATGGAGCCTTTCCCACCACAGCGCCGGCACGTTGAGCGCATCATGAAGGGTCCATTTCTTTCATGTAGCTATGGTCGCTAGCCAGCATGCTAGCCGCATGTGGCTTGCCCGAGTCACTCAGTCCTTTCTGAGCATTTCGACATGCTGCCGCCGCAGAACCTGGCCTCAAATCCAGCAAGCTTAGCGCGCTGATCTCCAAAAAAGTCCCGAAAGCCAGAAAGACGTCAAATAAGTGTCTCGTGCTAAGCGCTCGAACAAAAACTCCTCTTCATGCCGCCATCTTGCTCGCCCTTCCGTGGAATTCATTCAATCAGACAGGAAGATGGGTTTGCTTTCTTCTTCTGCTGCTTTTGCTTCTGCAGCCTCTGCTCCGATACTGCCGCTGCTGATCAGGTTTTTTCAGGGAAGAGTGAGAGTTTTGAGACAGATCGTGCTGTAAATAAGTCAGCCAGAAACTTGGCTTGAACGTTTCCAATTGTTAAACTATAACTTTTCTTCCGACCGCTGCATGTGGAAAATTGATTCAGGTCTGCTTTTCACCTGAAAGTGACAACTAAGACATTTTCATTATTATCATCAATGCTTAATCAACACATATCTCTCTCTCTCTCTCGCTCTGTGTTTTTGTGAACAATCCTTTCTTAAAAGCAGAAAATGAAATTATAGTTGTTTTTTTGGTTGATCAACACAAAACCTTTTTCCTATGATTATTTTTTTTCTACAATATAAATTCTCCCTCGTATTCACTCTTTTTTTTTATTTACAATAGCTGGTGACCTGCAAAATCACCGCTGTCACTCACAATCAAAGGCAATTACTCTTGCACAGTGCACAAAAACACTGTGATGTCAGACACATTCACACTCACTTTGTCATCTGCATAAATAAATCATATGGCTGGAGATATGTGCCATGGTGATCCATAGGCATGATCACACGTTTATTTAATTATTTTCAACCCAACAAAACAAATAAACAAAAACATGATGCTGATGCTATGAACACTCCACACACAAGAGTCAAGATTCAGGAAAACTGCTCATGGAAACGCTGCACACTCCAGTTATCACAGTTATCATAGCGCTGTTTCCCTCTCTTAGAGTAGTTCTCAGACAGCTCTCGATCTGATAATGTGTAGCCTGCTCATCAGCTCAGAAGAAAAAAAAAAACTGCAACGCAACATCACACAGTAGTTGCTCTGCCCACAGCGGCAAAGTCTTACACTTTCATATTCAACTCAGCTTCTCCATCATGTACTTTTAGATGTTTCATACAGGGTTCAGCATATTAGTTGTTTTCACAGGTGTGCTCTACATCTCAACAATGGTTCATAATAAGACGACAGTCTTCCACACAGGTCAAGTGCCTCTATGCACTTCATTAGTTTAAATATTTACCTATATCACTTCACCTCACATGTCATCGTACTGAATTTAAGCAACCACAAGCGTAATGTAGATGACTTTTAACAACTATCCACCTCAATTACGTCTATGGTCTGGCACACAGGCTGAAGAGTTAACGTTTTGTGTCAGCAAGGGGTGGGGGGACAGCCACCCACCAGAGCATAGCTGCTGATGTGGGCTGGCCTTCTCCACACGCTCTTCAAGGCTGGTGTGTTTTCTGAAAACTTCTAACATTTTAATCTCTTCCATTTTTAAGCCTGCGATTAACCGCACGGCTCAGGTCCGCGTGAAACCCGCGTGACCGCGCTCGCGTGAACCCGCGCAGCTGTGGAGCCGTCGCTCCCTCTCTTTTTTACATAAATACTTTGTGCTGCCAGGAGCAAAGTCCAGCACAAACGTCTGTCTCCCTCCGACTCACTCTTGGTTGCTTAGAAACCCATGATAACAACAACAGTCGGTGTCACAGACCACGTGTTCTGCTCCGCACACACCCACACAACAACAACAACGACGACAACAAAAACAACACAAAATAGGCCTATCGTCCAGCACAGTCTGGACCCCGCGGAACTTCTCAACGCCCCACAAAGTGGCGGAGAACTCACCTCTCGCCACACAAAGTAGCGAGGAACCTCTTGCTCCACAAAGTAGCAAGGAACCCGGGTATCGCTCCACAAAGTAGCGAACTTCTCAACGCCTCACACAGTGGCGGAGACTGCACAACCACACGGTTATAGAGTCGGGCTCTTCTCAACGCCTCACACAGTGGCGGAGACTGCACAACGACACGGTTATAGAGTCGGCCTCTTTAACTTACTTGGCGTTGCTTAGAGTGTAATATCAGCCCAAATCCCGCCGACCGTCATTCATCGAGGAGAAAAGACAGACCGCGAATCCACAGGAACTTCCTGGCTGACGTCAGTCTTTCAGCATGCCTCTCCTCCCCTCGGTGAATGCGATTCCAGGGATCCGGCTCGAAGGACCAATTAATGATAGGTTTGTAGCTTGAACCCATCCGCTGGAGCGTTGAAGACAATATAATTACACTGCAAGCAAGACACAAATAGGCAAAGTTCTTCATGTTACTCGTGCACGGGAGAAACCGGACAGAGCGCCGTCCCTTCGCTTGACCCCAGTTGCTCTCGTCCGTCCTCCCGTAACACTGTCCCTTTATTGAGGTTACATGAATATGCATAGGTTCATTAACATACGACGTCTACATACATGCCTGTGTGTGTGTGTGTGTGTGTGTGTGTGTGTGTGTGTGTGTGTGTGTGTGTGTGTGTGTGTTGCTGATCAAAGGGTCAAACATCCTTGGTCAGGAAGAGGGTAGACTAGACCCCCCCCCCCCCGGTGAGGAAGTCCAGCAGTTCATCTAAACAGAAAAGCACTTAGACTAGAACAGACGTAGCTACGTTAATCCTACCATAAAACAATTAAAACAAGATGCGACCTCTTCCCGTGCTCCCAGGATGCAGGTGTGCATTCTAGTGTGGAATGCACACCAAGCCTCTGTAGCCTGTTAAAGATCACACAACTTATCACTACACAATTGATTATACACCTCTAAGCATCTATGGTTAAATATTTCTAAGCATAAATAACAATCAACAATACAAACTCTAACACTAAGTTCTTTAATGAGGCCATGGTGGGTCCTGTTGTTATACACGAGTGCATTATATTGAGACTCACCTTCAGCCCATTGCTGCAGTGTGTCGTCATCCACACCCAGCTCATTTCTGCTCGCATTCAGGCTCTCCACTTGTTCTCTAAAGATCCTTATGATCTAAGAATACATTAATAAATGTCATTCATATGGACATTTTTAGAGTACTGGTGTTTCCCCCCCATTACCACACACATTAAAATGGGTGTTGAAAAAATGACCTTTAGATATCTCTGGCTCAAAGTGCGGCCCAGTTGTTCCACTTTCCTTTTGTTCCAGCCCAAAGCCAGGAGGCTCAGCATGTCTGTTCGCCCTGCATTTCAGTTAGTATACAAATAAGAATGAATGAGCAGGAGACTGAGTGGAATCTCACACACAGACACACACCTGCTTTAGACATGTACTTCGTTGTGATGGCCGCCCTAGACAGGAAACTGTTTACTTGCTCCACCTCTTCTCCAACTGTAGAACCGTCCCCATCCTGAAACGCACCTCCCCATTTGATCTATAGAAAGGAGGTCACAATACATGACTGCTGAATTCATTCAACCTTATAACAAAATGTCTTAAACGTATCCAAGACTACAAGCTGCAGTATACCTCGCACATCCAAGTGTGAGCTACTCAAAATTAAGTACACATTAAGATAAAGTCAAGTAAATAGTATTACGACAACACCAAGAGAAAAACAAAATAAATATCCACCCATCCAAATATGTATCCACACACACACACGTATGAGTATATGGTTATGGCGTTAACGTCATTTTAACAAGATTAACGCTGACAGCACTGATATATATGTGTATCTTACATCATTTGTGTGTCTCTGGATGTATTTCACAAACTCAGCAACTTCCTCATCTTTCTCAATGAAGACACCTTCAAAGTTCCCCTGCTCTGAAGTGCTGAACGAACACGGTGACAGTTGTTTGAAAAGAAACATCAAAATACAATTTTTGTACAAATCCATATTTGATTTATGTACACAATGCATAACGTACCTTGCATTAGACTGAAAGCGATAAAGCTTGCAGTTTCCATCAACTGAGACGGCGAGCATGTCTGGAGTGCAGGCAGGGCAGCTAAAGCATGGCTCCTTGCACATCCTGTCCACCTCAAACTTTACAGCACTCCACTCCAAGAAACTTTTGCTGAAGGCATCAGCTGATATTCGGCCAGTCTTTTAAGTAGAGGACAAACAACAGAATATTCACGGACAGTCATCATAAACATTGATTTGCACAATTTCCTTAAACTTGACAAATTTAGAAACTCACCCTTCCAAAATGGGCTGTTCGTTCATCCAGCACTTTGACAAAGGCCTTAAGTGACATCCCTGCTGCAGCTTCTTAATGTCATAGAAAGACTGAAAGACATCCATTGAAAACAGGGTGCAGAAATTTAAGGTGCCAGGCCAATATCCACCACCCTGGAAGTCCTTAACTGAGGGGGACCACATTAGGCCACAGCTGGTGCAGCTCACCACTGGCAGTGCAAGGTTATAACGGCCTTTAGGAAGGATAAGGAGAAATCCAGTCATGGCTCAACAAAGACATTCATTTTTTCCCATGTTGTTTTCAAAGTGGTCTGGTAAATCCAAATGACCTTTGACAGGTGCCCACATATACTGCGGGCCGAGGGTAATTCAAAACAATGTAGCAATGTACAATTTGCAATAAAACACATCTATTGTGTATGTAGTGTGTGACAAAAGAGCAACTTACCATTTATGGTTACAAGAGCCACAATTGCACCGGGTGAAACCTCAACGTTACAGAGGTTTCACTCTGGGGCCTTGAAAGCTGGAGGTTGAACCCATACCCCCTCACCCTTGAAGAACGTTTATCATGGTTTAAGGATTTGTTTTTTATTCAGTGGTCAGACTGGAGAGCACTGCAGCGGGTGTTTAATGAGGTCGATAAGACAATGAAGAGAGACAAGGTCAACTCTTCTTATGAGAATATTAGGAAGCGTCTTGTATATGATCAGCTCGCTCATGGCCCGAAGATTGGTTTACCTTCTGCCATGTTCAGGCCAAAAATCATCAAAAACCCTGAGGACTGAAAAAAAAACAAAAAAACAAAAGGTAGGTTGTCTCTGTGTGAGAGACGTTGGCATTAAACTCGATATTTTTAAAAAATGCAATGTGTGGATTTCTTTTACAGACAACATCTGCCATGTTGTGGACCGCTCAGAGTCTCCCCCTCCAGCACTGCTAATCCAGATGTTGGGTCTGTGTTTCCACAAGTCCCGCGAATTCTAGAGACTTATTCATCATGAAGAAAACAAGACAGTCGATCGATCGATTATGTGCGCAAGGGAGGCCACCACGAAAATGACCAGATCCTCCTCCTCCTGCTGCCTTTTATTGAGAGACCGTTCACACAAAACACGTCAGAACAAAGCCACGCCCAGACAAGGCATTGTATGTATATGTGTGAACTTCTGTAAGAATGTGTGTGTGTGTGTGTGTGTGTGTGTGTGTGTGTGTGTGTGTGTGTGTGTGTGTGTGTGTGTGTGTGTGTGTAAGAGAGAGCTTGAGAGAAGCTGAGCTTTATTCAAAGTGATTTGAAACAAACTGCAGCAATAAGGGCAAACTAGTGCACAGTTATGTTTACGTGAGCGTTATTTTGTATGCATTTGTACAGTTCCATAACTGTGAGAATACATTGATAGCATTTAACTCTAGTAACAGGCATTTGTACCAGTAAGCATGAAAAAGTAGGGAAAAGAACTAGTATGTAAGCACTGACTAGTACTGTAAAGTATATGTGTATATAGGGCAATCGTGGCTCAAGAGTTCGCAGTTCATCCTGTAATTGGAAGGTTGCCAGATTGAGCCCCGCCTCCGACAGTCTCGGTCGTTGTGTCCCGGGGCAAGACACTTCACCCGTTGCCTACTGGTGGTGGTCAGAGGGCCCGGTGGCGCCAGTGTCCGGCAGCCTCGCCTCTGTCAGTGCGCCCCAGGGCAGCTGTGGCTACAATGTAGCTGCCATCACCAGTGTGTGAATGTGTGAATGACTGAATGTAGTGTAAAGCTCTTTGGGGTCCTTGGGGACTAAGTAAAGCGCTGTACAAATACAGGCCATTTACTGTGCGTGTGTTTATGCTCAAGTGTATGAATAAATTAGTCAGTTTTAAACAGTTGCAATTTAAACAGTAGAAGAGTGGCACTATATTTATATATTTATAAAGAATTTCAAACAACAATTAATTGATGCTCAAAGCAGGTTTATTTAATTAATATCCAGATTTCCAATTAGTTCCCAATTCATTCAGCAGCAAATCACATCACCAGTCACTTCAAGGCTGTATGTATTATTGTAAGGTAGACCCTACAATAATACATACAGAGAACCCAGCAATCATATGACCCCCTATGAGCAAGCACTTTGGCGACAGTGGGAAGGAAAAACTCCCTTTTTACAGGAAGAAACCTCCGGCAGAACCAGGCTCAGGTCGGGGCGGCCATCTGCTGCGACCGGTTGGGGTGAGAGAAGGAAGACGTTTGTTGTAGGTCTGATTGAAGGACTGATGTGATGGTAAGTTGTCTGCTGCTCCGCTTTGAATATTGAGAGATTAGTTGATGGATTTCAAGCCAAATTGTGCCCAAGTTTAAGACCATATTCATTGGTTGTTTTTGTTGATGTTATTGTTTTGGGCTTTTTTTCCACAAGAATTTTCTAGCTCCCCTAGAATTCTGGCCACCCAAACGATGATTGCTGCTGAGAGAGCACAAGGTTTTGTCCCCCTGTACTATTCATGTCAGTGCAGGGGTTTCTCCTTGAGAGGCCAGGGTCGAAAAAGGGATGCTTCAGAACCTCCGAGGGTGTTATGCGCTGATTTGCATCCAAGGCCAACATTTCTTTGATTAGCCTTACAAATAATGTTTGGCCATTTTCCGGTCCTCGCCTAACCTTCAGCAGTTGTTCGAGGTCATCGAGACGCTTAAGTTTTATATATCGAGTTTCCTTGGATCGATAATCTGTCTCGTATTGAAATTGTTCTTGGGTCTTAAATGTCCAGCGCTGTTCGTTGTGGTTATCCTCGATGAAATAGCTGTCAGTGTACAAGCCAGACTCTAGAAGATGATCTGGTAGCTGACCCTGGGTTTCAATTATGAATTTCAAAACGTCATAATCGTCTTCCCCAGGATAGAGAGGCACCCCTGTAGCAAGCTCCACAGCTACCAGCCCCAGAGACCACATGTCGATTGCTTTGTCGTATGGAATGCCAAGCATAACCTCAGGTGCACAATAACCAATTGTCCCCACACGGTCACCAGGAATCACTGCAGAAGCAGGACATGCGAGGCCAAAGTCTATGAGTTTGACTTTGACTTGAGACTCACTGCGGTTCACAACCATGATGTTTCCAGGTTTGAGGTCAGCATGCACTATTCCCACAGAACCCAGGTGGAACAGAGCATTTGCGAGCTGATGCAAAATTGGCCTGATTTCTCTCATTGGGAGACCTTGGTTATTCCGGTCCCCAATGTAGTCCCACAGGCTTTGGTCGAGGAGTTCGAAATTCAAGCAAATGCGCTCTCCATCGAGGAAATAGCCGTTCCATTCGACAATGTTGCACCTGTCTGGATCCAAGCGTCGTAGCTGCTCCAGGATGAAAATTTCCAGTTTTGCCTGGAGCAGAATTTCAGGGTCGCTCTTGTTGACTTTAATAGCAACCGTTTTGTTGTTTTTTGTATCGCGACATCTGGTTACCAAACCAAAGCCTCCTTCTCCAAGGAAGGCCTCTACCACGTGGTGATCTCCTAAAATGGTCCCTTTCGTTATTTGAAGATCATCTTCAGAGGCAGATGGGTTGGCTGAGGTGTTGATGTCTCTTTTTTGAGGAAATTCAACTGAGTTTTGGAAACTGCAGCTGAATTTTTGCGATCCATGACTTTTCCAGCTTGAAGGCTGCTGAGAGAGCACAAGGAGTTCTCCCCCTGTACTATTCATGTCCGTGCAGGGGGTTCTCCTTGAGAGGCCAGGGTCGAAAAAGGGATGCTTCAGAACCTCCGAGGGTGTTATGCGCTGATTTGCATCCAAGGCCAACATTTCTTTGATTAGCCTTACAAATAATGTTTGGCCATTTTCCAGTCCTCGCCTAACCTTCAGCAGTTGTTCGAGGTCATCGAGACACTTAAGTTTTATCGATCGAGTTTCCTTGGATCGATAATCTGTCTCGTATTGAAATTGTTCTGGGGTCTTAAATGTCCAGCGCTGTTCGTTGTGGTTATCCTCGATGAAATAGCTGTCAGTGTACAAGCCAGACTCTAGAAGATGATCTGGTAGCTGACCCTGGGTTTCAATTATGAATTTCAAAACATCATAATCGTCTTCCCCAGGATAGAGAGGCACCCCTGTAGCAAGCTCCACAGCTACCAGCCCCAGAGACCACATGTCAATTGCTTCATCATATGGAGTGCCAAGCATAATCTCAGGTGCACAATAACCAATTGTCCCCACACAGTCACCAGGAATCACTGCAGAGGTGTTACATGCGATGCCAAAGTCTATAAGTTTGACTCTGACTTGAGACTCACTGCGGTTCACAACCATGATGTTGACAGGTTTGAGGTCAGCATGCACTATTCCCACAGAACCCAGGTGGAACAGAGCATTTGCGAGCTGATTCAAAATTGGCCTGATTTCTCTCATTGGGAGACCTTGGTTATTCCGGTCCCCTATGTAGTCTGACAGGCTTTGGTCGAGGAGTTCGAAATTCAAGCAAATGCGCTCTCCATCGAGGAAATAGCCGTTCCATTCGACAATGTTGCACCTGTCTGGATCCAAGCGTCGTAGCTGCTCCAGGATGAAAATTTCCAGTTTTGCCTGGAGCAGAATTTCAGGGTCGCTCTTGTTGACTTTAATAGCAACCGTTTTGTTGTTTTTTGTATCGCGACATTTCGTTACAACACCAAAGCTTCCTTCTCCAAGGAAAGCCTCCACCATGTGGTGATTTCCCAAAATGGTCCCTTTAGATATTCCAAGCTCATCTGAGCCGAAGGATGGGTTGGCTGACATGGTGTAATGTGTCTGTTTGCGCTGTGGATTGGTGAGAAACATATGTGTTTCAGTTGCTGCAGGTCAACGTCCGTTAAGCATAAAGTAACAGGTGAGCGCTCCTATTTATGGGTTTTGGGATCAAAGCAAAGTTATGACGTCAGAAAGGATCAAAGCAAAGTTACCGCGTCACAAGCGATCGAAGCGATTCTAATATGTGCGCATGCGCACATATGAGAAGCGATCGAAGGGATTCTAATATGTGCGCATGCGCACATATGAGAAGCGATCGAAGGGATTCTCATATGTGCGCATGCGCACACACGTGCTTGTTTGTGTAATATTGTTCACACTAAACTTGACCCTAATCAATTTAATATCAGTCAATCAAAGAAAATGTTAGTTTTGGAAAATTTTAAAATGACATAACTGACAGTTAAAACCTTTTTTGTTCATGTATTTGTATTTGTATTGTCTTCGGGGTTTTTTTTGCATACCATGTCAAGCTTTTCTGTATATAGTCATGTCGTAGATTTCGGAGCAAAGAAGAAATTGAATTGGATTTTAATATTGCAGTGCTTGGATTTCGGATTTGGTGCTTAAAACTTCTTGAAACTGTAACCGTATTTCATTCACCACAAATAACTATCTGATTGAATATTTTTCTTATCAGATAGAGAAATAAAACGAGTCGCAAAGTCTAAAAGCAACATTTCTCTGCCTGGGCTGTACCTCTGCACGTTAGTCTGTTTCAGTGTGTGACCCCCCACTAGTGGTGTGCGGATCGATACTGAAATATCGATTCTTCCGATACCAGCAATTTTTGTTCTAGAATCGATTCTCATATTATAATATCGATATTTTAGTACTCTGGGGTAAATTTGTAGTTTTTCCATTAAAATGAATGCAGTGGAAAGAAACTATATCATTTGGATCTTCTAAATTTGAAGGAACTACTTCCTCTTACGCCTTTCATAGTCATATGCGAAATACGGCTGTATAAATGTGTCGCAGCCCCTGGCGTGCACACTCACAACAATGGCTGAGCGCAAACAGAGTCAGACGCGGTTTGTGGTATATGTGGCAAGACAGTGGGGTGTTGTGGCAACACCACTGACATCGTCAAACACCTCGGAGTAAATCACATCACAGAATATGATGAGCTTATGTTGAGGCGAACTGAAGAGGAGGACGGGGACAGGTGCTGCTAGGGCGAGAAAGACGTCTCTCGCAGAGTGCTGCAGGCAGGCAACATGCTCAAATAGCGCACAACGTCAGTTTTTTTTTTTTTTATATATGATTATTCTGCATTATTAAGCAATAAAAACAAGTTGTCTGATGTCCTCTAATCATTATGAAGCAATATGGTTATGTTATTATTACAATTACATAATACAATTATATATTGTATTATGAAATGCAATGAAACATTAAGTTTTTGTACAGAGTATCGGTATCGGATCAGTATCGCCGATACCACCCTGAATTTTACTTGGTATCGGATCGGAAATCAGTGGTATCGCACATCACTACCCCCCACCCCCTCCCTGATCAGTCGGGGGTGAGTGCGCTAATGTGCCTGGAGGCCGTTTTAATGAGTGTTTGCTGGAAAACGAAAAATACAAGAAGGATTTGTACGTTTTCACAACGGGGGAGTTTGCGTAAGTACTAGTAAATAATTTTCTCGAGTGTGTACGTTACACATGTTATTTGTTTAAAATTGGTATTATTATTTTGCTAGCTAGCAAACTCGCGGGATAAAGGATTGAAGTGCACTCAGTGCGATACAATACGGTGGCGCTATTCTAACAGTTAGTTATTGCAGGGTAACTTGTAGAATATGCTGTGAATTGAACCAAGATTACACAGCAGTAGCAGTAATACGAGTTACTTCCCTCAAGTGAAAGCGTTAAACGTTAGCCCGATGCTTAACTAGCCAACGTCAGGCTTTCTGATTGAAGGCTAAAAGCGACGTTGTCACCAAGTAAACAGAATATTGATGATATTTTTGTGTATCGCTGCAGCCTTTTCAAGTATTAACCTGGTGTCTTTGGGAACAGCTTAGGGGGAAATGACGGTAATATGACTGAACCATATGGGAACAAAGAATAGGCACTTTTTTGTGCTACCGAAGTTTCCTCGCTTTCATTCAAAATCTGTTTCTCATTAAACAATTGAAACATAATGGCTTCAAGCTGACATTGAGGCCTGTGGGGCACTATCAGCCACTGAGACAGTAGACAAGTGACTATTTCACACTTTAAGGCTGCCTGTTTATTTAAGGGAGATGAACAGTACATTATAACTGTACATAATAATATCAATGATGATAGATTAAATAAATGGGTTTTTGAAAGACGCTTGTGCATTTTTAAAGTCTAAAGTGTTGAATTGATCTGAGTATGTCATCTGTTCAAAGCCTCTCCCAGTCAGTGCTGTTCTCTATGCCTGTCTTACTCTACATGATGTTATTAGCACAAACACTTTAAAGGTGATAATTAGGTCTACAACAATAACACAGACTGCAATGTAGTTAAGCGTCTTACAGTTAGTTTTGAATGAATGAACTTAAAAAACAACACAAGCAAAGATCTGTCTCCTCCTGTTTTTTGTGTCACATAAGAAAGAAGCATCAATATCTGATGAGAAGACTTATTATTAATTTGGCCTTTCACGTGGTCTTACTCAGGTGATGCGAAGTGAAATATGCATCCTTTTTATGGTAATGTGCTGGAAAATGTTGAAAATGGACATTAAACGTGCTCACAAAGTGCTTGAATTTGACCCTGAAAGGTGTATGAAGCCAGAAAAAGTCACACTTGGAGTAAAAACCTCTCATAGCAAGTTAATCATATTCAATTGATTTGATGCTTTCAGCACAAAATTTAGCCACACAGTCAGGACAGCGTCTGATTTACCTTCATCGGTAAACGTGTTTATGCAGTACATAGTAACAGTGTGGCTGAGTCCTCTGGTTCAAATCAGTTCCAGTACATTTGGAGATGTAAGTCTTAACCTTTCACATGCATCGGGAAGGAAAAAACATTTAATCTTCACAGTACTGCCGAAGTGCAGCGATACATTGTGAAGTGCACATTTCCATTTCTCATACAGTACCGAGCAAAAGTCTTGAACCACCCCCTTATTTTTTCGTGTTTTGCCAGGTCAGTCTGTGTTAACGGTGTTATTAACTGCATTCTTCAACTAAAGAAGTGAGAACAAATGATGTGGGCTTTTGTTTTTTTGCAATAGGCTGCAAGTAAATGTGTACAGATACAATTTAAAATTGGTTCTTTGTTAAATTTTCTGGTCCTTTCCGTGACTTAGGTGTCTGTTTATGTTTGAATGTTTCAGAGATTAGTGTGAAGGGTCTTAACAGACAAAAAGTGGTCAAATACAAGCCCTGGATTAAAAATCAGAAACACTTTAAAAAGCCTGGAGAGCTATTCCTTAATACCACTTTAAAGATTACAGGGAAGTCCGGATCCCTGGAAGCAAATGAGGGATGGCTCAAGACTTTTGCACAGTGCTGTACATGTCATGTTCCCTGTTTTATAGCTCAGCTCAAACTGACACGTTCTCACTAACTGCTTCTCATTTTCTCCACAGTGAACTTTGACCACTTCCAGATACTGCGGGCCATCGGGAAAGGAAGCTTTGGAAAGGTAATGCAGCCTCCATTTTTCACGCCACTTGTATATTGTTTGCCCTTAATTACCCACCACGGTCGTCATCTCTAAAGAATCAGTGCAAGCGAAGCGAAATGTGCTGGGATTACACTTCAGTTCTCGTGTGCTGCTGTTATTTAATAACAGTTATAAATGCAGCTTATGCAATTATTTCTATAAAGTCAGTTAGAGGAGAGCCGATTTCTATTTCATCTCACTCAATCTAGGTGGGAATTTTGACCCCACGTCTCAATTTAATTACACAGCACATTGAACGTCTGGATGAGACTTCAGTAATGAATTCAGGACTGTGTGTGTGTGTGAGATACACAATTGGGGCTGCAGAGATTGGAATAGTTTACCTTCATTTTAAATATCACTGCCCTGTGCACATTGTCGGCTTTAAAATTCAAACTTAAAGAGTTTGTAAGTAAACTGGCTGAGATGAGACAGACGATGCACCGGGTCCTCGTCTGAGTGCTGGCTTTCAGTTGTGCTGTCTCTGTTGCCCAGCCATGCACACACAGACACTGTGCTACACTTACACAGTGAGACAGATGCTCACAGAGACGTCCAGATACATTTTGTCCTTGCTGGAGGTCATCTTGTGTTTTTTGGCCCACTGTGGCCTCACACCGAGCTCCTGCTGTTTTTTGAACACTTTAACAGCACCAGTCTTTAGCTTCCTATTGAACACACAGTGGGGGGGTGCAGGAGGTAATAAATCAAGTGTGATTATCCTAATTTATAGTTGTCTTTATGTTAAGGATTAAAATAAAATTCACAAGAGGAAGGTGTTGGTGTGTGTGGTTGGGAAGAGAAGGGCGAAGCTAGAATGAAGCACAAACAGAGGGAGGTGTTTGCCTCTCGCTGTAGCGCTGTGAAACACGATCTGTAGATTGCAGCTTGTGTAGGTGCTCCAAGAAAATGGGTTCATTGGCATGCAGCACTGTAGATGTGCACGTATGCACTCGCGAAAGAGAGAGGATGCTTGTGTTGCTGAGCTCGTTCTTGCACAGCGGGGAGATGTGAGGTAGGTTGGGGCTACCTCATAACTCCCCGCTGTGAGGCTGCCAGATGGGAAGAAGAGGAAACCGCCTCGTTGTCCTGAAACGCTCGTTTTCCTCTGCTCACTTTTCATCTTTACAATCTCAGCACTTGGGTGTGTATCTTCTTGCAGTGGGCCTCTCAGTTTCATTCTTATTCATAAGCTCCTCTTTGTGTTATTTAGTTTGTACCTGAAAAGTCTAATTTATGCCTGAGTACACAAGTACAAATAAAAGGAGTACCACGTACTTTAATGGGTCAGCTTGGGTCCAGACCTGAATTAGAGATAATGTTGGGCTGTTTTAGGTCTGAGCCACTAACCTGACGAAAACGCAACACAACTGCTGGTAAGTGCGTGTTGTTTAAAACAGAGAGTTGGAGAGGCAGGTCAGTGCTTTTAAAGGTTTATCAGGTGTCAAATCATTTTATAGATGGGAAATGTAGGACTGTGCAAAAGTTTGAGCCACACCTTAATTCTAACATATAACTTGCTGGGTAATGGGAAACGGGTGCAACAGTTTAAATTTGAAAAGTTTACATGAAAATACAATATAAAAGGCAAAAACAGAGTTGATATAATGAGGTAATGAGCTTGAGCATCTTTATCTTCAGCACGCCCTGAACTCTCTTAGGCACATTTCTTTGGAATTCCTTTAAGTAGTCTTCAGGAATAGTTCTCCGAGCTTCTTTAAGGACATTCAGAGCTCTTCTTTCGATATCAGCTGCCGTTTTGTTCCATTCTCTGCCGAGATGATCCCACACGGCTCAGGTCAGTCCATGAATGATGGTGTTTCGATGTGTTTAGTAAGCTGCTGCCGATCAGACGCTTTCCAGATGGTATTGCATGGTGCATCAAAGTCTGGTGGTACTTTTCATAATTCCATCAATTTTGACGAAATCCCCAACACCCTGGCTGAAATGCAGACCCAAACTATGGCAGAGCTGTACAGTAGTTTACAGGTGGTTGTAGACATATTACCACAATTTGAACCAGAACTGTCAAATTTTGGTTCATCACTCCATCAGACCTGCTGCTACTGATTTTCAGTCCAGTTCTTGTGTAATTTGGCATCCCTCAGCCTTTTCTCCCTGTTCCCTTCCTTAATAATGGCTTCTTGACAGCCACCCTTCACTGACACCATGAGATGAGGCTTTGGTGAACACTAGATGGATCAACTGAAGGACCAAGTGCATCTTTCAGGTCCTGTGTCAGGTGTTTGCTGAATTTTTTTTGACATGACTTTCAGGTACTGTTCCTCCTCTGTAGATAGATTTTTCAGCTTGTCCCCTTTTTTTCTGTCTTCTACTTTCCCAATCCAAAGAAATTAAATAGTGTGTTTCTGTGACAGGTTGCTAGTAACAAAGTCCCTAAAGATAAAATTTAAAATTGGTTCTTTGCTAAGTTGTGTGTTTTGTATTGTATTTGACAACTCGGGTTTGTCCCCTTGAGTTAGGTTAAGTGGTTTAACCCCCCCAAAAAACAAAAATATCACTCTGAAAGCGATCAGGTACAAGGACTGGACTGAAAATGGGTGAAAAAGCAGTTAATGTCCAAAGAAAAACTTTAAATGACCTTCAGAAAGTCTAAAGAAAGGAAGAAGAAGAACATCTGGCTCAGTACAGGCAAAATATAAAGAACTGAGGAGAGGCTCAAGACTTATTCACAGATAATCAATCAAATTAATCAAGCGTCATCTGGAAGCATCCTCCTGGCTGTAAGAGCGTCTCGTTTTTGTCTCATTAACTGTCTGGTGGCACTCAGAGTAGTCTGCTGTGACGGGGACCTCGAGGACTAATGTTACAGGGAAATCATTAGGAAAGTGCTTTGGACTGAGCTTTACTGAAATCTCAGTTTTCCCCCTGTCGGAGAGCTCCACCACCTCCACCCCTCCTCCTCCTATTCTTTCTTTTTAAACGTCAGTGCAGGTACCGTCTCCCTCCCTCCCATCCCTGTATTTTTGTTACATAGAACTTAGTGGCTGTGCTCACTGTTCAATTCAAGTTGGTTTAAGAGAGATGGTAGTTTAAAAAACACAAAAACAAGCTGTTTTGGTAAAGCAATATATATGATCTCATTTCCAAATGACGATTTAAAAAAGAAAAAAGGAAAAAAAAAAGACGACGACGATTGTACCGCATTTTGATCCGGGACGTACTCTGCATGAAACCAAGCGCTCACTCTTCCTGCTCAACAAATGACAAGGGCGGAGCCTTATACCACGTGATACAGAAGCTGTGCCGTGTGATGCTAATATTAGCAGGGAAAAAACAACGGAGAGCACGTCAGGGATGATGAGAAAGTGACAGGAGAAAATCCGTCCCGGTCAACCACCCAAACATCAATAACGGGAACCTTATACAGCGCTTCCCTATACCCGTCGAACTCTCGCAGGCACAAAGAAATTACGGAGGCTATCACTTATCACCTGATCAAAGATATGGCTCCCATCAACACTGTGCAAAACGAGCGATTTAGAAAAATGATCAACACCCTAGACAAACGCTACACAGTGCCGTCCCGCAACTATTTTTCTATTGTTGCACTACCTGCTCTATACACGCAGTGTCGAGCAACGGTGGAGACGGAATTTCAAGCAGTACAACATTTTGCGGCAACAACAAAACGTGAGACATTTCTTGTTTTTATGTTTATTTATTGTTTTTATGTTCAGTCTCAACTGTTACGAAGTTGATGTGCAATTAATAAGCGCAATAAATATTTATACTGGAAAAGAAAATCGTTGCCCCTGGTGAGAGGCGGCGGGCTGGGGTGGGTATTCTAATATCCCCTCGGCTTGCTGCCGGTACGTTGGGGTTTTTCCCGGTGGACGAGAGGGTTTGTTCCCTGCGCCTTAGGTCGGGGAACGGGTCCTGACTGTCATCTGCGCTTATGCGCCGAGTGGCAGTTCAGAGTACCCAGCCTTCTTAGAGTCCCTGGGGGGGGGGGGTGCTGGAAGGTGCTCCACCTGGAGACTCTGTTGTCCTGCTGGGAGACTTCAATGCTCACGTGGGTAACGACAGCAAGACCTGGAGGGGCGTGATTGGGAGGAACGGCCTCCCTGATCTGAACCCGAGCGGTGCTTTGTTATTGGACTTCTGTGCTAATCACAGTTTGGCCATAACGAACACCCTGTTCGAACATAAGAGTGTCCATAAGTGCACGTGGCACCAGGACGCTCTAGGCCGTAGGTCGATGATCGATTTTGTAATCGTATCACCAGACCTGCGACCACATGTTCTGGACACATTCGGGTAAAGAGAGGGGCTGAGCTGTCAACTGATCACCACCTGGTGGTGTGTTGGATCAGGTGGCGGGGGAGGACGCTGGACAGACCTGGTGCACCTAAACGCGTAGTGAGGGTGTGCTGGGAACGTCTAGCAGAGGCCCCAGTCCGCGAGATCTTCAACGCACACCTCCGGCAGAGCTTCAACAGCATTCCGAGGGAGACTGGGGACATTGAGTCCGAATGGACCATGTTCAGCGTCTCCATTGCCGAAGCTGCTGCATTGAGCTGCGGCCGCAAGGTGGTTGGTGCCTGCCGTGGTGGTAATCCCCGAACCAAATGGTGGACACCAGAGGTGAAGGGAGCCACCAGGCTGAAGAAGGAGTCCTATCGGGCTTGGTTAGCCTGTGGGACTCCGGAGGCAGCCGACAGGTATCGACAGGCCAAGCGGAATGCGGCTCGGGCAGTGGCTGAAGCAAAAACTCGGGTGTGGGAGGAGTTCGGAGAGGCCATGGAAAAAGACTTTCGGACTGCCTCGAAGAGATTCTGGCAAACCGTCAGGCCTCTCAGTAGGGGAAAGCGGTGCTCTACCTGCACCGTGTATAGTGCTGGGGGAGCGCTGCTGACGTCGACTGAGAAAATTGTCAGGCGGTGGAAGGAATACTTCGAGGACCTCCTTAATCCCACTGACACGTCTTCCGAGGAGGAAGCAGAGTCTGGGGATGAGGGGAATGACCCGCCAATTTCCGGGGGCGAGGTCACTGAGGCAGTTAAACAACTCCTTGGTGGCAGAGCACCTGGTGTTGATGAGGTCCGCCCCGAGTTCCTGAAGGCTCTGGACGTTGTAGGGCTGTCCTGGTTGACACGCCTCTGCAATGTTGCGTGGAGATCAGGGGCAGTACCTGTGGACTGGCAGACCGGGGTGGTGGTCCCCATCTTTAAGAAGGGGGACCGGAGAGTGTGTTCCAACTACAGGGGGATCACACTCCTCAGCCTCCCTGGGAAAGTCTATGCCAGGGTGCTGGAAAGGAGAGTCCGTCCGCTAGTTGAACCTCGGATACAGGAGGAACAATGCGGTTTTCGTTCTGGTCGCGGAACACTGGACCAGCTCTTTATCCTCTCGAGGATACTTGAGGGTGCATGGGAGTTTGCCCAACCAGTCTACATGTGTTTTGTGGACTTGGAGAAGGCATTCGACCGTGTCCCTCGGGGTGTCCTGTGGGAGGTGTTGCGGGAGTATGGGGTGTCTGGCCCATTGCTACGGGCCATTCGATCCCTATACAACCGTTGCAAGAGCTTGAGTCGCATTGCCGGCAATAAGTCGGACTCGTTCCAGGTGGGTGATGGGCTCCGCCAGGGCTGCCCTTTGTCTCCGGTTCTGTTCATAATTTTTATGGACAGGATTTCTAGGCGCAGCCAAGTGGCGGAGGGCTTTTGCTTTGGTGGCCTCAGAATCTCATCTCTGATTTTTGCGGATGATGTGGTTCTGTTGGCTTCATCGGGTGAGGGCCTCCAGCTCGCACTGGAACGGTTCGCAGCCGAGTGTGAAGCAGCAGGAATGAGGATCAGCACCTCCAAATCTGAGGCCATGGTTCTCAGCCGGAAAAGGGTGGAGTGCCCACTCCGGGTCGGGGATGAGTTCCTGCCCCAAGTGGAGGAGTTCAAGTATCTCGGGGTCTTGTTCGCGAGTGATGGGAGAAAGGAGCCGGAGATCGACAGACGGATTGGGGCTGCAGCTGCAGTAATGCGGACGCTGCACCGGTCCGTCGTGGTGAAGAGGGAGCTGAGTGTAAAAGCGAAGCTCTCAATTTACCGGTCGATCTACGTCCCTACCCTCACCTATGGCCACGAGCTGTGGGTAGTGACGGAAAGAACGAGATCGCGGATACAAGTGGCAGAAATGAGCTTCCTCCGAAGGGTGGCTGGCCTCTCTCCCTTAGAGATAGGGTGAGAAGTTCGGCCATCCGGGAGGGGCTCAGAGTAGAGCAGCTGCTGCTCCACATCGAAAGGAGCCAGCTGAGGTGGTTCGGGCATCTGACAAGGATGCCCCCTGGGCGCCTCCTGGGTGGGGTGTTCCAGGCATGTCCCACCAGGAGGAGGCCCCGGGGCAGACCCAGGACACGCTGGAGAGATTATATCTCTCGGCTGGCCTGGGAACGCCTTGGTGTTCCCCCGGATAAGCTGGAGGAGGTGGCTGGGGAGAGGGAGGTCTGGGCCTCTTTTCTTAGAGCCTCTTCGCGACCCGGCCTCGGATAAAGCGGATGAAGATGGATGGATGGATGGAAGAAAATCGTGAGAGAATCGTGATCTCAATTCTAAGCCAAAAAATCGTGATTCTCATTTTATGCAAAATCGTGCAGCCCTAAATCAGATCATCATCCATTGTACGTAAAATGTACAGCTTATTGCACCAGCAGCATCTGCTCTTATATAACTATCATTAGCTTACATTTTTAAGTGTTTCAGGTATGTGCTAACTAAAAATAAAGACAAGATGATAGTTTATTCAATTTTAATGAAATTTGCAGATTGTTTCAGTGAAGTTTAATCACCTCAGCCGTCTGCTCCTTGCTATCTAAAATATAACAGGACACCGGAGTATATTCTCCAGCATCTCACACTTCTGATAATCAGTTGTCTGCTTGACGTTTACTCAGCTGTGTAAAAACTATAACTTTAATCTTAGCCAAACCGATTTGCTCAGGGACAAATAAAATACTAAAAAAAGCCAAACAATAACATTTTTAAGTTATCTAAGTGACTTATATCATGTTTAACCTGAGTAGCGAAAGACGGCGGTGGGTTTGAAAACGATTTGCCGGGATTCCGGTGTTCTCACCGGCTCTAATGAGCCTTGCTCCCGGCTAGCTATCGAGCTAGTGACTAACAGACGTCTCTGAAAACGTCGGAGCGCTTTTGAAATATGTGGTGTCTTGATAAACTGAGCAGATATTTGAGGTTTACACAGCTACACTCTCGCCTGAAAACATGTTAAACGTTTATTTTGTGACCCAGAAAGAATAATAAGAGTAATATTAAAACTAACTAGCTGCCGCCATTGTTGGAAACTGAGCTGGGCTGCGCTATGAATTCTGGGACACAGCTTCTTCTTCTTCGGGGTTTAACGGCAGCTGGCATCCTTGTACATGCAGTGCTGCCATCTTCTGTTTCAGTCCGTTATTACACTCTTAAATCCTACTACTTATTCCTGCGTCTTTTGTGATCTTACAAAGCTTCAAACGACGATTTTGATAGTCGACGTAATCGTGACTAGTCGACTAATCGTGGCAGCCCTAGTGTGCATCAGACTTTTGCCCCCCTCTTCTTTGTCACTCCAATGTTCTCAGCTCAGGCTGCATAGGAAGCTGGCATTTCTCTTGCCGGGCTTATTAAAGCCTGTGCTTTAGAGCTCTGGAGGGGGGCTAACACTCGAGGGGGACATGACAGTCATTGGCAGCGACAGCAGTTTAGTGACAGCTTCCTAATGTCAACAGTCACATGGACAGGTAAACATCTAAACGGATAGAAGAGAGGTGGATGGAGAGAGACAGGGAAGGTCATAAGTTGTGGATGAACTCAGCGTGCGGTTCCTGCGTCTTCTTTCCCTGCGCCGTGCAGCTGCTTCAGTGGGAATAAATCCTCATTAGGATGGAAATGGGAAGGCAGACTAACAGAGACGGCTGCTGGAAATGAGTGGGAGTAAAAACGAGATGGAGATGAGGGAGTAGATGATCAAACCTTCAACGTTTTCAACTTTTTTTTCTCTTTTTTTTAACATCCGTTGGGCTCCCAGACGGCCAATCAGTCCTTCTGTCTGTAAAGACTGACAGTAGCTGCTTTTTACTTCTCATCCCTCCCTTCTTTGCACCTTTCAAAACCAACTCTCGTCTTTACTGCAGGGCTCTAGACTAACTTTTTGCCATGGGCGTACCGGTACGCCTAACTTTAAAAAGTTAGGCGCACACAAATTTTATAATAATTGATATAATATAATGTGTTTTTCTGGATACACTGTGCTTTTTCAGCATTCAAAGATTGATGACACCGTGTCAGAGCACTGGCTATGAATTTCAGAAGGATCAGGCCTTAACTTAACAGAAAAGTTAGCAATAGTTCTTTTCCTATTACAGCTACATCCACTTCTGTCGTGCCTAGGCTGCTCACTAGGGCTGAGTATCATCACTGATTTCTATAATCCATTCGATTCCGGTTTTCAAAGTCCCGATTCGATTCCACTTAGCCTCAGACAGTCAGAAATATTATAACTCTGATCATTTATCAGTACTGACTTCATCAGAATTGTGAACATCACAGCAGATGCCTTTGTGTGAAAGTAACTGAGAATAAAACACAGAAAAACATGAAGGAGATTTTCCTGGTCTGGCTTTTTATAGCAGATAACCTTAAAAATATTCTACAATGTTCTGCATATGAAGTTTAAATTTCTTCAGTATTGAACAACAGAAAAAATAGGCTTTCTTGTCCGAGGTCATTTAAGTGAAAAAAAGAAAAAGACAGCAGCCACAGCGCTGTAAACAACGGTAGACTGGTAGGTAATAAGCGAATGAATAATACAGAAAACAGAGATTGGAGTCGGGAAACTGTTCTTGAAGTACAGAGAGAGAGAGAGAGAGAGCTAGCTGTGCATGGAGTGTGATTTTAATAGTCGTGGAAGCAAAACAGCAAAATTAATGACATTGATCAAATGTGAAGCGCAGTTTGCTGCTTCTTTTGCTGCTGGCTCTGTGAACTTTGGTTGGAGAGACAAAACCTGCAGCTCAGAATCAGCGCAAGAAGACGTAATCGCAGCGCGGACCGGACGCATCAGGATCGCTAAGCTCCGACAGCGTGTCCGTCTACGAGCCGTCGGGTGAGAAAGCCGAGAAAGACAAAGTTGATTCTGATGCGTCGGTCCGTTCTGTATTTACGTCTTTGTGTGGAATCAGTGTACCTGCTGTCATTTACACGGATTCGCATTTGCGACCAAATTGGTTGCACTCTAGAGCCCTGTTACTTGATGAAAGTTGGTTTTGCAGAGTTAATCTTGCAGCTCAGCCACAGCATAGCCCTCAGCAACCAAGAGCATGCTAGCGGGCCGTTGTTATTATGTTATTACTGTGCTTTTCGGAAAATAAGGCACTCTAAAAATCAGTCCTTTGATTTTTCTGGAAATCGACAGTGCTCCTTATAATCCGGTTTGCCTTATGTCTCTACCAGCTTTGCACATCTACAGACTGAAATCTTTGCCCATTCTTCTTTGCAAAACAGCTCCAGCTCAGTCAGATTAGATGGGCAGCGTTTGTGAACAGCAGTTTTCAGATTTTGCCACAGATTCTTGATTGGATTTAGATCTGGACTTTGACTGGGCCACTCTAACACATGGACATGTTTTGTTTTAAACCACTCCATTGTTGCCCTGGCTTTATGTTTAGGGTCGTTGTCCTGCTGGAAGGTGAACCTCCGCCCCAGTCTCAAGTCTTTTGCAGACTCCAAGAGGTTTTCTTCCAAGATCGCCCTGTATTTGGCTCCATCCATCTTCCCATCAACTCTGACCAGCTTCCCTGTCCCTGCTGAAGAGAAGCACCCCCAGAGCATGATGCTGCCACCACTATATTTGACAGTGGGGATGGTGTGTTCAGAGTCATGTGCAGTGTTAGTTTTCCACACAGAGCATTTTGCATTTTGGTCTCATCTGACCAGAGCACCTTCTTCCACATGTTTGCTGTGTCCTCCACATGGCTTGTGGCAAACTGCAAACGGGACTTCTTATGGTTTCTGTTAACAATGGCTTTCTTCTTGCCACTCTTCCATAAAGGCCAACTTTGTGCAGTGCACGACTAATAGTTGTCCTATGGACAGATTCCCCCACCTGAGCTGTGGATCTCTGCAGCTCGTCCAGAGTCACCATGGGCCTCTTGGCTGCATTTCTGATCAGCGCTCTCCTTGTTCGGCCTGTGAGTTTAGGTGGACGGCCTTGTCTTGGTAGGTTTACAGTTGTGCCATACTCCTTCCATTTCTGAATGATCGCTTGAACAGTGCTCCGTGGGACGTTGTTTCTTTTTGTAGCCTAAGCCTGCTTTGAATTTCTCAGTAACTTTATCCCTGACCTGTCTGCTGTGTTCTTTGGACTTCATGGTGTTGTTGCTCCCAATATTCTCTTAGACAACCTCTGAGGCCGTCACAGAGCAGCTGTATTTGTACTGACATTAGATTACACACAGGTGCACTCTGTTTAATCATTAGCACTCATCAGGCAACGTCTATGGGCAACTGACCTCACTCAGACCAAAGGGGGCTGAACACACACCCCACTTTGCAGTTATTTATTTGTAAAAAATGTTTGGAATCATGTCTGATTGTCGTTCCACTTCTCACGTGTGCACCACTTTGTGTTGGTCTTTCACGTGGAATTCCAATAAAATTGATTCATGTTTGTGGCTGTAATGTGACAAAATGGGGAAAAGTTCAAGGGGGCCGAATACTTTTGCAAGCCACTGTATGAATCCTGGTTGTGTTTACTGATTTGGAAACGATTTTATGTGCACGGCGCTCGAAAATCTGTCAAATGTTTTAGTACGACTTTGCTAAGCTACGAAGCCGCACCGCTTGATGGATTGTTGGAGCATTACAGCTATCGTAGGCAGGAGCCCCGCGGAGTGATACGTACTGTGCTTCAACATAATATCACTGTATTGTGTGTTTGTTTAACCTCTTTTTAAGTTTTGTGGATATTATACATGGTTATGCTGAGGATATGTCGGCCAGTTTCCACTGGAAATGCCTTTTGGTTAAACTGTCAGGGAGGAATTTGCATTTGCACTGTTACATTTTTATATAAGTTTAATGCACATGAAAAGCAGCTGCTTATTTAAGTGAAAATACATTGATTGTTGTTTTTTTTTTTTTGCACAAATGAAGTGGAGTTGTAAAGTATTTTGTCTCGTGTCAGTTATATCGTTATCGCACATTTTCAAATTTATATCGTGATGAATATTTTTGGCCATATCGCCCTGCTCTACTTCTACAACACGCCTTGTGTAGATGAGTTAGTGAGGCAAACTGATCAGTGTCTGTTGAGTGTTTGGTTTTGTGAACGGCCTCTTTAATGCACGAGGGTGTGACCATCCACATCCTTGTATCTGTCCACTGTCAGCCATTCATTTTGTGCAAATCTGGCCAAGTCTTCCAAGTGTGCGTGTTTTTTTTCCTTCTGACCAGATGCAGCTTTCTGCAACATCACTTTAATGTCCTTATACTGATCACCACACTGTGTGTGTGCGCTAAAACAGCAATCATTTCACTGCTCCTTTGTAGTGACAGGTTACAAAACGTCATTAGATGCTGCGTGGCTGTACAAGATAGACTTTGGTTAGCAACAACTCTCTGAGGCCTTTACTGTGAAACAGAACGCTGTCTTATCCGGCTAACTTCAAGGTTTAATGTGGGATTTTTTTGTAATCCAAGACATAATGCCAGGTCAACTCATGCTTTGAACCTAATCTGCTCCACAGCAAATCATGTTCCAAATGAGAGATCACCAGGTAGAAAATCACCACCTACTAACCAGTAAGACCAAAAAAAGAACAAAATAAATAAAATCCCCGATCCTGGAAGGTCCCTCAGACCGCTGTGTGCAGAGAGTAGGAGTGTAAAATTTTTCAGCAGAGTCTGATGTCTTTGTCTTTCCATGATGAGCAACAATAATGAACATAGATTCTCTACAACAACTTTATTGTTTTGGAAGTATTAATATATGATCCCAAAACTTCTACATTTAACCTTTTAATCAGACCAGCAAAAATCTAGTATTGAATCTTAGCACAGTCATAAAAAACTATTTGCTAAAAGCATTTTTGCAGCTGAATATTTTAAATTACAGTTAGGATCACTGGTTGGCTGTTTCACCTGTAAGACTTTAAAATAACATGCTAAGGTTTAATAGTCTATAAGGAATACACTCTGAGGCCTGGGCAGTGTTGTGCTAATGAGAGAAGGTTTGTGTGTGCAGTGAAACAGTAATTTTTTTATCTCAAAATTTATTGATATGTTTGATCCTTTCTGACCTGCGTTAATGAAGCAGTCATTAGAGCACCATGTCCGCTAGAATAGTTCTGTAGTTTGATGCTTGAGTCGTTGCAGACTTGTTGAAACTCCCTCACCCGTCAAAGCAGCGTCTTTGTTATTCGCATCCAGCAGATGGCAGTGTTTCACTGTCTGACGGCTGTCTGAAGCTTCAGCTGGATTATTCGTTTAAATGAGATCGTTTTATAAAACTTACAACAACAGGCCTGAACCTGCTCAGCTCCAAAGAGCTGGCTAAACGATGGGGCATGTTCAGAATCTTCCTGAAGTTTAACAATTTCCCAAAAAGCTACACAAAGTGAATTTTCATATAAGACAAGAAGGAAAGAACAGGGTGTGACGTGGAAGGGGCACTCTGGCAAACAAATTACTGCTTTTATTAAGTTACAAAACTCGCAGTCTTGTTCACGAGTGATCAGAGAAGGGAACAGGAGATGGACAGATGGATCGGTGCTGCGGCTGCAGACTCTTCACCAGTCCCTCTTTACCAGTCGATTTACGTCCTTACCCTCTGTCACAACGGGACTGAACGGACTCACGCGTAGGCTCTGAGTAGGGAACAATAAAGGTTTTTTATTTACAGAAGCACCAGGTGATCTATTTACACAGTGGGGAAAAGACGGGTTCCGGGAATCCACACACGAACAGGAGGGGGGAAAGACACTTGCAGTCCACACACGCTCCAAAGTCCTCACTCCATCCACGCTCCACGCTCCTCTTCACACTCCACAAGAAACACAAAAGCTCGCTCCAATCCTCACACACTTGATCGCTCAGGTAACACAGGGGCAGGTCCAGGGAAATCTATTCACAGAGATGCAAAAGGTTACTGTAAGAAGATCGCTAGGGAAACACGAGAACGAACTGAGCTGGGGTTAACACTGACGAGAGTCGGCAACGGTCCAGCGACGAGAAATACAGGGCTGCCATCTTATAAGGGGACTGGAACACTGTTGGGTGATGAGCCACAGGTGTCACCAGGTGCGTGGGCCAAGGGCAGGAGCCCACAGATGAGCTCCGCCCAGGCAGTGAGAGAAGGAGGGAGGGAGAGAGCGGGGACAAAATCAAAACAAAAAAACACATGTAGCCACACTGAGGCGACCGGGTAGACACAGGGACCCTGACACCCTCGCCTTTTTCACAAATGTCATGTATGAAAATCTATAATAACTCCAGTTATACGGATATCAATATCCTCATAAGTGAGGATATTGATAAACTGATTTGAACTTTTACTGATTTCTGTTTAGATATAAATTGATTCAAAGTGGTCAGATATGCAGATTCTGACCTTTCCTCTGGCAAATATATAAACTCACTGAAAACAGTTTGACTTTTCAGAGAGTTTCCTATCTATCTGTATTTTTACTTTAATAGTTAAGCACGATTAACATTTAGGAAACAAAAATAAACAAGTTAATAAATGAAATGAAATAATACTGATTTATATATTCACTCTGTTTACTTTTTCGATATAGAAATACAATGAAGACTTCCATTTTCCTGCTGGTGGCGCTCTCTGGCACTGTGCTCTGCATGACTAACGGACGTGTTCAGAAAACCAGCATATCATCAACATGATCCCACAAGGGGGATGTGATGATCTGATAGCAAACAGAGATAATAATGGTAACTGTAAGCGCAAGAATACCTTTATCATTGGTGACTTTAATCAAGTTAGAACAATTTGTGATCCAAGCAATTGTATCAATGCAAATAGAAATCTTTATAAAAGCCCCACAGACGTGCACATTCTGTATTGTAAACTGCTGGGACAAACAACGATACCCATTGTACATCCAGATACAGATGAAAAGGCGTATTGTAATTGCATGTGATAAAATCAATACTTTCCTTCAGCCTGTGCACTTTGAATGTTGCTCTTGAGTTGAGAGATGCTGTGAGCTTGCTGCCATCTTTAAACATCACTTCATGATGCTGGTTTAGATGCTTTATAAGACTTTGTTACGTTTCTTAAACAGTGATGAAAATAATAAAGAGGAAATATGAGAGAAGTGATTTTCAGTGAATGTTGAAAAAAATCCCACAACAACAAAAATGATGGCAACATTGCTACACTTTGCTTTCTTAGCTTGCATATTGTACATTTTCACAGTTGTTTCTGATTGGCTCCATCTTCTCTCGTTGTCACAGCTGTTGCTCAACTTTCAGCACTCATTCAATTAAAAAAACAACAAACAAAAAAACCAAGCTGCTGCTGGTAAGGTTGGCATTCTTGCAAGACTCAGTAACACAAAACAAATAAAAAAATGCACATCCCATGTTTATCCCATGTGATTCCAGGCTGAGTTTATGCATTTATGCTTATTTGTTTATAAAATATTATAAGCTGGTCTGAGGTCATTTGTTACTAAAGAAAAACAAACAAACACTGTGTCATTATTTAATCCACTAAAACTAAGACACAATGCAGAAGCAGTGTGTGAAAACTAAGTGCACCTTCACTGGTGTAGCATCTGCCTTAGAAACAATGAAGTCAAATGAAACTGTTGAATCATCTCTATGTGCTAAAGGCTCATTTTAATGCAGCATTAATCACGTTGCTTTAACAGTGCTGCATTTTAATAATGTTTATCACGTTCTTTGTAGATTTTAATTATCACCATCGTCGCTGTGAGAACATGTCTGGTTGGAGCAGGCGGCACTCAGGGATCATGTTGTGTGGAAGAAGAGTCATGTGATTTTTTTTTTTTTTAAAAGCTTTTTTTATATGAGTGCACAGAGTGTGAAACAGAAAGATAGGATCGACAGAGAAAGCTGATCATGTCTGTTGTGACACCTGCAATCTCTGACTAGAGTTTTAGGTTCTGTCAGGCAGCTAACACAAAGAAAGCCTGGCTTCATTGTACAAATACAACTTACATATACAACACATGACATATTACACAGAGTCATTATTTATTCAACAAAAACTAAGCCAGATGCAGTTTTTGGATTTTATTTCAAAATGTTCTTATTCTGATTGTTTACTTAATATATTTAGACACATTTGGTTTATTTCTATAAAAATGATATTTTACACAAAACTTCAAACAGCTGCCTGCAAACATGGCTCTTTATTGTAAAGCCAGGTATGAACAACAACCTGCAGCTGCATGCTGTTGTGCTCATTGGTGTCACATTAGGTTCTGAACCACAAACAGAGAAGTTTCTTAGAACTGCTGGGCTAGTGATGTAGGTGTTGATGCTAATGATGGCTTAGGGTGGTGCTACGACAGTGTATAAAAACTGAAGCTCCCAGAGCCAAGTGTTATTTGTTCTTCCGTAACTGAGGTGAACTATAACCTGCTCAGGTAGAATTTAATAACAGCGTGTCTGAACTGCTCGTCTCCAGGCTTCACGTCTCATTCTGTAAGAACTTGTTGTTTGTTTATTAACTTTTTATAAACAACAGACTTTTGTATACTTCCAAGAAAGAGGGAGAACTTACTCTTCTGCCACACTCACGTTCATCTTTATCTGTCATCAGTTCAGATAAAAGCATCACTGATTATTCTGAACACTGTTTTAAAGCTTCTGCGTCACTCTGATTTCTTCTTAAAGTTGGCAGACAGGATTGTGAAGAAGGACATAGTGGATCCCCCCTTTTAATGAGCATATTATCTGTGAACACTGAATACAAACAACCTAAATGCTCATTAAAGAAGCAGGTTGGCTCATAAAGTGCTCTGTACTTGTTTTATGCAAGTGCTGTTTCTGGAAACAACCACCATCTGTAATCAACACAGGACTTATTGAGCTGTCAGGTGTGCAGACAACATGGCACATTTTGGGAACACCTATAGTTGATGTCTTAATTATGAAAATAGCTACTATGTAGTTGATGCTTCCTGTTCTGCCAGAGCAGGTGCAGCCTTTGTGGAAGTGGGTTCCACTGGACCAGCGTCTGTGAACGATCCACTGTGGGTGATTTTTTTTTTTTGACCTTACATCTGTGTGTAAGGACCAACCACAACCATCTAAAATCTTTGCATGTTATTTTATCTTCTGTGTAAGAAGTACACAGCATACCCTGATGATCAGCTTCAAGGGTTCTCAGTGTAGGATGCATACAGTATGTCATGCTGAAATATAGAGCACTTACAATAGAACCCACTAGAAACCAATTATTTTAGCCTGGTTCCTTAAATCTATGGCATTTTTCCCATGCTGACTGATATGCTGCTCAGTGTCTTTTGCTGTCTGTCATGATCCTGGGCCATGTTGGCCCAGCATTCTTAGTTTTCGTATGTTTTGTGTGTTGTTCTTTATTTATGCCATGGTTTCTGTTAAGATGTTCCTTATTTGATTACCTCCTGTGTGCCCCTCTGTGTATCTGTGAGCCCTCGTTTCCCCTCCTTGAGTTTTATTCCATGTTTTCCCAGCCTGTTATGTCCGTGCTCTCCCTGTGCTGTCTCTCCTCCTCTCTGAACCTCCGTGTACTTCCTGTTTTACTTTGACAGTCTCCCGTCAGTGTTGCGTTCACTCCTGCCGTGTCTTGTTATGATTATCAGTGTCACCTGTGTTCCCCGTGTGCTCCCACTTCCCTCGTTAACCCTCTGTGTATTTATGTCTGCGTCTCCCTCAGTTCTGTGTCGCGTTCTCCCTCATTCATGGCCGTGTGTTTCTCTGTGTATTACGTTATAGTTTCCTCGTTTAGGTTGTATGGTTTTTCTCTCCAGCAATAAAGCTGTGTTTTGAGTTCATTCCTGCCTCCGTGAGCTTGCGTTTGGGTCCTCATCCTGCCTGCACACAGCCGCAACCATGACAGTCTGCTTTTAAATCAGATGTCACTCTGAACATAAACACAAGCCACAGCAGCCCAGCTGTCTTAGCTGAGTACAAGGATACATTTACTCTCTTTGTGTAAAATATTGTGATGATTTTACATTATATTAGGCAGGCAGCTGCCCAAATTAAACCGTGACTATTAGCAGTTTGGTTATTTTGAACGCCTCGGCTGGAAAAAATTCAAAATGGTTTGTAAGGTTGGCCACAGCTTTGTATGTAAAGGGGAGTTAGAAGATTGCTTCATATTTTAAGATTGATTAAGATTAATTAATATTTTTAATTGTTTTATTTTACATCTCACCTTTTACACTGCATTGAGTTGCTGCCATGTGATTGGCTGAGTGTACATCGTTCTTTGTTTCAAAATGGACTTAATGCTTGGTTGAACAGTTGTGATGTTTATCTCCTTTAGATTTATTTTTTATTTTCATGATGAAAAATGGTTTGTTGGTTCATACCTATGAAGTTACAGTGTTTCTGAAAAGCCTAAAAAGATGAATTGTTACCATAGTAAACTTCAAAACAGACTTTATTATATGATATAGTTATAAAATTGGATAAAAACTGACTTCAGCATAATATAAAATAATGTGTTGCCACTATGTATGCATTGGTCAACTTTCAGATCTATGAAGTTCAGCTCCCCCAGCTGTGTCTCCCTTCTGTGGCCCATTCCCTCATTACTACCCTGTGTATTTAAGCCCTGTGTTTTCCCACGCTTGGTGTCGCGTCGTACCCTCAGACCCTGCCTGTGTGTTCCTGCTTGGTTTCATGGTTTGGTTTCTGTTTTTGTTTCATGCCAGCAATAAAAGCTGTGGTTTTAGTTACATTTCGTCTCGGAGTCCTGCATTTGGATCCACATTTCCACCTGCCCGCACTCAGAGCCCTGACTTCAGCATAATATAAAATAATGTGTTTTCCCGATACCTGATTTTTAGCACTATGTATGCATTGGTCAACTTTCAGATCTATGAAGTTCAGCTCAGTTATCTATGTTTTCATTTTTAGTTTCCATTTGCATTTAGATGCACGGCCGATTCTCTGATGTGTGATCTGTTTCTACCTGTGCTGATGCTAGCAGGACTAAAGCTGATCAAGCAGCAGTAAATATGTGAAGCAAGGCTGAAGGATACACTCATAAAATGAACAGAATCATAAGAATATAACAGCACGAGCACTGCAAATGCAACTAAAACATGTTGACATCAAATGGTATGTTATTTGAAATCTATATGAAATAATGACACATCTATATTTTCCAATTTATTTATTTATTTTTGTATTTATTTAGTTTTTCCACAGTTGTGTAAATCAGTCTGTCTGTGGACTGGTACAGCTGAAAAGCCGACGCAGCCAGTTCCTCTTCTTCTTCTTGGGTTTTTTCTCTGGCACAGTCTTAGCTTCAGTTTCGAGTTCAGCTGGATTGGTAGTTATCGTTTTCTCTCTGTCTTCTGTTTGTTGTAGAGAGTCATGCAGAGACATCTCAGTTGATGTCAGGGAGTCTTCTTCTTCTTCCTTGTCCTGTTCTTTGGTGTCTTTTTCCACCAGAAGCTCAGATTTTCCATTTGCTGTGTTGGAATTTTGTTCATTTTGCTCCTGTGTGATTTTAATGTAGGACGCTTTGACTTCTTTCAACTCTTGATAAAGAGTCTCTACTTTCATGTCATGAAGCTCCTTGTTGGAGCAGAGCTGGGATTTAAGCTCACTGATTTCCATGTTCAGTGTCTCCTGGTCCTGCCTATGTTTGTCTTCCTGTTCCTTGAGTTGGTGTTGAGCTTCTAGGAGCTGTTGTTGGAGTGTTCCTATTTGCTCTTGTTGAGTCTTGTATTGGACTTCAAATTGAGCCTCCTTCAGACCTACACAGTCCGTGTGTGAAGCCTCTGTGGTTTGTGTAGAAGAATCCACACACTGCTCTGTGGTAGGGTCGCTGACGTCTTCGTGCAGGACACGGATCATGTCATCCAGCATGACAACTGCTTGGTTGTCCTTTGCTTGAACCTCTGTTTTGCTCTTATCAGGCTTATTATTATCATTAGCCTCCTCCAGTTGCTCTATGAGCTCTTTAATTGTTTCTTCATGCTGTTTTTTGTCGGCGATCATCTGTGCATGAAGTTTGGTCACCTTAGACTGGTAATAAGAAGCCCTCTTATTAGCAGCTACCAGTTTCCAGTAAAGCTCGTTCTGGTGGTTTTGGGAAGCTTGTAGTTGATGCCTGAGAGCAGCAATCTCACAACATGAATCATACTGGACTCTGCCATGATGGGGTATAAATCTGGGATTTGGCTGATGTTGCCACGTCCCTCCATTTGGCCCAGGGTTTTGTCCACTGGCGTTATTCATGTTTGCCTCTGTCTCCATATTCACGTCGTCCTTTGGTTCTGACATAGGGAGGGATTCAGGGTTTTCCCTTTCAGAGGTTCCTTCAGGGTTTCCTGACACTTCTTCATTTCTCAGGTTGCTTCCATCAGCCACGTTGTTTTGGGCTTCTAGAAGAGCCCGAGCATACGCCCGAGTAATCGGTCGTCTGGGTTCTTCAGCCACTCTTTTCTGTTTTTGCCCCCTTTTTTTCTTGCCTTTCACGACCACTTCTGTTTGAACTTGTGCCAGAGGACGTGTTTCAGGATTTGGTGTTTGGGCTTTTTTGAGGTCATTTTCCGATCTTTGCAAAACTGTTATATTTGGGCTCACGACCACTTCCATCTGTGCTTCTGCCATTTTATATGCGTCTGCTTCAGCGTCTGCTTCTGCGTCTGCTTCTGCGTCTGCTTCTGCGTCTCTGTGTCTTCCTTATCTTGGTTTTAACAAACAGGTTGTTTTGTAGTTCTGCCACCAAAGAGTTGCTACAGTTGACTGAATTTCTCCTTCCAATGACAGAATGTGATGACATCACAGGCTTTGTGCATTTGATTCTGTGATTGGATAGTTTGAAAATAAAATGTCCACAAATGTACTTTAAAAAAAGTCATTTTATTTTGTAGTATATGTTGAATTAACACTATAAAAGCTACTCGACCAGAATTGCAGTTAAAAATAAAACAAAAGCAAAACACAAGTTTTTATAAATGGTTGTTACAAACAAACCAAAGGAGAAGACGACTGTTTAGTGGAAAAATATTAGACATGCTCTCTCATAATAACTGTGTAATAATGTAAACTAAGACATGTCGGAAACATTGATATTTAGTTAAAGGTATTTATTCAAACGATCCAATGACCAGCATGTTTTAGTGAATGTCTGTAGGCACTGGGAGCTTGGTGGTTGCCTAGGCGACAATATGTCATCTATGTTTTGTTTTTAATTCAGTTTCACTGGTGAAACTAAGAAACAACAGGCTGTAGAGGGACACGTTAACAGAGCTTTACTAACTCTTACTGTCATATCCAGTGTGGACAAATCTGTATAGATTCATATTAATATATTAATCATTCATTTGAATAACCAAGGATGCAAAATAAAAATCACAGGAGAGTTTATGAGACGAGGTCAAGTTCAGAGACACACGTTTAGCAGAGGTGAAGCCTCGAGGACAGCTGGCAGCTACACCCATGTATGACAGCACCCACCTGTCACAAAGAGCAGCCTTTCCATGCCTGACTCTGCATAATTGTCAGCATCCAAGCATTTTCAATGAGTCATCATCCTCAGAAATCATCCTTTGTACACTTGTTATGAAGAGAAAAATAAACTTTAGAGCTGAAAATCAGATATGAACCGTGATCTGGGAGGGGAAGGGCACCTGCTGCCAGACAATGTTCACCTTGGAAAAAGTCAAAAGTGGTTTATAAATTTTGCCACAGGTCTGTTTGTCAGAGGGAGTTAGGCCATTGCTTCATAATTAAAGACTGATTAAGATGATTCATATTTTCTTAAAGGTTCTTTTTAGACCTCACCTTTTACACCTGCATTGAGTTGCTGCCATGTGATTGGCTGATCAGATATTTGCATTAATGAGTATTTGAACAGATCTACCTAATGAAGTTTTATATTTATGATGAAAATGCTTTGATGGTTCATACCTATGAAGTTACAGTATATCTGAAGAGCCTTAAAATATTTTTTTTACCATAGTAAACTTCAAAACAGACTTTATTATATGATATAGTTTTAAAAAAGGATAACAATTGACTTCAGCATAATATAAAATAATGTGTTTTCCCGATACCTGATTTTTAGCACTATGTATGCATTGGTCAACTTTCAGATCTATGAAGTTCAGCTCAGTTATCTATGTTTTCATTTTTAGTTTCCATTTGCATTTAGATGCACGGCCGATTCTCTGATGTGTGATCTGTTTCTACCTGTGCTGATGCTAGCAGGACTAAAGCTGATCAAGCAGCAGTAAATATGTGAAGCAAGGCTGAAGGATACACTCATAAAATGAACAGAATCATAAGAATATAACAGCACGAGCACTGCAAATGCAACTAAACCATGTTGACATCAAATGGTATGTTATTTGAAATCTATATGAAATAATGACACATCTATGTTTTCCAATTTATTTTATTTATTAATTTTATTTTTTCCACAGTTGTGTAAATCAGTCTGTCTGTGGACTGCCAGCCAACACATCCACAACACCAACAACTCAGACAGCACAAAGCCTTTTAAGTTGGCGAGGCGTGATAGCAAATGCAGCGCAGGTACATCCATCTCACCTGCAGCAGCATCGCAGACCACGCCCCCCTCCACACCACTCTTTCCTCACAGTTGCTCGCCATCGTTGCGCTCAGAGGGTAGAAGGTCCCGATCGAAGTGCACAGGTAACTTCCCTTCACATTTCACGACAATGATCCTGTTGGTGAGAAGCCTGCCTTCATACTGGCAGCTGGGTTTCCTGGCTCCCTGATGCTTTAGCTTACATTTAATTATGCGAAACGTTGCGGTACTATACGTCATGCCGCTATTTTCATCGTACCTCCCATCACCTCTACAAATGGATTTGACCTTTGCTGGAATGCTGAGGATGAATGTGTTGGTTTCCTTACAACTGTTGTCAAGTTTGTAGATATTCCTATTTGATATTTCTGTGTTACACAGCTTTTCAGTCATCTTAGCATCTACATGCTGTCTTCTAAACTTTTCATAAGGTGTTTCTTCAGGTCGGTGCTCGCTTGGTTGAAAATTGTTCACTTTGGAAAATCCGGAAGCAAAGAGCAGCACGAGCATCATGCAGACAAACAGTGTCTTCATCGTCTCCTGGAGAAGAAAACACATGGACGTTTTTCCACATTAAGAATTTGGCAGATACATCCTTTTGGATCCTGAAGCTCAGTAAGTCGTCTTTGTGAGCTGCAAACACACACGACAAGAGGACTGATAGACCTTTTTCTTTAAATGAAAGAAGTTGTTTTATTTATAGTTTTCTTTTTTATTTATTTCTAATCATATATATTACTTTGTTCTCAGTTTATTTTTTATTTTTCAACTGTTAGGACGATTTCTAAATATCCTGAACAAGCCTGATCTGGACGGCTCCTGGAAGCAGATTCAGGCGTGATGATGTCATTTTCAACTGGAAAAAGAAGCTTTGAAAAGCTGAAGTAGTTTAAATGTTTAGATATTTAACCTTGTTGTATTACTTTATATTTTATATTCATCGTATTAAGACATCAAGATATTTGTTTTTGCCTTAAAATTTTGTGTTTTAATTCATACTTTTTGTTATTCTTTTTTTTAATTTTGTCATTTTGCCTTTTTTACTTGATGTGATTTGGATAAATATATATTTATATCTACAGATATATTGAGAGAGTTATTCTTTCCTGTCACATGTTTCAGTGTGCTCTGTAGTAACAGTGACACACTGCAAAATAAAAATAATAAGACACTCACCTTTTTTTCCTTTACTAATGATGATGATTAACCTGCAGTGGTTCAGGTATAAGTTGGTTGTCTGGAACAGCAGGTGATGAAGATGTGGTGAAGGGTCTGTGGTTCATGTATATAGTGGGTTCATTACATAACTGGATAGGCAACATCTGACAGTCAGTTTAAATAAGATCTTGTTGTATTTGAACACAAATCAGCAAAAACAGGTCTCTCACCGTGCAAATATACAGCTTACGTAAGTTTAGTGTGCTCACCGAATGCAGTGTTTAGTGTAGCAGCAGAATTATGACAGTTTATGGAGATGTTCAACGTGAGCCTGCTGCCCAGCTTTAAAAGGAAAATCATTTTAAATGATACATAATAAGTTCTTAGCAAAAGAGGAATGCAGACGGAGATGAGCAGAGATCTCTTCTGCAGTTCAGATGCTGCTGTGAGTTCTAGTTCACTTCTGTCACAGAGGAACAAAGTGTGTTTGGATCTGGACACTTTGATTTTTATACTTCTGATCAGCACCACCTCAAATAATCCTTTGCATCCACACCTACATCACTGGCCCACCACTTCTAGGAAACTTTAACACTTCCCTGCTTGTGACTCAGAAAGATAATGCAAATATGATGACCACTGACCACAAGAACCTGCATGTAGATGCAGCCTGTTTTTCCACATCTGGCTTTAGAAAAAAAAATTAATGCACAAACAAATAGATTTAAAATAAAAAGATGTGTTGGTATATTTTGACCTTTCAAATAAACTATTAACACTTCTTTTTTCCCCTTTTTAAGTATAATTTTTGGCAAATAAAGTGAGTGTTTTGACCATTTGCAGTTAAAATGTTGAACAATCTTTTTATTTTTGTTTTACTACCAGTTGGTTGTAATAATTTCATATGAGGGTTTAAATGGATGTATAACAAAACAAAGGATAAAAGTATATATAAAAGTATATTTAATGAAGCTGATCGAACAACAGTGCAATATGGCATGATGACAGTGTTTACAATTTTGGCAGGAGAACAAAAGATAAATATTATAAAATACAAGACATGAAAATCTCAGAGGTCAGGGGTCGGGGGCCCAGGAAGTCTGACCCACAGATTCCAGGTCTGACTTCGAGTACATAAAATATCATCTTTCTTGTGGGGAAGGAGCCTGAGTTAGAGCAGGAAGTTACACCATATTGATATTGTTGGGGTAGCCTCAATGCCAGTGTTGGACTCTCCAGTTTCCTTGAAGGAGGTTTGACTTTGTGCCATCGTTGGCTGGACTCTGTGCTCATTGATATCCCCGTATCAGTGAGTTAAGACACCATGCATTTATTTTCTGTGTGGCACACAACAAGAAAACAAGCCAAGAGAGAACACATCAGCCTCCAATGACAGTTTATTAAAAGGTTTATTGGAGGTTATTTGTTGTGTTATTGAACCTGTGTGCTAATGAAAGAGTGTCCTTAATAAACGTACTCCATAAGGAAGTGTGTTCACAAGTGCACAGAACACATTAGGGCACAGGTCAGTGATCGGTTTTACAATTGTATTGTCAGATCGATGGACACTTTCGGATACTTGGATATTCAGGTGATTAGAGGAGCAGAGATGATCAGCTGATCAGGATTTGGTGGTGTGTTGGATCAGGTGGTGGAGAGATACAGGACAGGCCTGACATACACAAACGTATAGTGAAGGTGCAGAGGCTCAGATCTGTGACATCGTCCCAGCTCAGTGTCCATATTTAGATGTAACAGTGCTATAGACTTTACCTGACAACTTGTATGAGTAATGTTTTCATCTCAGGCATGTCAATTTCATTTGTGAATATATTTTTAATACTTGTACAACAGATTTTTTTGAGTGTTAAATAGAAATTATATGCTGAAACTGAAGTGATGGGTCGCACTCTTTAGTTCACCCCTGCTCTCGAAACAATGTAGGTGGTCCAGTTAACATATTTACATTTTTTCATTTGCTGTTTCACTTGCAAAATATTTCCAGTGTGACATTTGATCAGGTCTTGTAAACCTTGTCGTTAACCAAGCAGTCACTCCCAGGCTGCTGTGCTGATCACCGGATCTTAACTTAATTGTCACAGTGCACTCAGAACAAAACAGCCATGCAGAGATATGAGTCACAGTGACATTAAAACTGATGAAGACCGTCGTCGTTAGAACCAGCAAACTGAACGAACTAAAAAAGATCATCTAAATTCAACTGGTCTAAAATATCAGGATCTCAGTGTTAAGTCCATATTTTTGAAGTAGAAGCTTTTACTGGTTTTACTTAAGAAAAAGAAATAATAAGGAATTGTTTTGGAATTTGTCCAGGTTAACAGATGAAATCATGTTCAGTGCTTTGTCCTGTCAGTAAACACAGATTCTTTATTTGCACTGAATGGGACAGCATATAATTTCACTGCTTTTGGCGTAATGACAATAAAAGATAGTTTCAAAGTCTGACCTGCAAAGCCCGTCCACCCAGTGTCCTCCTCAGTCATGCTGGTTGCATGATTGCTGTAGAAGTGCTAAACTACTGTGACCTGATTAATTGAACTGAGCTCACACTGCAATAACTAATCAGTGAGGTGGTAGTTTAAGTACTTCATTACCAAAATGTATAAATGAAGTACATCAGAAGATGTTGGGGAAGAAGCACTTCACCGGGTGGGCCTGGACCCCCGAGGCCTGTCCCTGTGCCAACCTCGTCTGAGTCTAAAAGATTTATAAGATAGAGCTCATCAAAAGACTAAGATATGAATATAAACATGATATTTGTCAGTTTAATTTAATGTTAAGTTGAACTGGAGTTAACCAGAATCCTTTACTCTTCCAACTCCTCTACTTTGTCTAACAGTTAGCTTAGCTTAGCCTAGCCAAGTTTTCTTTGCAAAATTGCTAATTGCATGGTTTCAAATTGCAGTTTTGATTTTAAGTGGACTAATTGTTCAGACCTGCTCTGGGGCCTGTCTGAAGTATTAAATTGACATATATTTGTCTCAACACCTACGCAGGAGAACTTTTTTGTAAGTGTGAAATGGAAAATAGAAGAAGAAGTAGAGATGTGGGTGTTCCTATTTACATATTTTTATTTTCTGTTTCTTTAGCCAAACATGTTATTTGATCAGAGCACCTGCCTGTACACCTGCTGTTAACCAAGCAGTTATTTTCAAGCTGCTACACTGATCACAAAGTCAGGACATATGAATGACAGGAAGTGTCCAGTGTCACGTAGCGATATTAATGACAACAATGATGGGGCAAAGCAACATATGATGAACATTTATTACGATATCCTGATAAATGTAATGCAGCGGGATAACTTCTACAGTTATTATGTTAGTGATGATGCCTCTTTGCTTTTCATTTATTCACAGCTTTGTGGCGTACGATGGAGTGTCAGGGCCACATTAAGGTGATAACCTGCCACGGCTGCAGTACCCTCTACAACACGGCTTGTGTCGATGATTTAGTGAAGCAAACTGATCAGCTGTCTCATTGTGTCTTTTGTGTGTTTGGTTTTGTGTTTTCAATGAACTGAAAGCCCTCTTTAATGCACGAGGGTGTGACCATCCACATTCTCTCATCTGTCCAGTGTCAGCCATTCATTTTGTGCAAATGGTCAAGTCTTCCAAGTGTGCGTGCTTTTCCTTCTGACCAGATGCAGCTTTTTGCACCATAACTTTATTGTCCTGATACTGATCCCCACACTGTGTATGTGCACTAAAACAGCAATCATTTCACTGCTCAGGTTACAAAATGTCATAAGATGCTGCATGGCCGTACAAGATAGACTTTGGTTAGCAACAACTCTCTGAGGCCTCAACTGTGAAGCAGAACGCTGTCTTATCCGGCTAACTTCAAGAGCCAAGTTATCCTTTGAACCTAATCTGCTCCAAAGCAATTTATGTTCCAAATGTGAGATCACCAGGTACAAAATCACCACCTACTAACCAGTAAGACCAAAAAAAGAACAAAATAAATAAAATCCCCGATCCTGGAAGGTCCCTCAGACCGCTGTGTGCAGAGAGTAGGAGGGTGTAATATTTTTCAGCAGAGTCTGACGTCTTTGTCTTTCCATGATTAGCAACGATATTGAACATAGATTCTCTACAACTTTACTGTTTTGGAAGTATTAATTTATGATCCTAAAGCAGGACACCTGCACTGTAATTAATGACCTCACATCACATGTTTAAATTATGCTTTTACATTTAACCTTTTAATCAGACCAACAAAAAGCTCATACTCAATTTTAGCAGCAGTCATTGTGACACTGATGATAAAACTTGTGTAAAATTGCAAAACTGTAAAAAGAAATTAAAAAAAAAAATATTTAAAAAAAAAAAGAATTTTTGTAGCTCAATGTTGAAATTACAGGTAACTTCACTGGTTGGCTGTTTCACCTGTAACACTTCAAAATAACATGCTGAGGTTTAATAGGTTATAAGGAATATACTCTGAGCCCTGAGCAGTGTTGTGCTAATAAGAGACGTTTTGTGTGTGCAGTGAACCAGTAAGTTTTGTATTTCATAATTTATTGAGTTTCTATTATCCTTTCTGACCTGCGTTAATGAAGCAGTCATTAGAGCACCATGTCCGCTAGAATAGTTCTGTAGTTTGATGCTTGAGTCGTTGCAGACTTGTTGAAACTCCCTCACCCGTCAAAGCAGCGTCTTTGTTATTCGCGTCCAGCAGATGGCAGTGTTTCACTGTCTGACGGCTGTCTGAAGCTTCAGCTGGATTATCCGTTTGCTATGTTTGCCATGTTACAGTGGGGAGGAAAAACTCGTTTTTAACAGGAATATCTAGACATGAGTGATTACTGCAGTGGGGCACTATCTGTGCTATCTATAAGAAATGTTAGCAACAATAAAACTCTGAGGATCAGGGCTCCATTTCACTCCAGTGTTCAGTGGCATTTTAAAAGAGTGAATACCGACGCTGAATGTCTTTGTAAAGCAAAAGCACTTTGTTAGCCTTTACAGAGCAAAGCTATGGATCAATGTGCAGTGAAGAAAAATCGAGGTGGCCAGTCTGTCCTTTCCTAACCAATCACAGAGCTCCTTACATTGCACCATGTGGCTAATTTGTGTTTTACTGATATTGCTGGGCTGCTGTCAATCATTTTGTCTTTATATTACAACAGAGCATTGACCTTTAACCTGTTTAATTCATACTGAGTATTTTTTTTTAAATGTATTGTCATAATAAATTGTGCCTCACTGAAACACCATTTTGCATTAGCCTCTATCACCTGACTTGTCACTGATGATATCACTGCATGAGCAGGCGAGCGGTAGCGGCGGGGGGGTGTAGGTGAAGCCAGAGGAGGAGCCAGACATTTGAAACACCCGGGGCTTAGCCCTAAAGGGTAGTATGCATGTGGGATTTTTTTTTTTGAGGGGGGGGGGGGGGGGGTGTAGAAATGACTGAAAGATTAATAGGCTCTGTTTTGAGTTTTGTTCAAAAAAGAATGACTTCATATAGGGAAATATATATATCACACATGCAGGACACCTTAAACTAGTTTTTTAATTGAGCAGCAAGACAGAACGAAGTCGGGGCTGTATCAAGACACAGGGGCTAAACCCCAATTCAACCAGACCCAGAACTGATCCAGAATTAAAACAGGACTACAACAGTTCAAAAGCAGGACTACTGAGGACTTAACCAAGACAGAACCACAATCAGAACTAGATGATAGTAGCACTAAAAATCATCATAGACCTGCACTACACTTATTTATTTAATTCTACCAAAGTACAATATTTAGATTTAAAAAAGTTTATATAATTATTTAGCCTTGTTGTGCAAACAAGCCTGCATAACTTAATAAATATAGAATTTGAAAAATAGCAAACCTAAAAAACACTAAGAAACACTAGGTACGAGATACATGAGGACCTATGATACAGTGATACTTTTAGTAAGCAACCATTTGACTAACATGTGTGTCTCACCTGCTCTTGTTCATCTCTGTTCTGTCCTCATTCTCCATCTCAATCTCTGCTCCTCTCTCTCCCTCTTTGTGCTGACAATCATCAAATATACAGTTGAAACCAGATATTTACAAACTCTTCAGATCAAAACACAAACACTTTTTTAATTGTAACATCAAATCAGACTAAATGTTTATTTTTTTAGATTGATAAATATAAAAAACATATTTGTTAACTTTAAGAGTAAAGAGAGAAACTGTCTGTGTTTTTTAATTGCAAATGGCACCAAATTGTATTCAAAATTGAGCCACACTTATGGAGCTCCACGATTCTTTTCCTGGTGTTTTGGTTGACATCTCTGGATTTTCCCATTTCAAAGAAACAGGCTCTGTGTTTTGCCTTATATGCATCCACAGCTGTGCCACCAATTTACTCACATGGACTCTACTAACCTATCAGAAGCTTCTTCAGCTCAGAATGGAATCGTCTGGAGTTTTCTTATTAATTAACAATAAACTTAGTGTACATGTACTCCTAAATTTAATGAAAGTGATAAAAAATAGACAGCTCTGTCTCTCTTTATTCTGACATTTAACTAATTCAAAATATATTTCAATATTTATCTAAAACAAAAGTTTACTCTAAATTGATGTTGTACAGTAAAAATGTTTTATGTTTTCTCCCTAAAGTGTAAATATCTGGTTACAAATGTGAATATCCTGCTGTGTACTGAAATCCCTCTTGTTTTGCATAGAAATATACTGAACAACATACAAAGCATAATATATAAAATAACATTTACCTGAGTTTTCTCTTTGAAAGAACCCTCGAATGTCCATTCTTATATTTCAGTACATAACTGAAACCGATTTAGTCGGGGAGGGTAAGAACTGAAAATATGAAATAAACACACGTAAGCTAAGACTCTCTAAAAAATAGCATTTGTTCGGCTTTTCATTTCGCCATTTGTTGATTCACTTGAAGAGCAAGTAAAATAATATTGGTCAAGTGATCAGTTTCATATCAATCTTTCGTGATGCACCGTCATATTTACATTATTTGTACGGTACGAATGATTTGCTTTGGTACCTGGTCAAACTTAAGCTCTCCTTAGTATGGCTGGCTCCGTCTCTCCAACAGCGCACTCACGGGCAGCAGCTCCCCCCGCCCCCTCGCTCAGTCGCTTAGTGCCTGAGCTTGGATCATACCAATATCAGGGGGGGATTCACGCACAGTCGTAAATTCCCACAGTGTGCACTATGTGCTTCGAATATTGTGTGTACTTTTTGTTTTATACAGTTGTCAGCCAGGCATCTAACTATGAAAAAATTACACTCCAAAAGACCCCGGGCTTCTGACAAAACAACCCGGGCTTAAGCCCCGTAAGCCACCCCCACGCTCCGCCCCTGGGTGAAGCTCGTGAAGAACAAAATTCTGTACGAGCGGACGCAGTGAGTCCAATAACCAGGGGTAACTGGAAATAAGGTGTTGTAGGTTGGCTTCCACAGTGTAAAGAGACGCTTCTCCCTCATGCTCTAACAGCTGGTAAATCAATTTAGAAGCAGAGTCGATAACGGCCTCCTGAAGCTCCCTAGGTGGGGTGACTGCCGCTGGATCCATATCTGGCTGGTCCGTACTGTCACGGCGGGTGAGGAGAGCCGTGTGAAAATAATAAATGAGGATCCAATCGCAGGCAGTAGTGGAGAAGTGAAGGTGGTTTATTGAACACAAAAATAAATATGGACAAACAGCAAATGGAGCACGAAGTAAACTAGACTGGAAACAACTAAACTACAGAGCACAAACACACGGGTGAGACATGGTGGACACACAGACGGACCAGCAACTACAATGACAGAGGACACGACTTAAATACACAGAGAAACACAGGGGAATTACACACAGGTGGTGGACACAGCTGGGAATAATCACCAAGACGAGACAGAGGTCAAACTGAACACACTCACATGAGACGCAGACCTTCACAATAAAACAGGAACAAGAAACCATCACACTAAGACGCAGACTCGACATAGAGAGAGAGACAGAAAATGACACATGGAACTAAACTAAACCTGCAAAAACATGACAACTCAAAATACTGGGTCAAACTGACCCAGAACCGTGACAGACTTTCTATAATGTTTTGCTTGAGCATGTCCTGTTTTTCTGTAATGTTATTTCTACAGTTTTAGCAGTTCTTCTCGAGGGAAAGAGAAAGATGTAAAAATCTTATACGTTATATATGTTAAATAACATGTGTAGTGCTCACATGTAATGCAGATGTTAGCTTTGATCTAACCAATAAATCCTGATTGGATGTTGTTAGCGTTAGCACTTGTGTTTGCTTCCCTGCTGTACAACAGCATTACCAAAATACAACTGAAGAAACAAACTCAGTTATGAAAAGTTTGTGTTCAGTTTGCAGTCGCTGAAAATAATTACACCTTTGGGAATGACATGGAAATGCTCCCACACTAAAGATTGGGTTTTGTTTTGGGGCTTTTCCATCTTAATTTATCTGTCTTATTTGGCTACATCTACGACACTGCTATGCTCTCTCTTGCCTATGTTTTCGTGGCTGCTGCTATCTGTATTTTAATATATATATATATGCAATGAAAATTCCCGTCTCGCCCCTCCCGGCAGTCTGTATACTTTAAGCTCGGGTAGTTTTTACACAGGATACGGGAGGATTATTGAGAAGAACCTAAGCAAACACGTGACAAGTTTTCAACAGGAATGAATGACAGTAAAAATGTTACCTCACAGATCGTTTTCATGCCATCAGTAATGAGCTGGTTTCAGCTGGACTGGACACACTCAAATGGCAAAGAAGGTTGTGTAGCCTTTGCAGAGAAGATGAAATGCATTCATGTAAATCAAAATGCATCTTTTAATTGAGGTAGAGGTTTGTCAGAGATATTATTCTCATAATGTACCTTTGTCCCAGCTGATTACCTTCATTAAACAGCAGGTTGCAAAAACCTCTTGTGTACCTCTTTTCAACCACTGGGAGGCGCTACAGCTTCATTCCTTTCACACTAAGGCAGCGGTAGGGAACTCCAGGCCTCGAGGGCCGGTGTCCCTGCAGGTTTTAGACGTTCCCTACCCCTGCACTAAGGCCTTTGAAATCTTCATTAACACTGAGCTTGAAATTTCTATCAGTCGAATGCAAAGGAGTCCTGTGGTTGTAGGACAGAGGTAGGGAACGTTAATCTGCCATCATTTAGATTATATGACAACAACCTTCAAATCTGAAGTCTCAGAAATCTGCTTCATGTACAAGTTCCTCCAATAATCAGGGCTAATATCACCAAATTGTACATAAACAGACTTTTACATGTTAAATATTTCTCAAATATGGGGAAAAAAACAATATAAAATACTATATTATTAACAAAATATCTTAAGATACAGCTACAAATTGCTTGAAACATTTGCAATGAAATATATAAAACAGCTTTATTGTCAGTGAGGACAAAGTTATAGTGATGCTGTGCTGGAGTGTTCAAAAGAAGACAGAGACATGAAGTATAAATATTGTATAATATTAAATATAAGAAAGAACAAAGTTATAAAAACATTAATAATTGAAATCTGCAACAATATTCACATAAAGTGTAAAATACAGAGTTAACTGTTTAATAGGTAAAGTTTAGGTCTTGCAGTCGAACAATGATCCCAAACACAGCAGCAAATCTACAGCAGAATAGCTGAAAAGCAAAGTCCAGACCTCAACCTGGGACATTCAGAGAGCTGTGCTTAAATAAATGCCCACAAAGCTCAAAGAACTGAAGCAACGTTGTAATGAAGAGTGGGCCAACATTCCTCCACAACAATATGAGAGACTGATAAAGTCAAGCAGAAAACAATTAGCTCACATTTGTGCTGCTAAAAGTGTTTCTAGTTATTCACAGGACTGTAGTTTGAATTTAAAGAAATGTGAAAGTGCACTGAAATTAACATAAAGTTATTGCAATTTTTTAAAAAAATCAAGAAACCTAAGAGGAAGAAACAATGTAAACCACACAATTGTTTTCCTTATATTCTCCACACGGCAATGCACATAACAGACATAAAATATTTGCATTCATCAATAGAAAATATACAATTTTTCCATAGTCATAGCCAGGCCCGATTACTGCCAAACCTGTGCTGAATCAATCACTTAAACAGGACCTGTCTGACAAAGTAGAGTAGACCAAAAGATCCTCAAAAACTACACATCATGGCGCAATCCAAGGAAATTCAGAAGCAAATAAGAAACAAAGTAATTGAGATCTCTCAGTCTGGAGATGCAACGTCAAGATGAACAGAATCCAGTTTCTGGGATCCTGAAGGAGAATGTCTGGCCATCTGTTCACGACCACAAGCTGAAGTGCACTTGATCCAAAGCACACCAACAAGTCCACCTCTAAGCAGCTTAAGTAAAACAAAAGAAAGACTTTGGAATGGCTTAGCCAAAGTTCATACGTGAATCTGATTGAGGTGCTGTGACCTTGGAAAGGTGGTTCATACTCAAAACCCCTCCAGTGTGGCTGAATTACAACAATTTTGCAAAGATGAGTGGGCAGAAATTCTTCCAGCACCTCGTAAAGGACTCATTGCCAGTTATCCCAAACGCTTTATTGCAGATGTTTCTACTCAGGGTGGCCCAACCAGTTATTAGGTTTAGGGGGCAATCACTTTTTCCACTCAGGGCCATAATAATGGCCGCCTTAATAATAAATGCCTTGATTTAGGAACTACTTTTAATGTTTACTTGTGCTATTTTGCAAAAAAATAAAATCTCTGCAAAAACATCAAAACTGCTGACCATCTGACCGCAATATGAAATTATTAATCTTTTGACCAAAAACATTTAGATTTGTAAAAATAAAGAAACCATAGAGGAACAAACAATGTTGTTTGCTACGTTCTAACATGGCAATCTAAATAACAGTAATGCAAACATATATATTTATCAATAAAAACAGATCGCCTTTTCACTGTTACAAAAGTCAAGTACATCAATGTTTGTTCAGCTTTCATAAATGTAAGTTTGTAAGTACATAGTACATTTTTTGGTCCAACTTCTTTTAATACATGCAACACATTTCAGAACATTTGGGACAGAGACAACAAAAGACTGGAAATACTTCGTAAAAATCTGGTGAAACACTTTAAAGCCAGTGGGATTAAATGGGAAACATAAAATTTAATACTAGACAAAGACCGATTGAATCATGAAGCAAAGAATTAATAACTAAATCACAAGTAGAAAATGTTATGCAGATATTATTGGATAGATTTTGGTGTAGAAAAAAATGACAAGAAATGAAAAATGAAAGTTATCTGGTCTTTTTCTTTAAAGAGTAGCCTACTGCAGAGCAGCAACACTGACAAAGACCATCATCACCAATACTGCAGCTAATACAATGATCCAGGAGGAAACTTGAAAAAGCAGGAAAAATGTGACACTGATCAAAATGAATACATCAATTATTGATCAAAGAGAAAATGCATACTAGCACAATGCATTGTTATTGCATCTCAGTTTCTCACCATCACTGATAATCTGACGTCTGCTGGACCTCAGGAATCGTCTCCATCACCTCTCTGTGAGGAGCAGAGAGCACTCGTGCTGCACATCCCACCTGTGTGCTGTGTTTACGTGAACCTGAGAGCACAGCTGTAGTGGTGACAGTGAATGTAGCGTTGGTGTTGGACACACTGACAGTGTTGTACTGTGAGAAGCTGAGGTGTTGTTGTGAGAGTGTTACAGTGGGAGCAGGTCGACCAGTGGCTGAACAGGAAACAACCCACTCTTCAGCAGAGTTTGACTCTCTGACATCAACAACAGGTTCATGCAGCTCTGTGAAGGATCAGGAGATATTGCAAGGAATATGTTGTTGAAAGGAAATCAGTTTCTAGCACATTTAAACACATTAATGCAAAAGTTCTTACCATAGACTTGGAAGCAGGTTCTACCAGTGAAGGAGCCTTCAGGATAAGTGTTAAACAGACAGTGATAGCATCCTTCATCCTGCTCCGTCACATTCCTGATGACTATGGAGCAGTTCTGTAGTCCAGTGTATTTAAACTTGACTTTATCGTTAAAGCCATCATTCACTCTCTGACCATAGTACTTGCTGTAGGTGGCAACATTTGTCTCCACATCACGTGAGATTTTCTGCCATGTGACCTGAAGGACGTCTTTAGTGTCCAAGAGCTGACAGGTGAATTCAGCATCTTCTCCCACTGCTGCCAGCACAGTCTGCTGTGTTTGGACCACTGCTGTTAGAGCTGCATGGAGAATAACATGAGTTAGAGATGTGGAACTGAGAGGTATTGATGGGAAGGATTAAACAATCATTCGGGTCATGGAGTAGTCTGTGTTTTAGGCTCAAACAAATTGACATATGGGTACCACTTAAATGTGATGTAGACTATAAATATAAACCTGACACTCATTGTTTCATACTGTATGTTTCAGGGACATTTTCTTTCATCTATAAAAAAAAAGTAAGACAATTCAGTTAGCTACCAACTAAACAAAGAAAGTCAGATAGATGTACAGATCGAGTCTATATTGGTTCTGTTGGTCCATGACCAATTCTGGAGGTCTGTACTGCATTTGAACTTTTTCAACAATTTGGAGGTCCAACCATGATTTAAGCTGGACATCAATATGGCGTTCAACATTAGAACCTTGGACTTGATGTATATTTGTTGGACATCATGTAGATATCTATGACAAGTGCAGGGAATTTAAAGGTTTAATTGAGGTCATATTTTTTATTTACAAAATATCAATATTGGGGCTACAAAACAATCCCTTCAGTGGACCAAAAATGAATTATAAAACCCATCACTTCAACATAACCAATACCAGGACTGGTATTGACTGGTAACTCGTGCTACTGTAGAAATTCCCATTGATTTTCTACATTTTCCCAGAGGCCTCCCCTTCTGTGGATTACTAGTATGTTATTTATTAATTTGTGCCTCAATTATTTCAGACCAGTTATTTCACTGGGGAAGCCCTATATTGCCCACTTCCTAATTTCAGCACAGTTTGATCTTTCTCTTTAGCATGTATGTAACTTTGGTTTGTTGAGATTTTGGCATTACTTCTGTCATAAACATTCTCTCTCAGACATAACTGACTAAGATTTCTGTGGTTACCCAGAACATTTTAATAGACTTTTTGTAATCCATCAGGTCTTCAACCCCTTCTTTTTAAAATAGTGTATAAACCGTATGTATGTGTGAAAGACTGTTAATGTTTTGATAAATTGTTTATTTTAGAACAATTGGTGAGTGTGTTTAGCCACTTCACACTACTACACTTTGCTCTAAACTACATTCCTTCTCTGAACAGTATATATGTGAATGGACTGACGGATCTTTTCATTTCAAATGTTAAATAATTGTCAGTAAACTACTTATGACCTGAACTCCATCTCTGTCTAATGGAAATGAGTGCCTTCTTGTTTTTAACTACATTGGGGTTGTGAAACGTCTTTTACATTGTAGGCCACATACAACCCAATTTTTGTTAATTTACCAACCATACATACATAACACACAAACATGTGGTTTATCTATTGCTTTCATCGTAATATGAATAGGCATGGGGCAACCTTTAACAAAACAGTCTAAAGCTGTTTTCACACAGCTCTCAAAACAGTCTCATTAATCTGAATGATGAACAACTCATGACACAGAAAGTTGATTTTGTTCTTTTTTATTAGGCTGAGTGTTCAGTGGGAGAAACGTTTTGTCACTCATTCAAACAAAATCTAAACTCTTCAGTAATTGTATCTCCCTCTAATTCTGTCTAAAGACAATCTCTTTGTCACTTCAGAGAAAAGTTCTCACATTTTAGGATCAATTTTTAATTATTACGAGTGAAGGTTCTTGTTTTCTTTTTTTTTTCTCTTGTCACAATAAATAACTTTAAAAAACAAAAACAACAATACGGAATAAAACTTACCTTTTGAAAAGGCCATAAAAAGAAAAAACAAACACAGAATCCTACAGTCTGACATGGTGCACGTCTCTGTGTCCCCACTGGCTATTGTACCACGTATTGAAACAACGTCGTACAATAGCCAAATTATTGAAAACTCAAATGTCCCCGAAGGAAGGAAGAATCTCCCTTCCTTGTGGGACATTCCAAGGCATGTTAGAATGATCAACTGTACCAAGTAAAGTACAAAAACTTCCCAGTGCAGAGTTTCATCAGTGTTTTAATCAGCAAACTCAATCATTTTTTTCTGCATTTTGAAAATTCAGTAAAGCTGTAGGTGTCAACATTTGTCTCCACATCTTGTAAGATTTTCTGTCATGTGACCTGAAGGATGTATTTAGTCTCTGAGAGCTGACAGCTGAATTCAGCATCTTCTCCCACTGCAGCCAGCACAGTCTGCTGTGCTTGTATCACTGCACAAACAAAATAAGAGGCTTTCATAGTCCGTGTTTTATGTTTCATTTAAAAAAAACAACAACAACTACATAACAGAATTCACTGAGGTACATACTGAACTTACAGGACAGAAACAAAGTACCAATCCTATTGCAGTAGTATATCTCCAGTAACAATACCAGCATTGGTATCAATACTATTGATAACTGCATCAATCTGCCCACATCTAACTCGTGCTATTGTAGAAATTCCCTGTGAACTTATACATTTTCTCAGAAGCCTTCCCTCCGCGCATTACTGGTATGTTATTTATTATTTTGTGCTCCAAGTTCAGTTATTTCACTGGGGAAGCCCCGTAATGCCCACTTCTTCATTTCAGTACTGTTTGATCTTTCTCTTTAGCATGTATGTAACTTTGGCTTGTTGAGATTTTAGCATTACTTCTGTCACCAACATTTTAATGCTATCTTTACTCTGTTATAATCATCTCTCTATCTCAGGCATAACTGACTGAGATTTCTTTGGAAAAGTTCTCACATTTATGACCTTTTTAGGAGCTTCTTGTTTTGTTTTGTTTTCCTGTCACAATAAATAACTTAAAAAACCAAAAATGACAATATGGAATAAAACTTACCTTTTGAAGAGGCCATTAGAAAAACTAACAAATGTATAATCCCACAGTCTGACATGTTGCACCATTTGCCATGTCTGTCCCCTCACTGGCTATTATACAATGCATAGTGTTAGATTATAATATTATTTTATGCCATGTTATACCCCTAAGTAAAGATTGTGACTTATTAGGTAGTTTTAGTTTGCATTATTCTCCTGAATTAGAAGAAGCTGATAACTATTGCATTAGTTAAACTGATTTGCATTACATTAGACTGCTGATTTATTGTGGATGAATGATATTGTTTTATGATGTTATAAGAAATACTGTTCGCAGAAAGTCATCGCCTTATTTGTCTGATTAGAAGAGAACATGCTGGAGTTTTCTGCCCCATCTCAGCAGGAGCAGATAAACAGGGAGCCAAGGTCGTAGCTTAGGCGCTGTGTGAGAGAAAAGCATGTGAATGTTTAGGCTTTTATGATAAGGTGGGGGCACCAGAGGCTATAAAAGTTTGATCAATGCTCCACCATTTTGAGATCTGAGGCTGTCTGCATACAGTGTCCATCTCCCACGCGTGTGATCATTAAAATCATCGTTTGACTTAACCCGGCCGGACCAGTGTTGTTATTGTGATTTTTTCTCTTGTCTCCATCCCCAATTTTGAACTCGTAACACTCTGTAACTGTTAGCTAGGCAATTTCACATTTTTGTCTTTTTGTGGAATCAGTGTGTTTGAACAGCACAAATTCTGCCTTTTCTAATTTTGAAAGACTGAACATGATATAAACAAAATAAATCTGATCTGTTCCTCTATAAATCTGGACAAATCTCAGATTCTGAAGTTCTCAGCGCTTACATTTTGTCCTCTCTACACTTCTGCTGAAAACTGACATGTGATGTGTTTGTACAGCTTCCTCTGTCGGTTTTTAACAAACCAACAAATTATCCAACAGAAGAGTATACCTTTGAGACAATGGTGTAGGTCTACTTTCCAAACTGAGAGGATGGATGAGATGATGGTGCAGGTTTCCAGTCTTAATTCAGTCTTGTTGCCACATTGTGGTCACCTGTCACCTTACTTTTGCTGTGGGAATTATGAAATGATAGCTAGACTTTAGCTTGCCTGTAGTGGCATTAAATGATCCTTTAGAAAATAGTTATAAATGTATTAGTTCCCAACATTGTACATTGCTGAATCATTATTTTTACTGAAAGTCTGTTCAGTTTCCAAACTAAAAGTAAAATTGAGTGTGACTCGCCGGCACATTACAGTGAGACTCTCCAGTTTGATCAGCAGAGAAAAAAGATATCTCAAACAAAATATGACGGAATTTCAAAAACCTTAGTGGATCCCAAAGAGCTTACTAAAATTTAATGTTTGCTTTGATTCCTGCTTTGCTCACTCTTGGCGTTCTCTCCATGAGCTTCATGAGGTCATCACCTGAAATGGTTTCCAACAGTCTTGAAGGAGTTCCCAGAGATGCTGAGCACTTGTTGGTCCTTTGCCTTCACTCTGAGCTCCATCTCAACCCAAACCATCTCCACTGGGTTTAGGTCAGGTGACTGTGGAGGCCAGACCATCTGGTCAGCACTCCATCACGCTCCTTCTTGGTCAAACAGCCCTCACACAGCCTGGAGGTGTGTTTGGTGTCATTGTCTTGCAGCAGGAGGAGCAACCACTGCACCAGCGTAGAGTTTGGTAATCAGTCCAGAGGTCCAGAAACTTCATCCTGATGCCTAATTGCAGTCAGGGTGATGCTGCCAGCCCATAGATGTCTGTGCCTCCCTCCACTGATATGCCTCTTGGGTCATTACTGGCCCACTATCAAACTGGCCACGCAGAACGATGTTACAACTTCTCTGGACCCTTTCATATCTGTCATATGTGTTCAGGGTGAAAAACACAGTCTGCCAGTGGTGGCCTGATAATTCTGGTATTCTATGGCAAATGTCAATCATGCATGGTTCCAGTCAGTGAGTACAGGGCCTGCTAGAGGACATCAGGCCCTCAGGCCACCCTTATAAAATCTGTTTCTGATTGTTTTGTCAGATACAAGTACAGGTTACTGGTCTCTTCTCATACCAGTAGTGACACTGGTATGAGGAGGAAAAATATCAGTGTCCTCCACCTGTAAAACCATCCCATAATGACTGTAAAGAGTCTGTAGGATCTGGTCATGAAACAATCACAAATTAATATTTTTTAGAATAATTTCCAGAGTCATAACACACAGCCAACAAAACATGGGAAGTAAATTCCAGGAAAATAATGAAACCTTGCATAAAATGCCAGTTAAAGTCCAAAACTCTGTGACCTGACCCCAGCCACAGTGTGGGCTGTGGACTATGTGGAGGTTGAAGTGTGGACCCAGAAGCAGACGCATGGAAACAAAAGTTTAACCAAAAGCGAACCGTTTATTCAAGGCTGGTGAGCAAAACAAAACAAAAGGCAGGAGCAAACTAAAGGAAAACTAACCAAGACTGAAGTGGGGAAACTAAACACTGGGAACATGGAAAACTTGGACATAACTGTCATGGTGGGGTACACCAGTGTTATGATGAAGTGGACCAAAGTGCAGACAGGGAAGGAGGCAGAACTAAGTTTTGAAAAAAAAGGCAAGCTGTTTATTTAGGCTATAAACGTGAATACAAAATGAAAGCATCATGAGCAGTGGCAAAAACTAAACTGAAACCAAACTAGGAAAACTAACTGACTGTGACAAAACTGTGATAACTTTGAATCAACTGTGATAAGACCTGAAGGGAGGCAACGCAGACGACCTGACACTGAATAAAGAAAGACAGAGGACTTAAATACAGACAGGAGGTGATCAGGGGAAGTGGAAACACACGGGGGAACAGCTGACTGAAATGAACATAATGATGCCATGGCTAAAGTGAAACTAAACAATGTAGGGACAATGAACAAAAGGAAAGTCACACAATATATACACAGAGGGATGATAAGGGAAGTGGAAACACATGAGGACACAGCAGGGACAAATTAGATGTGATGAGACAGGAGAAAGCAAAACTGAACACACTGAACACAGGACACGAGACTTTCCAAATAAAACAGGATACAAACTAAGAGACACAGCTCGACACACATGGACCGACATGGGGACACTGAATGAATCACAAGGAGGGGAAACATCAACAAAACACAATGATGTTTACTATGGCGACTATGGAGGAAGACCAAATACAGACGGGAAATTATTTTTGATAAAAGTAATATTAATTTGACTAATGGACAGGCAGTGATAAACAGCAAACAAGCTGCTTCGCTTTACAGTCTTTGTTTTATCATCTGCAACTCCTGCAGTGTGAAACAGTCTTGGTATGTCAAACATAAAAACATTTTAGATACCGCTTCATCAGGTTACATATATATACCGTATTTCTTCATCAGAGAATCTATAATGTATTAAACTAAAAGTGTACACCTGGTTTAAAGAGTATTGACTAAATAAGAACGTGACAACTTTCAGTCATTAATGTAGCAGAGACAGAGTCTGACTAAAGGGACATCACAGTGAGACCTGTTTGATCTGCAGACACAGTCTCTCTCTACTAAGAGTGTGTTTGACTTTAATTTTCACACAAATGATTCAGCTCCTCTAAACCCTCCAACAAACATTTACAAATGCTTAGAAACATTTTGTGTTTCTAATTACTAATGTTCCCCAGCCCCAGCATTCCCACAAATCTGTCTGTTTCCTTTTTTAAGTTTCACTGTCTGTTCTCTAAACTTCGCTGATGCAGCTGGTCGTCTTTGTGTGAATCTGCGTGTGAAGGTAATCGAATCAGTATGTATTTTTTTTCTGATAATATCAGCTGTGTGCAGCTTCGCTCCAGCACAAACCATAGCATTGTTCATGATGACAGATATGAAGGAGGTTGACTTGTAACACCGCAGTTATGTGAGCCGTCGTTTGTAAGCCTCTTAAACTTTCTTGCACTTTTACACAAAGTTTTATGGTAGTGCTTCTTCTTCTTTGGGGATGTTTGTTCAACAGACTGAAAAAAGCTGTAATATATTTTTGAAATATATTTAAATTGGTATTTAAAGGACTATAGCATATTCTAATTAGATTTATGATACTGTGTTAAGACAGTAAAATTGTGCATGTGTGTGTTTGTGTGTCTGTCTGAATTTTGCTGGTACTGCACTGATTGATGATTGTTGATGATCCACCTGACTAGTATAAATTAGAGTTTTATATAACAGAACAAATTTGATATTATAAAAATATTTTTTAAATTCTTGCTTACTAGCTGACACTAAATTTCTAACTGATTTCTCTTCTGGGACACCCACACTGTGTGCAGTTTCATCTCAGCCCACTGTGTGATTGCACATTAAAGGACATTTCTCCCCAAATTCAATAAGCTCAGTGGATTATCATAACAGCGTATCAACAATTCATTTAAGAAATCCTTCTTAGTTGTTGTCATGAAAATCTCAGTGGATTCTTGACTTTGCTCGTCTACTCTACAGCCTGGATAGTTTCATTTCAAACTGCTGCCGTGTTTCTGCCAAATTAAAAAAACAGTTCTACTCAAATTCAACAAGGTTCAGTTAATAAACAATGATTAACAAAAGATTTTGTTCATATTTCATTATATAATTCTGATCCATCAAAAATATTCCTTCTTAGAATAATCCTTTCTCTTATTGAAGATCGATTTATTTTTCTCATTTTGGTCATTCCTATTAACCCAACCATTTCCTTAATCAATCCCACACCACCGCCCCCAAAACCATGGGAACACAGAGCAAGGAAAGCACAATGTACACAAGAAGACGGGGACAATAAATACACACTGGATAATGAGACGAGAGGCAACGGGTGAGAGACATGATGCAGGAGAAAACTACAATAGTCACAGGAAGCAACAGTTAAAACAATAAAACAGGAAAACATGGAGAACAAGGCTTAAATTACATAGAGGAGAACAGACTGGACAGGGGAACATGAGATAGATAAATGCAGACGAGACTGAGACACTGATGGGAACAAATCATTAACCAAATGGGGGAAGTAAAACTCAAAGCTAAGTTCACAAGACACGAGACGATAAAAAAGAGGAAATGATACACAGAGACATACGCAGACATGTAGAAAACAGAAAGGAAAATATAAGTGAATGGGAAACATGACAGATGGGGAAATCAGACAATGACAGACAAACAGAGAGACAAGACAGACAAAGGGACATAACTGAAGTACAGAAAGGGATCACAAAAGCAGATATTTAGTGTTACAAAACCAAGAAGACAAACTACAATATGAAAACAGGGTACATGGGATATAGTAAATCCTAAAGCAAACTATTAACCATCCTTATATACAAAGATCCAAACTAAAACACAAAAGACTCTCAAAAACAAAAAGGCATCACAAAACCCTGAGGAAAAAAAACAGCGATCCTCCATCAGCTTCAGCTTATCCTTTTCAGGGTCGCGGGGGCGCTGGAGCCTATCCCAGCTGTCATAGGGCGAGAGGCGGGGTACACCCTGGACAGGTCGCCAGTCTGTCGCAGGGCCAACACACAGGGACAGACAACGATTCGCACTCACATTCACTCGCACATTCACACCTAGTGGCAATTTGGATTATCCAACTAAATATCCCCACAAGCTGCATGTCTTTGGACGGTGGGAGGAAGCCGGAGTACCCGGAGAGAACAGCGATCCTAACAAATAATATTGCAGTGGTTGGAGATGAAACTTTGCGGACATGTAGTAAATGGACTGATTCTTATATAGTGCTTTTCTACTCTCCTGGAGTTTTCAAAGTGCTCTATACAACAGGCCTCATTCACACAAGCACTTCTAAACACAAGTGCAAACTAATCATCAGAGGGCAACTTGGGGTTAGTATCTTGCCCAAGGATATTTGGCATGCAGGCTGGGGAAGCCAAGGTTCGAGCCACCAACCTTCCAATCAGCAGCTGATCTGCTCTACCACCTGAGCCACAGCCACCCACCCATCACAAGTGGGTGAGGCTGGTTCTGATATGGTGCTTTTCTACTCTGAGCATTCAAAGTGCTTCATACAAATGACTCATTCAAGGACTTTTCCTGTGCAGAAGAGTTTTCTATCTTGGGGTTAGTATCTCGTATCAAACAACCAACCTTCCAGTTACTTCGTGACCTGCTCTAACTCCTGAGCTACAGACAGAAGAGGAGTTTGTTAAGAATTTAACTGTCAAAGTTTTTTTTCTATTGTTTATTAAATTAATCTTATTAAATTTGAGTAGAACGCTCTTTTTATTTTTCCGAAACCTTGCAGCTTTTGGTGGTTAAACTGCAAATATATAGAGAAGGTAACCCAGAGGAAGAATGCACAGAGACTTTAAGGTCAGCTATCAAGAATCATTTTTACGCATTTTGATGCAATGTTATGATATTTGATGTTGAAATTGATTAGAAACGACTAATTTCATTTCTACAGAATTATGCAGTGTGGGTGTCCAAGAAGATGAATTCAGAATTTCATGTCAACTATCATATATGATTGAATACAGAACCTTCATACACCTACCTGAAACCATTTAAATGACATTATTGAGTTCCTTCAAAGTTTCTCCGTTTGAACAGAGTTGTTCTTTAATTTCTCGTGTCTCAAGCAGCAGTTTGAGGTGAAACTATGGATGCATGAAAGAGCAGCTGAGCCAAATGACAACTGAATTTCAACTATAAAAGATGATTTTCAGAAATATTTTACATTTTTTGAAGTTATTTTAGATTTGAATGAATCATGAATGAAGAAGCATTACCAGAAAAATTAAGAGGAGAAGACAACTTGAGTGAAAAACAAATGACACTGTGGCTTTATTTCTGTTAACTTCCTGAAAACCATGTGTGTTGTTATGTGTGTGATCAGCAAAAAGGGATAAGAAGCAGCACTACCGTAAAACTTAGCGTTGAAGCTCAAGTTTGGCAGATAACGGGTGGCAGGCGTGGCTCACACTTGACCACGGTGTTGGAGAAACTCTGAGCTCCGGGTCTTTATAATCACTCTGCGGAGCTCACAGAGACTGCAGGGAGGACAGGAGGACAGAGCAGACTTTGTGAATTATTTTTTTATCTTAGATGTAATATAAATTCAACACAGGCCTCTGAGGAAAAGGATCGTGCTACAAACTTTTGTCTCTTCCAACAGAAAGCAGAGGAGTGGAGTTACTCAGAGACTGACTGGATTAAACACACCAAAGGTTTATATTCCAGTTGGACCGTATCTCTTACCAAGGTCTGCACTACGTATCAGGATGTGATCTTATTCAGGTAATATCAGGGTTCTTATAGGGGTTTGTTCACAATAGTAACTTATGCAGCCATTTTTCAGTCTCACTGACCAAACTTTTTACAACATGCTGCATTTTTAATAGTAAACTTCTGTTCAGTGCTTTTCCTGTCACACACTCATACATGTGTTTTGTCTGCAGCAGCAGCTGTGTTGTTGTTAGCTTGTATTATCTGTTTAATCTCTTCAACATGGTTTTAGTTTTCTTTGTAAAGTCAGCAGCTCTGTCACTTTTCTCTGATTCCTCTTCTGCTCGACACTCAGCTGACACTCAGTTTCATTTCCACATTCATGAAGTTGTTGTCCAAGCGAATCATAGGCTCCATGATCGGTCAGCAAACTGTGTCCAGGCAGACAGGTTGGATAAGAATAACAGATTTATGTTTGATTACGCCCGTTTCCAATTCAGTTCCAGTCATTCCTGGCCCCAGGAGGTTGATGGGGGGCAGTGGGTTGTAAGCACAATGTAGATGAGTGGAGGCTTAATGTACTTAAACTTCCAGTCACAGTGAATCAGTGTGTGTCAGTGAATGCATCATGTGTGCTTCATGGCTCCATCTAGTGGACTGATAGTAGAAGTAGAGCAGCTGATGGCAGCTTCCTGTGCCTCACACTGCTGTCTGACTGCATTCAGCTGATATTTGGACAGCACACATGATGGAAAGGAGGATTTTGGTTTATGTGCACATGAATGATTTGTGTTTCCTCTGCAGGTGAAGGTAGAAAGTGTGTGTGAGCTGATGTGAACTGAGCAGCATGGATCAGTGTGAGGACAGAGAGGAGGGAGTCCCTCCCTCTAAAAGCACTCTGTGTGGGGAACATGAGAGCCAGACCAAAGCTCAGAGGTGAGATGACCATCTCTAACTGTCCATGACTCTTCTCCATGTCACAGCTCAGCACTCACATCACTGCTCCATCATTATTCACACTCATACCTCTGTGTGTGTTGTTTTAAAGCCCAGAGCTGTGGGGCGTACCAGGCTCAGCTGGACATAACCCTGAAACTAATCCAGAGCCTGGACCTGAACCCAGCTGTGTTTCCTTAAAGAGCAACAGGCCGAAGGATATCAGTGTAAACTTTAACAAAAGACTGTTATGTGACAAAGAGTAAGTACATTATTTTTATGAGATTGTTCATCATGTCTTTAATTTAATATTTCCAGTTTTTCCTTCCTATCTCATGAAGCTGTTACATTTATTGTTTTTCTTTTAGGATCAATAAGAGGCCAGAATCTCCTGGACCTGAACCCAGCTGTGTTTCCTTAAAGAGCAACGAGTCGAAGGATTTTGGTGAAGACTTTAAAGGCTGTTCTTCTGCTGCTGAGAGGTAATGTGTGTCTAGATGTTGTTCCTGACTCTGTATTTTTGAATAAATCCTCATGTTTAATATCAGCTCAGCTCTTTTTCACACATTTCTATGTTGGTATGTGAAGCGGTGTGTGTTGGAGTGTTTCCACAAACACAGCAGTCAGAGTGGAAAGAGTGGATGTTGTAGGAGGTGTTTGTGTAGTGAAGAGGCTGAGTGTCTGTAGGACTCCAGCTGCTCCAGCAGGTGTCTCCTTTGTGCTTTGCTTCAAACACAGTGTAGGGAGGAGCTTCCACTCAGGTGTTTCAGGTGTTGCTGGATGGAGGAGGACAAATAGTTTTTCCCTTCAGTGACACTTCAGCAGCTCAATGTTCTGGGAGATGTTTGTCTTTATGAAGGTTTATGGATTCTTGTTCTTACTTTGGTGAAACTGAGCAACACATTTTCCATCTAACATTTAAAGTAAATTTCCAGGTGAATAAAAGATCTGCAGCTGCAGCCTCTGTGATGTTTCACAGTCTGAAAGTAACAAATTCAACCAGAGTTCAAACAAAGGCTTAATATACGTGTGTGTTTGATATAATGTCAACAAGTACAAACAGGTGCTCTTACAGGTCTTAATCACAGAGGTCTGATAAGTCTGGTGACTTTCACACTCAGCAATTTTGCTGCCTTTTATTTTATATTGGCCTTTTTAAAGCCCTTCAAAGTCTCCCACATTCATACAGAGCTTTTAACACCAAACTCCTTTACAGTCCTTCTCCTCTCACACACGATCACACGACTGATTTGTCTGCAGCAGCTGTGTTACTGCTAGTATTTTATTATGTGTGTAATCTCCTCATATTGTTCCTGTGGTTTAGTTTGACTTCCTTCTGCAAACTCAGCTGCTCTGTTGCTGATACACGGCTCCATGAATATGATTGATCAGATGCTGCCAACACCATGTGTTTCATGTGAGCGCTCAGCTGAAACCCTGGGTTGACTTATCGAGTTAATAAGAAGCTTCACGTGACTGTGAATGCTAAAGTGAATCCAGATAAAGGAAAGAGACCCTGCTAATGTTGGACTCACTTCTTAGTGTAGATCCCAGGAGGAAGTTCAACATAGCCATTCTTTGTGCTAGCTCGACCAAACCTGAGAGCACAGTGCAGGATAATGATCATCATCTGTCTCTGTCAAGGACATTTAAAATCCACAAATAACAAACATAATTATATTTGATCATTAAAAATATGTTTTCACTTAAAAAAGCATGAGCACACTGGTGGATTACAGAAACATGAAAACTCGTTAACAGTAAAGTTAATTTAGGCGTAAACAAAGTGTCAAACATACTAAAGTAGAAGGACTGATGTTTGTGTTAACCCTCAAATGGGCTGTACAACATTATATAGGGAGACAAAAACAGAGATTATCGTAGCCATCGCTCTCTCGCATGGACGTGGCAGTCTTGCTGTCTGCTGCGAATCCTCCCCGTACCTCCGTGACCTCGTCTGGTATCTGCTCCCTCCTCTGTAAGAGACAGTAAAGGAAAACACGTCTCTGCCTAGTCTTGAAAATCTAATCTTATCATCCATTGTTCTTCTAGGGCCTCTTCTTCTTGTGGCCTCAGCTAACTGCTAATATTTAAATGGCTAACATTAACATGTGTGCCAGCCAGGTTAACATTTATGATGAACTATGATTAATTAACTGATGTTGAAACTGGAGCTTTACTGACCTCTGAAATTCCTCCTAAAGTGTTATTCAGTGTTGTGACAGTCAGCTGCTTCAGCTGCTGCTGGGATGGGCTGTGGCAAAGAGAACAGAGAAAATCCAAATCAGAGTTTTTCTCTGAATTAAAAGGAAACAACAATATATTCTACATGGTGAAACTGATGGTTTCTGGTGTTTGGGTCTGTTTTTCTGTATTTATGCAGATAAAGTGTAAACTCAGATGAATTATACCGTCAAATGTTAAAGGAAAATATCAGGATGAGTGTCTGTGAGCTGAGAAGGACGTGAAGCGAGCAGTTTATCCCAGAGCTGAAGCTGCTCTGTGTGCAGAGATGAGCTCAGATTCCTGCTGTGATTGATCAACAGTCACAGAAATGTAGACTTGTAGTTATTACTGCAGTATGGTCACAGCAGATACTGATAAACATGTATTATGAGGATGGATGATCAAGTTTCTCACTCTCTCCTTTAAATCTCAGTTTTTTCTTCTTCACAGTTTATCTGTTAATTTAATGAATAACACTGAAAGAGTTTCTGTTATATTTCCCCTTGAACATCAGCTTATTAGGGCGGCATTAGGAAATAGCCCCCCTCCAAAGAATGAATAAATGAATGATGATAATAATAAAATGATTCAAAAGCAGAGCTCAGAGTGGTAGGATGGTCAAACATGGATCCACGGGTGGTTCAACTGCATTTGGTGACGTGACCAAAGCAAATCTTTCAAATAATCCCACCATCAACGGGATGTTGTCTCCTTTACTACGGTTACTTTACTTGGTCACCGTGTGAATTTCTTTGAAATGAACCAAATTCTTTTATTTGTTGGTTGTTGCATATTTAACCTCTACAGTCAGGAAAGGAGGAGATGAGGCCTCAACAATGTTGGGTTGTAGCTGTGCTTCAGGTTAGAGTGAGTGTCCATGGAATAAATGTAAGTCAGTGAACTGGAAACATGACTGTGTTCAAACTTTGTTTTCCTTTTTATAATGAGTCTAATCAAAGGTGGACAGAAGTATCTCCACTGTGACTTTTCTGTGTCACCATCAGAGCTTCTGCACAGTGTGGAGAAAGATCCAGAAGCAGAGCTGGACTGCAGACAGCCAGTCAGAGCAGCTGTGTACAAAGTAAGACTGAACATCTGTCTGCTGATGGACTCATTTCTGAAAACTGGACTTCTTGTGTTGTTCAGACATTGAAGAGTTTTCTTTCTCTTTAGTCTCGTTGTTTTTCTTTCTTTCAGCAGATATTGGTCTGCAGGAGGTTTTAGATGAACATAAGATCAGTCTGAGGAGGAGATGTGAACGTGTGACTGAAGGAAGTGATGAAACAGGAAGTAGAACCCTCCTCAACAGGATCTACACTGAGCTCTACATCACAGAGGGACAGAGTGAAGAGGTTCATACCCAACATGAGGTGAGGCAGCTGGAGACAGCTTCCAAGATGGACGCCCTCCATGACGCTCCAATCAGGTGCCAGGACATCTTTAAAGCCTTACCTGACCAACAGAGACCCATCAGAGTGGTTCTGACCAACGGCGTGGCTGGTGTTGGAAAAACCTTCTCAGTGCAGAAGTTCACTCTGGACTGGGCAGAGGGCTTGGAGAACCAACATGTCAGTGTGGTGGTTCTGCTTTCATTCAGGGAGCTGAACCTGATCAGAGATGAGCAGTACAGTCTTCTGGAGCTGCTCCATGTTTTCCATCCAACATTACAGAAGGTCACAGCAGAGAAGCTGGCTGTCTCTCAGCTTTTGTTCATCTTTGACGGCCTGGATGAAAGCAGACTTTCATTGGATTTCACCAACAGGAAGCTGCTGTCTGATGTCACACAAAAGTCATCAGTCAGCCAGCTGCTGACAAACCTCATCCAGGGGAATCTGCTTCCCTCGGCTCTCGTCTGGATAACTTCCCGACCCGCAGCAGCCAATCAGATCCCTCCTACATGTGTTGACAGGCTAACAGAAGTACGAGGCTTCACTGACGCCCAGAAGGAGGAGTACTTCAGGAGGAGATTCAGTGATGAAGAGCTGTCCAGCAGAATCATCTCCCACATGAAGACATCCAGGAGCCTCCACATCATGTGTAGTATCCCAGTCTTCTGCTGGATCACTGCTACAGTTCTGGAGCACATGTTGACTACAGAGCAGAAAGGAGAGCTGCCCAAGACCCTGACTGACATGTACTCACACTTCCTGCTGGTTCAGACAAAGAGGAAGAAGAACAAGTACCATGAGGGACATGAGACGAGTCCACAGGAGCTGACGGAGGCTGACATGGAAGTTCTTCTGAAGCTGGGGAGGCTGGCGTTTGAACATCTGGAGAAAGGAAACATCATGTTCTACCAAGAAGACCTGGAGCAGTGTGGTCTGGATGTGACAGAGGCCTCGGTGTACTCAGGAGTTTGTACAGAGATCTTCAAAAGAGAGTGTGTGATCTTCCAGAAACCAGTCTACTGCTTTGTTCATCTGAGCATTCAGGAGTTTCTGGCTGCTGTCTACATGTTCCACTGTCACACCAACAGGAAGACAAAGGTGCTGAAGAACTTTTTGGGAAAAAAATACAACAAGTCCTCTCTGGATGATTTCCTGAGCAGAGCCATGTATAAATCCCTCCAGAGTAAAAATGGCCACCTGGACCTGTTTGTTCGCTTCCTTCATGGCCTCTGTCTGGAGTCCAACCAGAGACTCTTAGTAGGTCTGCTGGGTCAGACAGAGATCAGTCCAGGAACCATCCAGAGAGTCATCAACAACCTGAAGGAGATGAACAGTGATGAAATCTCTCCTGACAGAAGCATCAACATCTTCCACTGTCTGATGGAGATGAACGACCTCTCAGTACATCAGGAGATCCAAGAGTTCCTGAAGTCAGAGAACAGATCAGAGAAGAAACTCTCTGAGATCCAGTGCTCAGCTCTGGCCTTCATGCTGCAGATGTCAGAGGAGGTTCTGGATGAGTTGGACCTGCAGAAGTACAAAACATCATGGCAGGGACGACAGAGACTGATTCCAGCTGTGAGGACCTGCAGAAAGGCTGGGTGAGTCCAGATGTGATCATTAACATCATTGATCAGTGTAGGTTAGTAGTTTAATTTTGAAAATAAAATCAGATTGTAACCACAAAGTGTTTGTGTCCGTACGCTGCAACCTTCCACACCATTCCTTTATTGTACAGACTCAGCAGCAACTCCATGGATCCCAAATCCAAGAGTGGAGAACAGATTTGAAGTGTGTCACATCCATGCAGTCACAGCTGTTTCCACTGATATTAATCCTGTTCAATGACACGTTTCATATCAGTGAATATGTTCTTTAGGACGTCCACTGACATGTTTAAGTGTCCTGCTGGAAATCACTCAAATCATCCATGAAATCCATGAAAAATCCTTTTAGTGTTTCTAACTTCACCCTCTGTCCTCTCTCTCTCTCCATCCTCCTCACTGCTTCTTTCACTGATAATCACACAAACATCGTATTCAGCTACAAAATAACACAATAATATCATCTGATGATCATTATTATAAGAGCAGGATCCATATTTGATATCAGAGTAACACACTGCTTGGTTATGTGCAGTCATCATCAGTGACTGTGGGTCAAACAGAAGCTCTCTGATTGGTTGCTGACCTTGGTCACCTGTCCACTCTCACCTGTTTGTGTTTGCTCTCTCTTTGCTGTCTCCATCCTCTCTCTCCTTTCTCTCCCTCTCTGTCTTTGTACGTCACTCAGGTCCAATGGAAACAGTGACATTTACAAACCAATCAAAGACAAACTGATCCATGTCAGGTTATAACAATATTCAAAGTGAATACAGGCTGCTGCTGGACACAGACAGGTAACATCATTTTGACTTGCTGTCACCTGGATCTGGACTCATAAACACTGAAGCCCTGAACAGGAATACAAATCATTTTCTGCCAACTAGCGACACACCAGCAGATAATGGCTCAGAAAGCTCAAATGAGCCAATCATTTCTGTGTTTAGTTCCCCTGAAATCAGATCTGATATCAGCAGCTCTGAGTTCATTCATCATTATTGTCCAGTGATGAGATTTCTGCTCCGTTTGGTAACAGTCAGCAGGTTTTTCCTGCGTGTGGACGTGAACAGTCGTACCTGACAGCAGGTAGCAAACAGAGATCATCTTTCCAGCTGGAACTCTTCACTGAGCTGAACTCATTCAAAATGTTCTGGAGTCAAAACAGGAAACAGTCCAAATGTGTGTCTTCACTCTGACTCTGGATCAGATCTCAGTGACAGACTGTGGACATTATGGAAGCCTAAATGTGACACCATCTTCCTCCTTCATCTGCAGATTAAAGCCAAACAAAGATTCTCATTAAAAGTCTGCAGGTCTGAGAGAGACTCAATCGTTGTGTCATGTCAAACACAGTAAGAGGAGCTGAAGCACAGATGTGAAGAGCAGATTCATCAGATTATGACCTCACTCTGTTTTGTCTTCATATACATTCAGTCTGTGTTTATAATGCAGATTTTCTGCTTTTATAATAACACATTTTATATTTTCTATCATCACAGACTGACTCTGTGTGGACTCTCAGAGTCTCACTGTGAAGTTGTGGCCTCAGCTCTGAAGTCCAACCCCTCCCATCTGACACAGCTGGACATGACTTGGAACAAGCTGCAGGATTCAGCAGTGAAGCTTCTGTGTGCTGGACTGGAGAGTCCAAACTGTCGACTGGAGACTCTGAGGTGAGTTCACTGACTGCAGCTTTTGTTGTTTTTCTATATTTCAGGTCTTTGATGTTTGAAACTTTCTTCAGTTCCTAAATGTTCAGGATGTGTCTGAAGACAAATGTGAAGAAGTTTGAGTGCTTTCAGAAATGTTGTCTTTCCAAACGACTGAACAACAGTTTTTCCTTTTGGCTCCAAACAGAAGTGACAGACTTGAGCAGGGTTCATTTAAAGGCTGACAGAAGTGGAGTGGTGACAGGGAGATGTTTGACAGGACAGTGTTTCAGCCTCCACAGGTTCATGTTGTGCTCCATCAGTCAGTGAAGATGAAGTCGGTGCTGATGAGGCTGTAGAGTGTGTGAGGGATGTGAATGAGGATGATGAAGATCTGATGATAGCAGATAAAAACAGGCTGCAGAGACTTTGAGCCATACAGGGCACACAGTGTGTGTACAGAACAGCTGAAATCATTATGGAGGCCTCACTGGGATATGGAAGCATCACAGTACAGCTTCAGTGAAGCTTTAAAGTCTCTGATATGAGATGAGAAATGAAGCAGCCAGAGCTTTTTCATGAGTGGAAATCCACTGTGACTGTGAGCTGCTGCTACAGCCTCCAGATTAGCCAGCAGCTCATCCTGCTCAACATTTTCTCACCAACTTTAATGGAAGTGTGATGTTTTCAGCTGGAGTGATGGTCAGGGTGGCCTCCCTCTCCTCTTCTTCTCCTCTTCCTCTTTCATTTGTAAAGCCACTTCTGCTGCTTTCATTCATTTGGAAGTCCTGTAGCTGAGTTTGGGAGAGACTAACAGCCTCGGCAGCAGAGGGGAGAAAGGCTGTAACACCACCACTTTACTCTGTTCTACCTGTCACATCATTTTATCAGGAAACAAATATGCTCATGTTTTTACTATGTTTGTCTTGAAGATGTAAGAAGATCACATGGTGCTTTTTATTATTGTGTTGGTTTGTTTGCTGTCTCTTGGATGGAGCCAGCTGTGCGTGGCCCCTGGGCCTGTGGTCAGAGTGTGTGCTGGATAATCCGGCCCAGGATGAGGCCAAACTGACATGGGATGAAATGTCTGTCACATAATTGAGCTTAGTGTAGTTTCATTTCTGCACAATTTAAAAACAACCAAAACTTTGTTCTGTCTTTTCTATGTTATACTGTAGACTTTCTTTGATACTGTGTCCAAAAGGAGCAGCTTTTACTTTGAAGGGGAGGCGTCTCTGTTTCCTCTTCAGGTTGGATGATGGAAGCAAATGAGTGTGTGATGTTCTTTCAGTGTTGCACTTTGTAGACGCTCCCTGAGCACTGGTCTCACAGCCAGCTGCACATAGAGACCAGTGTTGTTAGTCCAGGTCAGAAGATGACTTGTTGGAATGAAAATGAGCTTGTAGTTTGTCTGCTTTAATAATGTGACTGGAAAAAGGTGTTGGACTTCAAATATGTCCATTTCTTTCACACTTCACCTTTAAAAGTGAAGCCTTGTGGTTCCTGGAAGGAAAAACACGACTTTTTCAAGTCTTTGTCCTGTTTTTTTGATAAATGTACGACTTTAATGTGAAACATTCAGAGTTTTTTCTCTTGTTGTGTTTGTTTGAAGCTGCTTCCTGTTGGCTTCAGCTGTTTGGAGTTTCCATTTTCTAAACTTCTACATTCTGAACCTTCTTCAGCTCTGAACAGATGATGAAACACTGAATGATTTCAAGCTCACACTTTGTCTAATAAACTTACATCTTTCATTCTTTATACAGATTGATGGACTGTGGTTTGTCAGAGATCAGCTGTGATTATCTGGCAGCAGCACTGAAGTCCAACCCCTCCCATCTGAGACAGCTGGACCTGAGCAGGAACAACAAGCTGCAGGATTCAGGAGTGAAGCATCTGTGTGGTTTCCTGGAGAGTCCAGGATGTGGACTTGAAACTCTGAGGTCAGTCAGCATGTTTTAGTTGTGCTGAGATGAATATGATGTGAAAGTTGTGCTGACACTAAACTGCAGACATCAGGCTGATATTATACTGATCCACACTGAGGATCTTCATGGTAAAGTCTGTTTTCTTCTTCTCTGGTTTAGTCCATTGACTGCAGCAGAACAATGTTCACATTTCAAACAGTGAGACTCAACGTATGGCCCGCGGCCCACACACGGCCTGCCCACCTTTCCTGATTCAGAGAGAGGGGACCCTGATTAACTGTGTAGTGTTCTTCCTCACAGTTCTAAGTATCAGACACAACAATGAATAATCCACAGCTGACTGTCTTTAGCAGGTCAAAGGTCACGGCACACAGCAGACAGTGGGAAATATTATAACTCTGATCATTTATCAGCACATATCCATATGTATAAAAACAAAGCTGACACTGTGAGACTTGATCAGAGGTGTGATCATCACAGCAGAGGCCTTTGTGTCAAAGTCACTGAGGATCAAACAGAAACACATGAAGCAGATTTTCCTGTTCTGGCTTTTTATAGCAGATAACCTTCAAAATATTCTGCAGTCCATCAAAAACTGAAGCAAACCATGAATCAACATGTGAACATGAGCTGATGCTGCTGAAGTGAAGCAAAGTTACAGAGGTTTGATTACAGACACAGCTGAGAGTTTGTAATTTGTCATCATTTTAAAAGGTTTACATTTCTTCAGTATATCCACATTTGCAGCTGCTACCTCAACCTCCACTTGTCCAACACAACTGCTGTCCACTGCCTCCATGACATTGTGATTTTGCTGTTGGTCTTCTGTCAGATCTTCATCAATCACTTCTGCACGGGGCACACCTTCAGACTCTGCAGCTGCATAACGAAAGCCTGTAAGATAAAATTAGACATAAGGTAAATGTACACCAATATTCCAATGACAGGTGTGTGATTCATCTGGAAGTTATGTGCGGATTAGTGTACAGTGATAGCAATTTAGTATGTTTTTAGAGGGGGGGGGGGGGGGGGGGGGGTTGTTTACCTCCGATGGGTGCTCTTTTTCGCTTCCGTTGCGTACGCCTTGAGTGCCGGTCCGAGTCTGATACAGGTATGTCGTCATGCCCCATGTGCAGTGTTGGTGCCCAGTCTGGATTTGTTACATCCATTTCATATGCTGGTTTGCCTGCAATAATGCCAAATCATAAGCTACTCAGTCGACATGATGTGGTTCTGCAGCATCACACATTAGCATGTTTTATCTCATTATCTATGACCTCAGCACGTTGAAAATAACACTAAAAGCCTTTCAAGAGTGATATGAATTAATTTAGAACTCACCGGAAAGAAAATGCCGTGAGCAAACCAACAAAAAGCTGGGGATTGCAGAGAACTCGATATCCGCTCGTCTCACCGCTGCAATCCAAGCCTGACGTCTTTGTTTAGTAATATCGGATACATGGGATCCCTCACGTTGCCTCCAGGATGGAAAACGATGAAAAGAGAGCCCGTTATCCAGCTTCTTGCCTTCACGATCGTGTGATCTAACGTTGCAACCGACAACACAACACGTACGATCCATAGCTGAAATGGTATCCTTTGGCTGGCCTACTGTCATGGCGGAAGGGGGCATGGCCCATCTCCCGTGACATCACGCTCCAAAGCCCTATAGGTGGGAAAATGTACCATGTTGACCAATCAAAAATGATATGGAAACATGACATTTGGTTGTTTAGCAAAAGGGGGAAGTTTTAGGAGTGACCGGCAAGAGAGAGCGAGTGAGCGAAAGAGAGAGAGAGTTTTGATACGTGAGAGATTTGTGACGTTTACCGTGTTTGGTCTCAAGTTAGTTTGTTGTCTTGTGTATTTAGTGTGTAGCTGTTGTTTTGTTTTGTGTGTCAGTTCTACTAGTGATCGTCACAGTTGCTGCCTTAAAGCCAACAAAGGCAGATTGCAGTGTAAACGCTGAGTGACACACCTGCTGTCAGACCTGCAGGTTTATCCCTGTGCTGTTCTCATATGTGTTAGAGTGACACAAACTATTGTTTGACACCTGATTGTTCTGTAAATAGTTTGAAATGATTATATGAAAAACGTCTGAGCCTTGGCTGCATTTTTTGGTAAATAGTACCATATAACTTTGTTGTTTGCAAAACGTGTGCGTATTTTTAAAAGTGTACAATCTCTATTTGCATTTCAAGTTGTGAAGATGATTCGTTAAACATGTGTGTGGTTTTTACAGTCAAAATATCACTTTCTACGTGTATTTTAAATTTTGTCTGAATTTAGATAAATTGTGCTGATACAGTTGGTCAAAATGAGAAAATAACAGATTGGCAAGATAAACTGTTTTTAAAGGTAAAATATAGAGGCCACATCAAAAGTAGTCAAGAAGGGTTAAAGGCTAAAAGCAAAGTTGTCACCAAGTACTGTTTATATTTGTGTGTATTGCTGCAGCTTTTTTGAGTATTAATTTGGTGCCTTTGTGTGAAATAATGGTATTGTGAGTGATCCATATAGTCACAAAGAATAGCCACTTGTTTCTGTGCTACCAAAGTTCCCCGGCTTTCATTCAAAATGTGTTTATCGTCAGCACCTGCACATTAAACTACTTAAACATTATAAATGTCTTCAAGCTCACACTGAGGCCTGTGGGGTACTATCAGCCACTGAGACAGTACACACATTTATATGTGTTTGTATATGAATATTTCATACTTTAAGACTGCCTGTTTATTTAAGGGAGATGAACAAAATACATTGGAATTGTACAAAATAATATCATGGATGATAAATTAAATAGATTTTAAGTAGATGCTTGTGCATTCTTAAAGTCTTATATGTTGAACTGAACTATGTGATCTGTTCAAAGCCTTAATCTTAATTTGAAGTGAAATGTGCATTTTGAGTTTATACACTATGTATATAAGGCGACCGTTTCCTTTTGCAGTATTTTTGTGTGGTGTACTTTTCTATGTCTTAACAAAAGGGGAACAAAGGTGTTTAAGTTCACCTAGGATGATGTGTTTTAATTTTCACATGGTCTTGCTTGAATTTGACCCTGACAAAGGCGTATGAACTCTGTCAGCTGTTTGGAGTTTCCATTTTCTAAACTTCTACATTCTGAACCTTCTTCAGCTCTGAACAGATGATGAAACACTGAATGATTTCAAGCTCACACTTTGTCTAATAAACTTACATCTTTCATTCTTTATACAGATTGATGGACTGTGGTTTGTCAGAGATCAGCTGTGATTATCTGGCAGCAGCACTGAAGTCCAACCCCTCCCATCTGAGAGAGCTGGACCTGAGCTGGAACAACAAGCTGCAGGATTCAGGAGTGAAGCATCTGTGTGGTTTCCTGGAGAGTCCAGGATGTGGACTTGAAACTCTGGGGTCAGTCAGCATGTTTTAGTTGTGCTGAGATGAATATGATGTGAAAGTTGTGCTGACACTAAACTGCAGACATCAGGCTGATATTATACTGATCCACACTGAGGATCTTCATGGTAAAGTCTGTTTTCTTCTTCTCTGGTTTAGTCCATTGACTGCAGCAGAACAATGTTCACATTTCAAACCTTCAAAGAAGAAGAAAAATCCTCCACTGGATAATTCACTGTGAAACTCTCCAACTCTTCATTCCACCTTAAAGTCTGTCTGACACTGAAATCCAAAGCAAAATGTGCGTTTGCTTTACAGACAGCAGTCCAACACAAACATACACACATCATCCAAAACACAGTCCAACATCCAAATCTCCTCCACTGCCAGCATGAATGATGGGAAAGAGAAGGAGGAACACTCTGACATTCAGGGTTAGAATGAGTTTCATGAAGCAGACTGTGAAGATCAAAGCTGCATTAGAAAGCTTACATGAATGAATGAGTGGACAGAAGTGGACAGAGATCATCTGAAGCACTTCAAAGGCTTTAAATCAGCACATTTCTCTTTATTCTTTATCAACTTTGTTAGTTTCTCTCAGTTTTCTGTGGAATGAAGCTAACAGCAGGCTAATAAGATGCTGACCAATAGGTTTCTATTAAAGGTTGTAATTTGTATATGAAAAAGTGCTTTGGCTCAGCAGGGATCAGCTTACAGGTAGAATACAGCTGCTGGATGGGATTAGCATGTCATAGTTATCTACCAAACTGCTAACTGGGGGATTTCAGGCCATCTATGGATCATTTTTGCTAACTGTTTATTCAGCTTAGGCTCACAGGGCTGCAGCCTGTGCCCTAGCTGTCATAGGGCAAGAGGCGTGGTCCACCTGCACAGGTGAGCAGTCCATCACAGGGCCAACAGAGAGAGACACAGAGAAGCACTCTCTTACATCCACACCTACAGCCAATTTAGAAGCACCAATGAACCTAAGCAGCATTTCATTGGACTGTGGGAGAACATCCAACCTCCACAGAAAGGCCAACAAGCTTCAACCTACAACCTTCTTGCTTTAAGGCACTAGTGCAAACCACTTTTCCCCATTTCAGCCCAAATCCTGCATCTTCCTGTTTTTGACTCCAGGCCAGCTCCACTAACACTTTCTCATCAGACACTGCCACCTAGTGGAGGAAGTCTTAGTTCCATTTGAAGCTCCAGATGACAGTTAGTTCCTTTACAAAGAGGTGGAGGTGGTGGGGCCACAGCACCATCATCACTGAGTGCCATAGGACACTTAACCTTTGTTTCCATATGCTGGGAACTTCCTATTTTTTCCAAGGAGGACGGGAAAATGTGTGAAGATCTCCCAGTCAGTTCCTCACAGCACACTTCAATCATTCCCCTCCCACAGCATCAGGACCAGGGCTTTTTCTCTCTTTGGTCCCACTAAGAGATTTCCACACAAACACCTCATCAGTGGGACTCTCAGAGCTACCAGCCCTTTGCTACAATCACAAAGCTCTTCATTGAAATCAATGATATCAAAGCTGGAATCAAATGAGTCCAAGTCTTCTGCTGACTCAGCATCACATTCGTCTTTGCTCCTTGTTCTGCATCCCCACCATGGACTTCATTCCTTTCCAAGCCAGCCTTGAGTGTCCTTTATTCAGCTCATCCTCTGCTTTACTTTTACACCTGATTTTAGCTGCTTTATCTCTCTTTCAACAAGTTTCTGTGCCTCAATCTTTTTCTTCTCTCCCTCATAACAAGACAGCTTCTTCTGCCTGAGAACATGTTGGAGTGATTTACTAATCCAGGGCTGCTTATTGGGGAAAATACTTCCTGTTTCCAAAGTAATCCCCATTTTTCCCAGAAAGAAATGTAAGTAGAAATCGATGATCTAAGTGAGAACATGAGCCTTTAAAAAGTCCCAGTGGGTGCAGTCAAAGCAGTCCCTCAGTCCCAGTATAGAGTCTTTGGTCCAGACTGGAACAAGTGTGTGCCCAGTTTGAGCTCTCTTCAGTCCTGTGACCTGACAGACCCAGAGGGGCCATCACATCACATTTAGAAGCTCCCCTAATGGAGCCACAACACATGTCCAACACTTAGTCTGTCTTGTTGGACCAACTGGAAGAAATGATTCAAGGACTTAGTCACAGAACAGAGATTCAAATCTCCAAAATCCAACTGGCTGCATCAGGACATATAGTCTGAAACTCTGCACAGTTTCCTGTTTGAAGCTGCTTCCTGTTGGCTTCAGCTGTTTGGAGTTTCCATTTTCTAAACTTCTACATTCTGAACCTTCTTCAGCTCTGAACAGATGATGAAACACTGAATGATTTCAAGCTCACACTTTGTCTAATAAACTTACATCTTTCATTCTTTATACAGATTGATCGACTGTGGTTTGTCAAAGATCAGCTGTGATTATCTGGCAGCAGCACTGAAGTCCAACCCCTCCCATCTGAGAGAGCTGAACCTGAGTGAGAACAAACTGAAGGATCCAGATGTGAAGCAGCTGTCTGATCTTCAGCAGAGTCCAGACTACAGACTGGAGACTCTGAGGTCAGTAGAGTGATGGAGTGAGTGGGTGGTGCTGTCAGCAGTATTGTACTAAACACAGTCAGTATGAAACAAAGATCCAGTGTTTCCTGTAAAGCTGCAGCTTCTCAGTGAAGCTGTGAGAGGAGAATGGTGACAGGCTTCAGGATTGGACACAAACACTTCCTGTTTCTGACCTTTATGGTCACCATGGTAACAGCTGACACGCTCTGATCAAACGCTGTCAACAGCCAATCAGCTCTCTGAACAAAGCAGCACGCAGACCAATGACTGCATTCATTTCCAAGTTTAAAGCAGTGAAGAACACAGTCTGTAGGTGAGGAAGAATTTAGTGAGAGCAGATGTTTGGATGGAATTCCTCCAGTTAACAGCTGGAACCGTCCATCTGGATTGTTGGGCTTGTTGTTGGGGTTCCTACAGAGCTCAGAGTGGACACACCAAGGTTCTTCTAATGAATGAAAGTCCAAACTCAAACTAGGAGGGAAAAACATTTTCATCAACTTCAATAAAAATCCAAAGATTAGAAAAAGTGAAGCAACAATGAGTCCTAGTACAGTCCCAGCACTGAAGTCCCTGCTGCTCTTTATACTGGATGTGCTGCATCACTGACTGACAGCTGATGAAGAGTCTCTGGAAACACTCGTTTATCTCCTCTGCTCTTCCTTCTTCTCTCTGCAGGTGGAGGTGATGATGGTAAACAGGACGGTGTGTGTGCTGAGAGAGGAGGAGCTGTGTCCTGATGATCCAGAGAGGTTGAAGCAGCAGCAGCTTGTGTGTAGAGATGCTCTGACTGGGCCATGTTACTGGGAGGTGGAGAGGAGAGCTTCATCCAGCAGTGACTGACAGAGGAATGAGAAGAAGTGCAGATGACTGTCAGTGCTGCAGAGTGAACTGCTCTGAGAACAGCTCCACTGTCAGACACAATGTAGAGTCCAGCATCATCCCTGTGTGTCCCTCTGGATCTGACAGAGGATCATCAGTGTATCTGGACTGCTCTGCTGCTGCTCTGTCCTTCTACAGTCTCTGCACAGTCTCTGTCTGACTCTGGCTTCAGACCCTCCTGGATCAAACTCACCTGGAAAGACTTTCAAACATCACTCAATAGATTTGAATACAGAATATATTTGATATATACTGTAGATGTACTGTAGAGTTGCAGTTTGTCACTTGTAAATACAGTCTGTGAGCAGCTATGAGCTGAAAGATCTTTCTAGAAACACAAAATGTTTTCACTCTTCTGTTGCTTTTTCATATATTTCCACAACATTAATATTGATCCCACCTGTCTCACCTGTTTCATGCTTTTATACATAATAACAGGACACGTGTGATCTGAGCGCTGCTGTGGTTGCTGTGCTGCACGTCTTCATTTAGATAACAGAGATGTTAGGTATTTTAGTACCATGGGAGCATTTACTGGATATTGTTTTATAGTGACATTATGCAGGAAAACTCTGTCATTCAATAAGGCCCCTTTGTTTCAGTGTTTTTCTCTTTGACCCAAGAATTGATGTGTGAGAATCACAGGCTGGTACAAGGTTGAAATACCACAGAGATCACTCCCTCAGCTACATTAGTTTCTTAATCTCTTAGGAGACGCCTGTTGAAGGCCAGATGGTTTGTTTCAGAATTCACTAATGAAAGAACTCTTTATTTTGTGCCTTGAAAATATGTCGCTGAGATAATCACAATTGTAGCTGAACTGATAAACTACACAAAGGATGCTTCTTCACCCAAGGGCAGGAAGACGCTCCCTTATCTTGGTCTGTACTGGTTTAAACTGATAATCTGCTGTCTCATGAATTTTACCCTCTATATAAACTGTTGTACTTGTGAATAAAGTTGAGTCAATTTGGGAAGACAACCTGAAGCAGTCTCTGTTTTCTTGTTCTCCCAAGCTGCTCCCGAGCTCGTACTAACACGCTGAATGGCATGCTTGAATGTTGCTTGAGAATATATTTGACTGTGTTACAGACTAAGGGACATTCTCTGCTGATAGGTGAAGGTACATTCTCTGCTGATAGACGTCCACGCCTCGGAGGAAGTCGATCCACGGATTAGGCCCTGGAAACCGTTTCCTTCAATTTTGGTGTCAGAAGTGGGATCCTGACGAAGGTAGGCACTCGTCTTTTATTTTATAAGACTGTGTTATGCCTTTCTCAGTGATCCACATAGAAACGGGATACGCTGACGAGGCCTTCTTCAGTGGCCCACATAGTAACAAGTGGGATACACTGAGGAGCCTTCTTTAGTGGCCCACATAGAAACACAGGAAGTTGCCTGTTGTTTTGTAAATAAAAGCAGAAAGGACACAGGAAGTTGCCTGCTGTCATAAACTAAGAAGTTGCTCACCAGCAGAAAGGACACAGGAAGTTGCCTGTGGTCATAAAACGAGAAGTTGCTCGTTAAAAAGTGAGAAGTTGCTCACTAAAAAGATAAAATTGCTAGCAAAAAATCAAGTAACCTCAGGTGTGCCACAGCAAAATAAAACTAACTTAAATCCTTCAAGCGTCTAAACCCCTCTGGAAATCACTGACCATGGGTCAGAATAATTCAAAGACCTTAGACGGGTCCGATAAAAAATCAAAATTAACTGTAAAACCGAAAAAAATAAAATATAAAATCACAAATAGCGGACCACCACTTGGGTGGGCCTGATTATAGATATATATTATGTCAACGAATCCCAGGTGTGACTGAATCTCAGCTTATTGAAGAAGTAGAGGAACTAGACCCTAAAAATGACCAAGCAGCCAACACCACCTCGTTTTTGTGGATAAACGATGACAAAATCACAGCCTTTTTTCAAAATCTAAAGAAATTTCTGCTCACAATGTCTAGAGATAAAATCGATTTAAATGCAGTAACCATGTGCAAGCAAAAGCCAGATGAATTTATTCTAGTGTTTATGAAACGTTTCATGCACTGCTGGACTAATGAGGCATGCATGCCTGAAGGTGGAAATGATCAGATTTTCATAACAACATTCTTAAACAATATTCATCCAGAATGTTCACAACTATTGAAGCTGACTGCCACTGATAATCTCTATGACATGAAGATAAAGAACTTTATCACACTTGTCAAAACGAAAGCCGGTGCAGATCTTTTTCCCAACAGCACGAAGGCTAAAAATGTTAGAATGATGTTAAATTTTGATGTTGAAGGCTCAGAGGAAAGTGAGAAAATGATGTATGCAGGGGCCCCGCCCCCTCAACAAGCGCAGCAGGGAGATCTCAGAAGGAGAGATAGGAGTGGAGACGTATGTTTTTACTGTGGAAAAATAGGGCACTGGAGGAGGGAATGCAGATCAGCAGCACGTGGGTCTCAACCACAAAACACAGGACCAGCTCCTGCCACTAGGCGTCAGCAGAGCTCTTCCAGACAAGTTAACTGGCAACGCAGACAGGAATCACATCAAAATAATGGCCCCTTTGCACTTCGGCAGCAACCTTATAATCCACATTTTAATCCCCACCCATATGATAACGAAAGGCTGGACCGACAATAGGGAGGCCCAGGTGATGATGAGGGACAGTGTGAAGCACTACACACGATGCTGCATTTGCAATTGTCCCGTAACACAGAAAGCTTGCCCATGTTAGATATAGAAATAGGTGAAAAGATTTATTCTTTTTTAGTTGACAGTGGAGCCACTAAAAGTTCACTGTCTGGAAAATTCTATAGTGGGCCTGTTTCCTCTGTGTGCATCAACACCATGGGAATAAACGGAACTCTAGTGCAATGCCCCAAAACTCATTCTCTAAAGACACGCTGGGGCCCAAAACCAGACGAAATTACATATCATCCATTCATAATTCTTCCAAACTCGCCTGTGAATCTATTAGGCAGAGATTTAATGGCAAAAATGAACTTGTGTATTTCATTTAACACAAAGGGTGAAATGTTTGCAGATACTGATAACAGCTATGTTTTCTCTGCCCTTTGCACCGACACCATGGAGAAGGAACAGCCTCTGTGTCAGCTGGACGCCTCAGCAGAGAATGAACTCAACATCCTTTTGTCCGGTATTCCACGTCACACACTGTGCCAAAAACGTGTACAAATACCACTACCAGGTAATTCCACATCTGGGAGCCACACTTTTGTTTCTCTCACACTGTTTAACAACATGATAACTGCTCACACCAGTGAAGATAAAACAGTGGTTTTGTCACATAACTCAGACATAGGCTATGACATTACTGCACCATGTCGACACATAGATCTAACCTACCCCATACACTGTACTATCTCTGCTGTCACATTGCCAGCTGAATATCAGAACATGACATTATGGTCAAGAGGTGAGAATGATGTAGGATTTATTGACTGTACACCTTATCATGCTCAGCTGAAAAACAACAAGCCAGTATATGTCAAGCAATATCCCATTTCCGCTGAAAAAACCGCAGCCCTAGACATCATCATAGGAGATTTATTGACAGCTGGAGTAATAAAGCCCACAGTATCTCCATATAACACTCCTGTCAATCCTGTGCCAAAGCCTAACAAACCTGGCGTATGGCGTTTCACACAAGACTTAAGGCAAATTAATGCAGTCATTATGCCTCTGCCACCTCTCGTCCCAGACGTTCCCAGCATACTGACAGCTATTCCAGCAACATCTACACATTTTACTGTGGTGGATTTGTGCTCCGCCTTTTTCTCAGTGCCTGTGCATGAAGACACACAGCCGATATTTGCATTCACACATAGAAATAAGCAGTACACCTGGACACGTTTGCCTCAGGGCATGATAGACAGCCCTGCTGCTTTCTCAATGGTGGTCCGTGCTACCCTGGACAGCTTCACTCCTCCTCAGGGCTGTACCTTGATCCAGTATGTGGATGACCTCCTCCTCTGTGCTCCGAGTGAAAAACTATGTCAAACTGCTACACACATGCTACTCCAGCACCTCCAACAGACTGGCCACAAAGCATCAGCAAAGAAAACGCAGTACTGTCAGACTTCTGTTCAATATTTGGGATTCACACTGTCTCACGGACAACGTTCCATGACTACAGACAGGGTCAAAGCTGTGACCTCCGTCCCTCGGCCCACTACACAGAAGGAAATGTTGTCCTTCCTAGGCATGGTGAACTATTGCAGACAGTGGATACCAGACTGTTCTTTTCATGACCACATTCTGCGTGAATGCTGCAAAAAAGACAAGCCTCCTCGAATACTGTGGTCCACAGAAATGACTGCCTCTTTCAATGCATTACAGGGAGCGCTGACCTCCGCCCCTTGTTTGGGTCTGCCTGACTCTGCCTGCGGTAGTTCAGGGGATGCCGGCCTGCCTGAGAGCAGTAGCGGCTTGCTCTATCATGATAAGGGACTGCGAGAAGCTCACACTCTCACATGACACTATTCTACACACCAATCACCAGGTCACGACCATTCTAGCAAACATAACTACACAACATATGACCGCACAACGTCGCTCAGGTTATGAAGCTACACTGACTTCAACAGCTAATCTCACTATAAAAGCAAACAGCACACCCAATTCGCCAGCACACTTACTTATTCGTATGCTGTGTTCCTCTGACCGACAGGATGGTTCAGACGACCCTGACGATCATGATTGTATGACACGTATACAGGAATCCACAGCACCACGCCCAGACTTAGAGCAGACACCAATCCCAGACTCAGTCATTGTTTATGTGGACGGGTCCTGTTCAAAACCAAATGACAACTCATTTCTTTGTGGCTATTCAGTGGTCACATTGCCTGACATCATACTAGAGGCTCACTCATTACCGTTTCACTCAGCACAAAAAGCAGAGCTCATGGCTTTAATACGTGCCTGTGAGCCACATGTGGATAAGCGAGTAACAATTTACACTGATAGCCGTTATGCATTCGGTGTGGTGCATGACTTTGGCACATTGTGGAGACAGAGAGGCTTCACATCTGCTGATGGAAAATCGATCGCTAATTCTGATCTTGTTCAAAGACTTTTGCAGGCTATACAGCTGCCATCGGCAATTGCAGTTGTTAAAACGAAGGGGCACAGCACGGCTGACACAGACGAAGCAGTGGGAAATGCTCTTGCAGACGTAACCGCGAAAGCAGCTGCTGCCTCACAGCAACCACCCAGAAAGGAAGTATTATCTTTGCCTTTACAGCTGCCACTTGTCACACTCCCAGACTATTTAGAAACAAATGTTGACCTAAAATTCATACAAGAGCAAGCCTCTGCCTTAGATTACACTTACTGGGAAAGTAATAATTGTACCTTAGATAACAGAGACGGCTTATACAAAACCTTGAGGGTTTGATTGCCCTCCCATCTTCACTACTGCCAGTCCTTGTCTGCCATTTTCACGGTGTGAGTCATGTCGGACAAAGAGGGGTAATAGGAGCAATAAAATCAAGATTTGTAATCGAGAAAACATCACACGCAGTAAAACGCATATTAGCAACCTGTCTAACATGTGCACGAACTAATGTAGGAAAACCAAAAGCAAAACATCAGCATTTACCACAACCAGATTTCCCATTTCATACATTACAAATTGATTTTACACACATGCCAGCACAAGGAAGCATCAAGTACTTACTGGTAATAGTGGACCAATTTAGTAAATGGGTAGAAGCTTATCCAACATCAAAAGAAACTGCAGAAGTAGTCTGTCAAAAGTTGTGCAATGAAATAATACCCAGATTTGGAATACCTCACCAAATTAACAGTGATAGAGGACCTTCATTCACATCAGAAGTAATTCAAAAGTGTGCTAAAACTCTAGCAATAGACTGGAAATATCATGTGCCATACCATCCTCAGAGTTCAGGAGTTGTAGAAAGAATGAATAGGACCATAAAAAACCGCCTGACTAAAGCAATGATAGAAACAGGAATGACCTGGATCAAACTACTTCCTCAAATCCTCTGCGAGATTAGAATGACTCCATCCGCAGCAACCAAATTATCTCCATTTGAAATAATCATGGGAAGACCGTTTCCAACACCATGGTCAGCCTCCAGAGGGGCACCGCTATTGGAAGGGGACATAGACACTGCATTGTCTGACTATGTTCATAACCTGGTAGAAACACTGAATAATAACTATCAGAAAGTTTGTCTCTCTCAGCCTTTCCCCTCCACAGTTCCACCAGTGGAGACAAGGAGATGCGTGTTGGTGAAGCCACTAAAACCAAGGACACTCTGGGAGGCCGCGCGTGTTCCAGCCCCAGACTGTACTGGCAGTGACGAAGAACCAGCATCCTCACAGACGGACAACCTCAGTGGATTCATGCCAGCAGGGTTAAGACCAGCCCAATCGGACCATCTCAGGCGTCGGCTCAAGTAGATGACGTCTCCGGCGAGCCAGCGCCCGGATTCAATACACCTACAGATGACGACTCAGGCGAGCCAGCGCCCGGATTCAATACACCTACACACACACAATCACTGATTAACACACAACGCCGGAAAGAGCCAAGACTCAGAAAGCCCTTTGATCCCCCACCTGAACAACAACAAGGTACTCGAACATCCAGCAGGAACAGAAAGCCTAGAGTACCACACAATGTCTAACCTGATAAAGATAGACTCATTCCATCCTGATAATGGAGAAAATGAAATGCTCATTGTCATCACACGACGCTTATACGGGGTCTCTCGAACCTGGGACCAGGCCAGGAGACGACTGAAGAACTGTGTTTTTTATATATTTAGGTTATTAATCATATCTACTGCATTAACCTTAGGATTTTTATTTGATATTAAGCCTGCTCGACAGACCAGTTACATTTTATGATTTGCTTTTTATATTATCTTATTACATTTGTGATTTTTCCTTTCTATTGAGTTATTATTTTTAAAAATAATAAAAGAGGGGAACTGTTAGGTATTTTAGTACCATGGTAGCATTTACTGGATATTGTTTTATAGTGACATTATGCAGGAAAACTCTGTCATTCAATAAGGCCCCTTTGTTTCAGTGTTTTTCTCTTTGACCCAAGAATTGATGTGTGAGAATCACAGGCTGGTACAAGGTTGAAATACCACAGAGATCACTCCCTCAGCTACATTAGTTTCTTAATCTCTTAGGAGACGCCTGTTGAAGGCCAGATGGTTTGTTTCAGAATTCACTAATGAAAGAACTCTTTATTTTGTGCCTTGAAAATATGTCGCTGAGATAATCACAATTGTAGCTGAACTGATAAACTACACAAAGGATGCTTCTTCACCCAAGGGCAGGAAGACGCTCCCTTATCTTGGTCTGTACTGGTTTAAACTGATAATCTGCTGTCTCATGAATTTTACCCTCTATATAAACTGTTGTACTTGTGAATAAAGTTGAGTCAATTTGGGAAGACAACCTGAAGCAGTCTCTGTTTTCTTGTTCTCCCAAGCTGCTCCCGAGCTCGTACTAACACGCTGAATGGCATGCTTGAATGTTGCTTGAGAATATATTTGACTGTGTTACAGACTAAGGGACATTCTCTGCTGATAGGTGAAGGTACATTCTCTGCTGATAGACGTCCACGCCTCGAAGGAAGTCGATCCATGGATTAGGCCCTGGAAACCGTTTCCTTCAAGAGACATCTAGTGGTTCAGAGGGAGAACTGCAGGAGGTGGAGCTGTGTTTTAGCATGGAAAACTTTTCATCTTTTAGGCGCAGATACAAATATGACAAGTATCAGTGTGAGATACAAAAGGTCACATCAGTCAGCAGAGGGAACAGTGATCACACAGCAATGTAAGAATAGAAACATAACAGTGAGTCTGGACATGTATACAGATGGAAGCAAACAAACAGGATGTAACACTACATTAAAGTCACAAATGGAAGAAAACAAAGCCAAAGGAAAATATATTTGATCTCAGGAATCCAAATCAGATGCTTTAGAGCAGGGGTCGGCAACCCTGGGCATGCGTGTCACAGCTGCCACGTGAAGGGTTAACTGATGGCACGACCATAGCTGGACTGGCCATCGGGCATACCGATGATGATTTTTCGTTTTTATGGGCTGATGATGTTTTTTTATTTTTTTGTAACGGTATAAACAATGAAAGATGGCGGATTGTCCGGATGCTGGTCGATGTGTAGAAATAAGTCAGTTGTTTGGTGGTGGCTTTGGCGGAGCTTCCACAGAGGCAGCAGGTGGATGAGGGAAAGGGGAGGCAGGAGGAGCAGAGACCCGAGGCGGCCGCCGGTCCGAGTGTCAGGTGAACTGAACTTCAGGTAAGAAGTTATGACCTGCAGTCTATCTGGGTCAGATATAAACCAAGTTTAGGTGCAGTTTATTTTCCTTGTGCTGACTTTTTACAGTCAGTTATAATAACTCCCACTCAGAGGAGACCAGAGATCACATTAACATGTGTGTCTCTGTATTAAGAAACATGACATATTGGCCCAGTTTATTTTTCTTATCATTGTTGTGAGGAGACCATAAATAGCATTTGTATTTTATGTTGTACAGTTCATTTGCTGTTATGGATAAAAAGTCTTTTTTGTTTCAAAATAGCTGATAAATATTCGCTGATAGCTGCAAACGTCTGTGCACAAATATAATCCTATAAAGTGGTTCTATATAGTGTGTAATTTATTGCTAATGCAATCATATGGCACATTGACTTCTGAGGAAATGTTAGATGCACTCATCATCAGAAAGGTTGCCGACCTAAACCAGGGGGTTTAGAGAATCATAGAGTTTTTGTGGTTTGTTTTCTTTAAGTCATTTCACAGATTTTCTCTATAATTTCAATTCCTTGAATAAAACAACAAATTTAGGGGATGATTTTGTAATCCGACTTTATGTATGAAAGATTTGACTAAACGTAAAACAATCTTCCAACTCAGTCGTCATTCTTATCTTGTGAAATCAAACCAAATGTTCTGTTGTCTCTAAATCAGGGATTGATGAAATCTTTGGTTGCATCCATTTATGAACATGTTCTCATTCATATTAAATCGTAGTCTAAGTCATTCTTAACTATTCTTAACTACTCTTAACTATAACAACTTCAGTTTTTTTATTTCTATATGATGAACTCTGCATTATTAAGTGATAAGAACAAGAAATCTGATGTCCTGTAATCATTATGACGCTATAATTTGAGATACAATAAATAAAATAAGTTTTTGTACAAAGTATTGGTATCAGATCAGTATCGTCGATACCACCCTGAATATTACTTGGTATCGGATCGGAAAGAAAATCAGTGGTATCGCACATCACTACCTCTGACCCCCTAGGTATGTCTGCAGATATCCGATCTTCATCACTCCATCAAGAGTCTACCCTGTGTGTAGATCAGTGGCGGAGCGGGGGGGGGGTGACTTACTGGGCTTAAGCCCGGGTTGTTTTGTCAGAAGCCCGGGGTCTTTTGGAGTGTAATTTTTTCATAGTTAGATGCCTGGCTGACAACTTTATAAAACAAAAACTACACACAATATTCGAAGCACATAGTGCACACTGTGGGAATTTACGACTGTGCGTAAATCCCCCCTAATATTGGTATGATCCGAGCTCAGGCACTAAGTGACTGAGCGAGGGGGCGGGGCAGCTGGTACCTGAAGGAAATTGCCGTCCCGGGTTTCCTCCGTGGCGTGAGCGATAAGCAGAGTTTTGTCCTTTCCTTATAAGACTCCTAATTATTCAAAGTAACACTCAGGTATGCCGTTCAGCTGGGTTAGTTACGATATCGGGAGCAGTTAGGAGAACAAAGTGATACAGAAACTGTTCAGATTGCTTTCCCAGAATCAACTCAAAGGTTTATTTGGTACACAGCAGTTTATATAGAGAAAAAAAGGTTCGTGTGTCAGCTTTCCCAGTTCAAACCGGTACAGACTAAATAAGGAAACGTCTTCCTGCCTTCTGAGCAAAGTATCCCTTGTGTAGTTTATCAGTTCAGCTACAATTTATGATCATCCCAGCAAAATACACTCCTAGACATAAAATACAGAGTTCTTTCATTAGTGAATTCTGAAACAAACCACCTGGCCTTTAACGAGCCTTTTTCTAAGAGATAAAGAAGGGAGGATGGGAGTAAGGAAGTGGTCTCGTCTCTGTGGTGTTTTCGACCTTGGGGTACCAGCTTGTGAGTCTTACACATTAATTCTTGGGTCACAGAGAAAGAGAAAAACAACTAGTAGATGGGCCTTATTGAGTAACAGTTTTCCTGTATAAAACAATATCCTGTAAATGCTAACCGTGGTATCAAAATATCACAACAGTACCGGCGAGTGCGCTGTTGGAGAAGCGCAGCCAGGCAGACAGAGGAGAACTGGAGGTACCAAAGCAAATCATTGGTACTGTACAAATAATGTAAATACGACGGTTTATCACAAAAGATTGATATCAAACTGATCACTTGGCCCATATTACGTTTCTCTTTCTTAGAGTGAATCAACAAATGGCGAAATGAAAAGCCGAACAACAACAATGCTGTTTCTTTAGAGCAGGGGTGTCAAACTCAAATACGCAATGGGCCAAAATTCAAAACTGGAACAAAGTCGCGGGCTAACATTAATATTTATTGAGAAACAAATCTTCCTCCAGATATAAGAATGAATCTTTTCTTATGGACTCAAATAAGTTTTGCTGGAAAACCGAATATGGAACAAGCAAAGCTTAATACTAAACAATATATATATTAGCTGTATAATACCAGTAGGCCAGCTCTAATAGTAATTTGGTATGGCTTTGCGGGCCAAATGTAATTAGGCTACGGGCCAAATTTGGCCCGCGGGCCAGAGTTTGACACCTATGCTTTAGAGAGTCTTAGCTTACATGTGTGTTTATTTCATATTTCAGTTGTTTCCCTGTATTTTATTTATGTTAGTTCTTTTTTTTAACTTGTAGTTCTAAATTGGAAGATTATTGTGATTTTGCAATATACAAATAAAATTATATTTTGTTATTTTTTCATCGCTCGAAATAAGCGTCACACTCGCGGAAGCCGGTGTACCCGGCGAAACGCCGTGCATTTATCGAGCCTTTCAACCCCAGATAGGCCAATTATGGCTCTTTGGCTCTTTGGGTCTTAAAGGTTGCTGACCCCTGCTTTAGATGAACAGAGTTTTTTAATTAAATACATATTCTTCAATAAATGTTCTCTTTTCTAAAAAGTAGGATAATTAAAAAAACTTTTATTATACCGCTATTGCGTAGAAAAAAAACTGTCTTGTTTTCTGTCGTCTGTTATATAATATTAGGGATGTTTGTGACAATTAATTTCTTAATCGGCTGGACTAACCAATAGTCCACAACCAGGAAACACTGAAATTTTAAGTTAAGTTTGAAAACAGTTTAAAAAAAAACACCCCATTCCAAAATGTCTTGTGACAATCTCATTGGCTTAGGGAGTGATGATGTCATAGATCTTAAGAATCTTAAGTCCTTTGATGTTTTTCCTTAAGTAGGGGTGAGAAACAGCAAGTTTTAGTTCGTTTCAGCAGCATCTGTGTTTGCAGCCTACAAAACGTTCACCACAAGCTCTTCAAAGTCATCGTATAGAAACTCCAACATGTTTCCAAGAAAAAAACAACCAATTCAAAAAGATTACGCCGCCTCTCCTTCCTGGCGTGGCCGGCCAATTTCCCCAAATGGCTCCTCATCCTTCCAAAGGGCGTTAGAGGAGAGTAGGAAGGAAAACTACCTTCTCCAGAAAAAAATGCAACAAATTGAAGAAGAGAAACTTCAACTGGAGGACAAATGTAGACGAATGGAAGCCCAAAATAAAGAGCTGGAAGAAAGACAACAGTGCCAGCCGGACATAAAAATTATTAATGAGGGCTGGGGAATCAAGTTTGCTCAGACCCGAGAGCAGATTGTGCACCTCATTAAAGAAAACAGGCAAAAGAGTGCAGAACTAAAAGAAATGACCAACCAGCTCCAAGACAAGAAAACGATGACTGATAAGATACAACGGGATCTCCAATACATGGACCGAAAAAATCGGCTCCTCCAAGGCAGCTCCATGAAGCTGTGGAAGAAAAGAAAGAATTCCTCCAACAGAAGGAAGAGCAGGACAAAAAGCAACGAGACATGCAGCACGAACTGAAGAGCATGCAGGAAAAATACCACATGCTGAAAGAAAGCCTGGATGAAACACTGCGCCAAAATAAAGACCTTCTTCAACAGAAAGAGCAACAGCAGGAAAGACTGAAAGAAGGAAAACGTATCGTCCAGGACTTTGAGTCTAAAAATCTAAAACTGCAAGAGTTTTGTAATCAGCTGGAGGACAAAGCAACTAAAGTGGAAGAAGAAAAGGACAAACTGGAGAAACGCTGCTCACAGATGCAGAGAAGGATCGATCAGATAGCGAGAAACAACTCCGAGCTCGTTAAGGGGATTTTGGTGGAATTCAATAACTTGAAGCGTGAAAACACTCAAATGCAGGCGCAAAAACAACAAGAAGACAAAATACATGAAGACCTGCAGCTCACGCTCCAAGAAATCCAGAAAAGAAACGAGCAGTTAGAAGACAAGCACAAAGAGGTCCAACAGAGAAATGCAGACATGCACAAGGACAAGCTGATACAGGAGGCAACATCCAAACAACTCAAAGACAAGCTTGAAGAACAACAAGCAACATTGGAAGAGGTGGAACAAAGATGTGAGAAACTTGAAGAACAAAACGCAGAAACCATCGATGAGCTGAGAAATCTCATCCTGGAGAAAAAAGCGCTCGTGGAAAAGTGCATGAAAAAAAAGAGAAAATGGTTCCACTTGTTCCGGAGGAGAGAGGCTACTGCTTCCTCACCTGATGTAGCCTCGTCTTGCTCCACCTCTGTTAACCCCCCCAACCAGTCCCGGCAGTTGACTGTCCCCTCCTGAGCCTGGTTCTGCCGGAGGTTCCTGCCCGTTTAAAGGCAGTTTTTCCTCCCCACTGTCGCCAACTGCTTGCTCAGAGGGGATTGTTGGGCTTTTCTCTCCTCTGCCTTGTTTCTTCATTTACTTGTTTAACTTTTTTCAACTTATCTAAATAATAAACCAATTAAATTTATCCTTTGAGTATTTTTCATCTCATCTTTACAGAATCTTTCCAAAACATTTTCAAACATTCAGATCTGTCTTTTATTTTCTTCTTGAAGCCTCATAAATGGTGAACTAAAAACTAAAAAGTGTCATTTCATACACATTTTCAATTCACTTCAATCGCACAAATGCAGAAATAATTATTTGCAGTATCTTATTTATTATGAGAGTGTCATGCCTGAAAAGGGTGGAGTGCCCACTCCGGGTCGGGGATGAGTTCCTGCCCCAAGTGGAGGAGTTCAAGTATCTCGGGGTCTTGTTCGCGAGTGATGGGAGAAGGGAGCCGGAGATCGACAGACGGATTGGGGCTGCAGCTGCAGTAATGCGGACGCTGCACCGGTCCGTCGTGGTGAAGAGGGAGCTGAGTGTAAAAGCGAAGCTCTCAATTTACCGGTCGATCTACGTCCCTACCCTCACCTATGGCCACGAGCTGTGGGTAGTGACCGAAAGAACGAGATCGCGGATACAAGCGGCAGAAATGAGCTTCCTCCGAAGGGTGGCTGGCCTCTCCCTTAGAGATAGGGTGAGAAGTTCGGCCATCCGGGAGGGGCTCAGAGTAGAGCCGCTGCTGCTCCACATCGAAAGGAGTCAGCTGAGGTGGTTCGGGCATCTGACAAGGATGCCCCCTGGGCGCCTCCTGGGTGAGGTGTTCGAGGCATGTCCCACCGGGAGGAGGCCCCGGGGCAGACCCAGGACACGCTGGAGAGATTATATCTCTCGGCTAGCCTGGGAACGCCTTGGTATTCCCCCGGATAAGCTGGAGGAGGTGGCTGGGGAGAGGGAGGTCTGGGCCTCTTTGCTTAGGCTGCTGCCCCCGCGACCCGGCCTCGGATAAAGCGGATGAAAATGGATGGATGGATGGATGGATGGTCATGCCTGATCATTTGTACCTACACCACCAAAAATGGGGGCAAAAGGGAGGAGATCATGTTTAATCGGTTATAAGAAAAGGTCAGAAATATAAGTGCCGACATGAGCAGTGTCCACAGAAACCTCTGACTCTCAGCTCAAAGCTCATATAAACCATTTCTACAACCAGCAAACAAACAAAGACACGAACAGTTAAAAGAGCAGTGACGTCACCACGAATCTGTGGTCAGGTAATATCCATGTTTTGATTGATGATTTTCTGGAGTTAAATGTGAACCGAAGCATATTTTGGGTGTTATATGCTATTAAATACTTTTTAATTTATTTAAAAGTATTTAATAGCATATAACACCCAAAACATGCTGGGTGTGGAAATAAAAAAATCAGAATTTCCTCTGTTTGAGTCACAGTAACTTTGACATAGTAACATTTGCAGTAAGTCCTAAATGTTCACCTTTAAAATCCCTCCCTCTGTTCATTTTGCCCACATCATGTTTCAGTGGTTGGCCTCAGGTTCTTCAGCTTCCTGACAGTCTGAAGTCAGCTGACAGAGTTTCAACTGCTAAATACACAGAAAATCTTGTTAAAGCCGCACAGTTTGCCCAACAGTAATATTCCCATTAAGCCCTTTCTAAACACTTTATAACAATGTGTCATCACTAAATTATAAACTTCTTCTCCAAATCTGCACGACTGCACTTAGTCACAGACTTTATTTAATTGTCCTGCAGCTGCTATCATATATTTTACCAAACAGTTCTTCTCACACAGTCACAGATATATTTCTCTCAATGCAAACTTCACTCATGTCTCAGACAGGAAACTTGAGTTTTTCTTTTTTTTCTGTCCCCACTCATTCAACTAATTTGCATATTGAGTCACATCTCGAGAAGTTGCCCTGACAACAGAAATGCATATTCAAAACATTGCTGCATAATGCAATTATTATTCTTTTATTTTTATTTCTACAGTCGTCACTTCTTTTGCTCAATCAGCTGGAAACCACTTCTAATTCACTATTTTAAACCTGCTTTAAGCTTCTAATCACTGGTTGGTCCTCCCAGTCACTTTTTCCTTGTCACCACAGTCACTCTATTGTCCTGCAACTTCCTGAGTTATTCCTCAGCTTCAGCCTTTAAGTGTGTTAAATCTACACCATTCAGCATTTATGTCATGTATTCACATTCATGAGTGTAAGCATGTCTTCATTGCGTGTATGTTGTGTGTTCATATTAATATTGAGTGTAAGCTGGTCTTCGTTGCCTCGATGTGTTTTTATAATCAGATTTAATTCCTGCATCTTTGCGCTGAACTGTGGATTCAAACTGTCTCACTTCTGATTCTCTCCAAAAACAATTTCACATGTGACAATTTCTACATGTGTGTTTTCTATTTTTCTATTCATTTATGTATTATTAGTTCATTTATTTCTTTATCTCTCTCTCTTACTTTTTTTATTTACCTTTCTGTTGCGATGCTCTGGATGTTTCTAAACCCCACAAATGCAGTCTCACTGTTCAACCCAATTTTCCTATGCTGGCATCCTGGCAGCTGCACGCTTGACTTTTCTCAGTTCATGGGCAGTTATTTTGCGCCTTGGTTTTTCCACACACTTCTTGCGACCCTGTTGACTATTTTGAATGAAACGCTTGATTGTTCGATGATCACGCTTCAGAAGCTTTGCAATTTTGAGACTGCTGCATCCCTCTGCAAGATATCTCACTATTTTTGACTTTTCTGAGCCTGTCAAGTCCTTCTTTTGACCCATTTTGCCAAAGGAAAGGACGTTGCCTAATAATTATGCACACCTGATATAGGGTGTTGATGTCATTAGACCACACCCCTTCTCATTACAGAGATGCACATCACCTAATATGCTTAATTGGTAGTAGGCTTTCGAGCCTATACAGCTTGGAGTAAGACAACATGCATGAAGAGGATGATGTGGACAAAATACTCATTTGCCTAATAATTCTGCTCTCCCTGTAGACTTTTGTCTTATCGCCTTAACCTCCATGGTCTCAAATTCTTTAAGGATATAATTTCTTTTAACCGGATTAGGGCAAATTTCATTTATCAAAATATTCCTGATCACTTTGTTTGTAAACCTGCTGTCACCAAATTCAACTCCAGCTATGCAGAGCTGCCTCAGTCCAGGAGAAATTTTAGAGTGCACAATATCTTCTTTTATCATTGATCTCAAAGGGACTGGGATGGCTTTCACTGGGGATTTATATCTCTTAGCAGTACATCTTACATCAAATTTCTCACAAAACGTCTCATGTTTTAGTAAGACCCCATTATCATCCATAAAATGAGCTACAGCCCAAATCCCTTTAGATCTCCATTCATCCACGTACACAGATTTCCTACACAAACGGATATACCTGTTGTTCCATATAGGGGTGTTGTGAGGAGTAAAGCTATGTTTATAGATTAATTTCCAGTAGAGACGGACCTGCTGATGGAAAGCTGAGAGTTTAACAGGTAACGAACTGCAATCAAAGTCACAACGTAACAAAAAGTCTATTCCACCCATTTTGCCAAAAATCACATTGGGAATAATGTTCCAAAAGGAATTTTTGTTCCTAATGAAAGATCTTAACCATTTCAATTTTAGTACACCATTCATAACATCAAAGTCAGTGGCATTAGCCCCACCCTCTTCATAATTCTTAATCACATCATTTTTCTTTATATAATGACATTTGTTCCTCCATATGAACCTAAAATTAAGAGTATTTATAGATTTAATTAGTTTTGGAGGTATGGGCAGAGAAAAGGCTGGATAGATGAGTCTGGACAGACTGTCCATGTTGGTTAGCAAGATTCTCCCAAACAGAGTTATGTCCCTTTGCAGCCACATGTTTAAAATTGACTTACACTTTTCTATATTGGTACAGATATTCTTATTTTCTGTTGATGTCTTATCCTTGCAAATTACAATGCCCAGATACTTCACCTCTTTTTTGATCTGCATATTATTTATTGCTTGCAGGGGACACTCATGCAGAGCTAGAATTTTGCATTTATTAATATTCAGCTGTAGGCCAGAAGCTTTGGAGAAATGGTTGATCGCCTGCAAGGCTAAAGGAATCTGGTCCTCATTTTTTAGAAACAGGGTGGTATCATCTGCCAGCTGACTGATTATTATCTGTTCACCCATCACAGTTAACCCCTTAATGTGACTGTTTTTAATCAAAATAATTCCTCTGACACAGAAGACCTACATTCCTGGTTTAATTCTTGCTGTCAAAAAATCATGGACTCTGTGGCTCCTTTAAAAACCAGGCAGCTTAAGGCTAAACCTGAGCCTTGGTTTAATGAGAGCAGTCGTGCTGTTAAGAGGGAATGTCGTCGAGCAGAACGGAGGTGGAAAAAGGATAAACTGCATGTATCATTTCAAATTCTCAAAGACTGCTGGCATCGCTACCAGAACACTGTTAAAGAGGCAAAAAGGGAATATTTTGCAAATATTATTTCTTCCAACTGTCATAACCCACGTGTGTTATTTAGGACCATTGACACTGTTCTTAATACTCCTTTGAATGTCTGTTTGGAAGTTTCTCCTGAGATTTGCAATGATTTTCTGAACTTTTTTATTGAAAAGGTTGTCACCATCAGGGCTCTTATCACAGCTCCTGACTCTGACCCCTCTGTCTCTGTCCCTTGCGCTGCTGTTTTCACTCAGTTTGAGCTTGTGACGCTCTCCTCTTTAGAGGATGTGGTTCGCCATATTAAGCCCACAGGTTCCCCACGGGATCCTGTCCCTCCACAATTCTTTAAAGAAATTTTTCCTAGTATACAACAGTATGTCCTTGACATTATTAACAGCAGTCTGTCTTCTGGTGTGGTTCCTGCAAATTTCAAACATGCAGTAGTACAGCCACTGCTTAAGAAACCTGGCCTTGATCACACAGTTTTAGCGAACTATAGGCCTATTTCCAAGCTGCCTTTAGTCTCCAAGGTTTTAGAGAAAATTGTTTTTAGTCAACTGAAAGATTTTCTAGATGAAAATGGAATCTTTGAGGTTTTTCAGTCAGGTTTTAAAACCCTTCACAGCACAGAATCTGCATTACTAAGGGTTTTTAATGACATCCTTCTGGCATGTGATTCTGGTAACCATGTTGTTCTTGTCTTGCTTGACCTAACTGCTGCCTTTGACACAGTAGACCACAATATTTTAATTTCTCGATTACATGATGTAGTGGGTATTGGTGGCACTGCACTCAATTGGTTTAGGTCTTATTTGTCAGATAGAACTTTCTCTGTCAGCCTTCTCGGTTACGAATCGTCTTCTGCTCCTCTGTCATGTGGTGTCCCACAGGGCTCAATTTTAGGGCCACTGCTCTTTTCTCTGTATCTACTGCCTCTGGGTTCTATCCTTAGAAGGCATGGGATCTCATTTCACTGTTATGCCGATGACTGCCAAATTTATTTGACACTAAAACGCAAGGATGCCATCTCCATAAAACCTCTCTTGACATGTCTAGATGACATTAAAGCTTGGTTGGCTCGAAACTTTTTAAATTTTAATAAAAAGAAAACAGAAGTGTTGGTGTTTGGACCCAGTGGTCCCTGTGAGTCCTCCTCTGTTGTTTTAGGATCCCTGGAAGTCTATTTTAAATCTGTTGTTACTGACCTTGGTTTTAAGTTGGACAGTGATTTTAAATTGGACAACCAAATCAGAGCAGTGGTGAAGTCCAGTTTTTATCATTTAAGGCGACTGGCAAGACTAAAATCTTTTCTTTCGAGGCAGCACCTTGAAACAGTGATCCATGCTTTTATTTCTTCCCGCCTGGACTACTGTAACTCACTTTATGTGGGGGTCAGTCAGTCGTTGCTCTCACGTCTGCAGCTGGTTCAAAATGCGGCTGCACGACTCCTAACAGGAACTCGAAAAAGAGAGCATATAACCCCCGTGCTGGCCTCTCTGCACTGGCTGCCTGTGTCTTTTAGAGTTAATTTTAAAATTCTTATGTTTGTTTTTAAATGTCTACACAGTCTTGCCCCGCCTTACCTCTCTGAGCTTCTTCATCCCCACATACCCTGTCGGTCTCTCAGGTCAGCTGACCAGCTGCTCCTGGAGGTACCGAGATCCAGGAGGAAGCTCAGAGGGGACAGGGCCTTCTCTATTGTGGCTCCAAAATTATGGAATAATTTGCCCATGCATGTTAGAGAGGCCCCTTCACTGTCCACTTTTAAATCACGTCTTAAAACCCACTTTTATTCCTTGGCTTTTAACCTCAGTGAGACTTAGTTTCTTTTTTAATGCAGTAGTTATTTAATTAATGATTTCACTCTTCTTTTATTTGTTTTTTATTTATATCTCATGTAATTTTATTTTACAGTTCCAATGTACAGCACTTTGTTTTAAAGTGCTTTATAAATAAAGTTGATGATGATGATGATGAAAATAGACAACAGCTCAGCAACCATGATGAACAGAAGTGGTGAGCTGCTACATCCCTGCCTTATCCCTCTATTAACCTCAAACCTTGAACATGTACCATGTTCTAGCAAAACAGAGCTGTTAATGTCATTATATAGCATCTCTATAACATTGATAAATTCCTCTCCAAAACCAAAAGACTGCAGAGTTTTTAATATGAACGTATGTTCAACTGAGTCAAATGCTTTGTAAAAATCCAAGAACAGGATGTACCCTCTCTCTTGGATTAATTCACTGTATTCAAGGAGATCCAAAACCAGCCTAATATTGTTATGAATTAGTCTTCCTTTCAAAAAACCTGATTGTGTTTCACTGATAATGTTTGAGATGCCTTTCTTTAGCCTCTCAGCTACAGCTCCAGACAGGATCTTATAGTCAGTGTTTAGTAAGGTGATGGGTCTTAAATTGTCTAAAATTCTTTTATCCTTACCCGATTTAGGGATCAGGGTTATCAGCCCTTGTTTCATGCTCGGCATCACTTCTTTTTTCTCTATCGATTCCTTTAATGCATCAAACAATAAAGTTCTTAGGTCCTTCCAGAAGAATTGATAAAAATTAGTAGTGAGTCCATCTGTCCCTGGGGACTTGTTTAATGCCATTTTCATGACCACCAAATCCAGTTCCTCAATTTTAAGCTCTGAATCACACAGATCTTTGAACGGCTTGTCAATACATGGGATGAGATTATGAATCTTATCAAAGAAACTATCAGAATCAGCTGCTGAATATTCTGAGGAGTACAATTTGGAATAAAAAGTGAAGACTTCTTTTCCAATCTTTCTGAAATCTTTACATTCAGTCCCATTTATCAACAAGCTTGAGATTAGATTTCTCTGCTGTCTGCACTTTTCCAGCTTACTAAAATATGATGAGTTCTTTTCACCTGCCTCAATCCACTTGGCTCTCGATCTTATAAAGGCACCCTGGGCTTTCTCTAGGTAAAGATCGTCTAATTTAGTTTGTAACTCCATCAATTTATTCTTCTCTTGCACGTTTAGTTTTTCTTTACTACAGCACTGAGTTATTTCACGAAGTAAATTACTTTCATATTCCCGTTTTTCCCTGTTCAGTTCTTTGCAGAATTTTATAGTGAATTCTCTGATTTTGAATTTAATAAGTTCCCATCTCTGTATATTACCCACTACTGAGTCATCATTTTTTATATCTGTAATTTTATGTCTAATTTTATCACAATACTTGTCCTTATTTAAAAGGCTGGCATTAAATTTCCAATATCCCCTGCTACTACGTTTCATCCTTGTTGGTTCTAAGACAAGATCAATGAAACAGTGATCAGATAGGGGTGCTTTGGAGATTTTAGATGGTGAAGTACACCTCAAAATGTCATCGCTCACTAACCAATAATCAATTCTTGACCTGCTTTCTCCATTAGGTTTAAACCATGAATAATTCTTAACTCCAGGATTCAAACTTCTCCAAATGTCTGTAAAATTATTATCACTAGAAAAGTTCTCAATAATGTTATTCTGTTGCCTCCTTCCTAAGCGAGGAGGCCATCTGTCCATCCATTCATCTGAGGTCATGTTCCAGTCTCCTCCTATTAGGATGTAATCTGTGGGGTACATAACTTTAAACTCTGAAATAACATTTGTTAGATTTTCCAATAGACGTTTATTTTGACCTTCGTTATTATGTCCATAAAGATTTGTAACAATTAGAAATATACCTTCGCTCTTCAAGCTGCAGTTGACCAATGACCCTCACTATCAGCTTTATATGTTATAATCTCCCCTGGGAACTTATTAAAACAAATCGCCACACCTCCAGATCTGTTAGATCCACGACTGAAAAGAATCTTGTCTCCCCACTGATTAGCCCAAAAGGTAACATCGGCATCCACAGAGTGAGTCTCTTGTAAAAACAGACAGTGACATTTTTGCCCCTTGCAAAATAAAAAAAGTGCCTTTCTCTTAACAATTTCCTTCAAACCCCGAACGTTTAATGAACCAAAAGAAATTTTTGAGTGAACCATAATAAGAGTATGCTAAGAAAATAACTTTTTTTAAAAAAAAAGAAAAGAAAAATATATAAACATGAGTTTAAATTGTAACACTTGTCACCAACTCAGTGACTAATAACCTTTAACTTTAAGTAGAATTCTTTTGTCCCATTAATAATATTCCACTGTATACAGTCTTACATCAAGTCTTTCATTCAACGTCGATGATCCTCCGTCCTTCGATGTATCCATGAGGACCCCGGAAAAAGGCCCGTTTCCCAGCCCGTCTGGCTTGTTCAATTTGCGGCCACAGCCGCCTCCTCTCTTCCCAGTCCTCCCGCGGCAGTACCTCAGCGAAGTGGAAACCCCCGTTCTTACAGACAGCCGAATCTTTGGTGCGACGCCAAATCTCCTCTTTCACGTGTCTCAGAGCAAACAGAATGATGATATGTCGGACCTTGTTCTCAATCTTCTTCCCAACTCTATGCACCACATCCACAGATTCTTCAAGCTTTGATATCATATCAGGTGCGATCTTGCCAAGAATTCCAATAACCAGCGATCTGACACCTTCATCTCTTTTCTCTTCTAATCCTTTAATCCGGAGGCACCACCTCATTTTGTACCTTTCTTGCTCTCACACTCTCTCCTTGAGATCGTAGTTATCTTTGGTCAACTGCTCGTTTCGTCTCTCCAACTCTTTAACCTTTTGTTTACATTCTTTCACCTCCTCCGAGTTGAACTGAACCGCTTTGGCTAGGCTGGCTAGCATCGTACTAGCTTGCTTGCATTGCACACTCAGGTCAGCTAGCTGCTCGTCCACTCTTTTTTCAAGGGTTTTTCTACGTAGTCATGATCCGTTCCTTCTCTGCTGTCTTCCTTTCCATCACATGGCGATGTTGTTTCTTGTTTTTTGAGGTCGAGTTTGAATTTAGCAGGTTTAACTATACTTGGGGCAGTCATTTTACTACTTTCGAGTGGAAACAATAACGAACACAAAGTAAATTCTGGGACAAGTTCAACGAGCTCCTAATTCGTGCGACTGCTCAACTCGCCATCTTGCGCCACCGTCTCACTACTAGATGAACTTGTGACACACATCTGCAGCAGAGGCTGAGTGGCTGCTCTCACACCTGGAGCATCCAAATCGACCCACAAACACGCTGAAAGATGCAATGCCATCAATGTGGATTGTCAAGACTGAGAGACCTCTTCCCTCTGACCCCTCCCCAAACCCTCAAACCCTCCTACCCACCTCGACATACAAACTCTGTGTGGCTTCACGTGTTCTGTTGATGTTTACATGATCGAAATAACTTGAACACAAACACAAACAAACAAAGAGGAAGACCGCACCGGAAGGAAACAACTACAAGTCCCAGCATCCTCTGTGTTTAGGGAGCAGCAGTGAAAGTGAAAGCAGGAGGAGGAAGGTGGAGCTGAGGCAGGTGAGTGTTAACATGAATATGTTTCTTCTTATGACATAAAATAATTCCACGCTGTTCGTGTCTGTGGGTGAAATGTGAGGCCGGTCGGCTCCTCTGAGCGCTGGTTTCCTGTAAGTAGAGAGGAAGTGAGTTTAGCTGAGCCTCCGTTTAGTGTGAGAGAGCAGGAGGAGAGTGAGAGCTGTGCTGAGGCAGGGTGAGTGTTAACACCGCTCTGACATTACTGTGTCTCTGTGGCGGGAACAACAGGCTCCGTCAGTGGAGGCAAAAATAATCAGACTTTGGTTTTTCAAAGGAAACAACTTTATGTCGGAAGTTCCCGCACGCTCATTGGATAACGAGGTGTCAATCTCGACCTATTAGCCAATGAGCGTGCGGATTCACAGAAAGACCCGCCTTTATCACGGGACTTTAAAAACTACAATGGCGACAGAAACTCCGTGAGTGGAGTTCAGGGTGACGTTATGAAACTGTGACGTTTGAGCCACTTCCCGTTGAACGTGAAACTGATGGTTTCTGGTGTTTGGGTCTGTTTTTCTGTATTTATGCAGATAAAGTGTAAACTCAGATGAATTATACCATCAAATGTTAAAGGAAAATATCAGGATGAGTGTCTGTGAGCTGAGAAGGACGTGAAGCGAGCAGTTTATCCCAGAGCTGAAGCTGCTCTGTGTGCAGAGATGAGCTCAGATTCCTGCTGTGATTGATCAACAGTCACAGAAATGTAGACTTGTAGTTATTACTGCAGTATGGTCACAGCAGATACTGATAAACATGTATTATGAGGATGGATGATCAAGTTTCTCACTCTCTCCTTTAAATCTCAGTTTTTTCTTCTTCACAGTTTATCTGTTAATTTATTAATGAATAACACTGAAAGAGTTTCTGTTATATTTCCCCTTGAACATCAGCTTATTAGGGCGGCATTAGGAAATAGCCCCCCTCCAAAGAATGAATAAATGAATGATGATAATAATAAAATGATTCAAAAGCAGAGCTCAGAGTGGTAGAATGGTCAAACATGGATCCACGGGTGGTTCAACTGCATTTGGTGACGTGACTAAAGCAAATCTTTCAAATAATCCCACCATCAACGGGATGTTGTCTCCTTTACTACGGTTACTTTACTTGGTCGCCGTGTGAATTTCTTTGAAATGAACCAAATTCTTTTATTTGTTGGTTGTTGCATATTTAACCTCTACAGTCAGGAAAGGAGGAGATGAGGCCTCAACAATGTTGGGTTGTAGCTGTGGTTCAGGTTAGAGTGAGTGTCCATGGAATAAATGTAAGTCAGTGAACTGGAAACATGACTGTGTTCAAACTTTGTTTTCCTTTTTATAATGAGTCTAATCAAAGGTGGACAGAAGTATCTCCACTGTGACTTTTCTGTGTCACCATCAGAGCTTCTGCACAGTGTGGAGAAAGATCCAGAAGCAGAGCTGGACTGCAGACAGCCAGTCAGAGCAGCTGTGTACAAAGTAAGACTGAACATCTGTCTGCTGATGGACTCATTTCTGAAAACTGGACTTCTTGTGTTGTTCAGACATTGAAGAGTTTTCTTTCTCTTTAGTCTCATTGTTTTTCTTTCTTTCAGCAGATGTTGGTGTGCAGGAGGTTTTAGATGAACATAAGATCAGTCTGAGGAGGAGATGTGAACGTGTGACTGAAGGAAGTGATGAAACAGGAAGTAGAACCCTCCTCAACAGGATCTACACTGAGCTCTACATCACAGAGGGACAGAGTGAAGAGGTTCATACCCAACATGAGGTGAGGCAGCTGGAGACAGCTTCCAAGATGGACGCCCTCCATGACGCTCCAATCAGGTGCCAGGACATCTTTAAAGCCTTACCTGACCAACAGAGACCCATCAGAGTGGTTCTGACCAACGGCGTGGCTGGTGTTGGAAAAACCTTCTCAGTGCAGAAGTTCACTCTGGACTGGGCAGAGGGCTTGGAGAACCAACATGTCAGTGTGGTGGTTCTGCTTTCATTCAGGGAGCTGAACCTGATCAGAGATGAGCAGTACAGTCTTCTGGAGCTGCTCCATGTTTTCCATCCAACATTACAGAAGGTCACAGCAGAGAAGCTGGCTGTCTCTCAGCTTTTGTTCATCTTTGACGGCCTGGATGAAAGCAGACTTTCATTGGATTTCACCAACAGGAAGCTGCTGTCTGATGTCACACAGAAGTCATCAGTCAGCCAGCTGCTGACAAACCTCATCCAGGGGAATCTGCTTCCCTCGGCTCTCGTCTGGATAACTTCCCGACCCGCAGCAGCCAATCAGATCCCTCCTACACGTGTTGACAGGCTAACAGAAGTACGAGGCTTCACTGACGCCCAGAAGGAGGAGTACTTCAGGAGGAGATTCAGTGATGAAGAGCTGTCCAGCAGAATCATCTCCCACATGAAGACATCCAGGAGCCTCCACATCATGTGTAGTATCCCAGTCTTCTGCTGGATCACTGCTACAGTTCTGGAGCACATGTTGACTACAGAGCAGAGAGGAGAGCTGCCCAAGACCCTGACTGACATGTACTCACACTTCCTGCTGGTTCAGACAAAGAGGAAGAAGAACAAGTACCATGAGGGACGTGAGACGAGTCCACAGGAGCTGACGGAGGCTGACAGGGAAGTTCTTCTGAAGCTGGGGAGGCTGGCGTTTGAACATCTGGAGAAAGGAAACATCATGTTCTACCAAGAAGACCTGGAGCAGTGTGGTCTGGATGTGACAGAGGCCTCGGTGTACTCAGGAGTTTGTACAGAGATCTTCAAAAGAGAGTGTGTGATCTTCCAGAAACCAGTCTACTGCTTTGTTCATCTGAGCATTCAGGAGTTTCTGGCTGCAGTCTACATGTTCCACTGTCACACCAACAGGAAGACAAAGGTGCTGAAGATGTTTCTAAAATCAGAATCTTTCACCAAGATGATTTTCAATCTTTTTGATAACAAAGATCTCCAATCACTTGATGTATTTCTGAGCAGAGCCATGTATAAATCCCTCCAGAGTAAAAATGGCCACCTGGACCTGTTTGTTCGCTTCCTTCATGGCCTCTGTCTGGAGTCCAACCAGAGACTCTTAGTAGGTCTGCTGGGTCAGACAGAGATCAGTCCAGGAACCATCCAGAGAGTCATCAACAACCTGAAGGAGATGAACAGTGATGAAATCTCTCCTGACAGAAGCATCAACATCTTCCACTGTCTGATGGAGATGAACGACCTCTCAGTACATCAGGAGATCCAAGAGTTCCTGAAGTCAGAGAACAGATCAGAGAAGGAACTCTCTGAGATCCAGTGCTCAGCTCTGGCCTTCATGCTGCAGATGTCAGAGGAGGTTCTGGATGAGTTGGACCTGCAGAAGTACAACACATCAGAGCAGGGACGACTGAGACTGATTCCAGCTGTGAGGAACTGCAGAAAGGCTGGGTGAGTCCAGATGTGATCATTAACATCATTGATCAGTGTAGGTTGGTAGTTTAATGTTGAAAATAAAATCAGATTGTAAGCAGAAAGTGTTTGTGTCCGTACGCTGCAACCTTCCACACCATTCCTTTATTGTACAGACTCAGCAGCAGCTCCATGGATCCCAAATCCAAGAGTGGAGAACAGATTTGAAGTGTGTCACATCCATGCAGTCACAGCTGTTTCCACCATGTTTCCACTGATATTAATCCTGTTCAATGACACGTTTCATATCAGTGAATATGTTCTTTAGGACGTCCACTGACATGTTTAAGTGTCCTGCTGGAAATCACTCAAATCATCCATGAAATCCATGAAAAATCCTTTTAGTGTTTCTAACTTCACCCTCTGTCCTCTCTCTCTCTCCATCCTCCTCACTGCTTCTTTCACTGATAATCACACAAACATCGTATTCAGCTACAAAATAACACAATAATATCATAGCAGTGAAGCTTCTGTGTGCTGGACTGGAGAGTCCAAACTGTCGACTGGAGACTCTGAGGTGAGTTCACTGACTGCGGCTGTTGTTGTTTTTCTATATTTCAGGTCTTTGATTGATGTTTGAAACTTTCTTTAGTTACTAAATGTTCAGGATGTGTCTGACGACAAATGTGAAGAAGTTTGAGTGCTTTCAGAAATGTTGTCTTTCCAAACGACTGAACAACAGTTTTTCCTTTTGGCTCCAAACAGAAGTGACAGACTTGAGCAGGGTTCATTTAAAGGCTGACAGAAGTGGAGTGGTGACGGGGAGATGTTTGACAGGACAGTGTTTCAGCCTCCACAGGTTCATGTTGTGCTCCATCAGTCAGTGAAGATGAAGTCAGTGCTGATGAGGCTGTAGAGTGTGTGAGGGATGTGAATGAGGATGATGAAGATCTGATGATAGCAGATAAAAACAGGCTGCAGAGACTTTGAGCCATACAGGGCACACAGTGTGTGTACAGAACAGCTGAAATCATTATGGAGGCCTCACTGGAATATGGAAGCATCACAGTACAGCTTCAGTGAAGCATTAAAGTCTCTGATATGAGATGAGAAATGAAGCAGCCAGAGCTTTTTCATGAGTGGAAATCCACTGTGACTGTGAGCTGCTGCTACAGCCTCCAGATTAGCCAGCAGCTCATCCTGCTCAACATTTTCTCACCAACTTTAATGGAAGTGTGATGTTTTCAGCTGGAGTGATGGTCAGGGTGGCCTCCCTCTCCTCTTCTTCTCCTCTTCCTCTTTCATTTGTAAAGCCACTTCTGCTGCTTTCATTCATTTGGAAGTCCTGTAGCTGAGTTTGGGAGAGACTAATAGCCTCGGCAGCAGAGGGGAGAAAGGCTGTAACACCACCACTTTACTCTGTTCTACCTGTCACATCATTTTATCAGGAAACAAATATGCTCATGTTTTTACTATGTTTGTCTTGAAGATGTAAGAAGATCACATGGTGCTTTTTATTATTGTGTTGGTTTGTTTGCTGTCTCTTGGATGGAGCCCAGCTGTGCGTGGCCCCTGGGCCTGTGGTCAGAGTGTGTGCTGGATAATCCGGCCCAGGATGAGGCCAAACTGACATGGGATGAAATGTCTGTCACATAATTGAGCTTAGTGTAGTTTCATTTCTGCACAATTTAAAACAACCAAAACTTTGTTCTGTCTTTTCTATGTTATACTGTAGACTTTCTTTGATACTGTGTCCAAAAGGAGCAGCTTTTACTTTGAAGGGGAGGCGTCTCTGTTTCCTCTTCAGGTTGGATGATGGAAGCAAATTAGTAGCTGTGTCCCAAAACGTCGGCTGCATCCTCCAGAGGCTGCATTTGAAGGCCGATTACGTCACAGCCAGGCGATGAAGGCTGTCCGTATTTGTCGACTCCTTCAAATGTGCCCGACAAATGCGTCCTTCATTTCCCCGAATTTGAAGGATTCGTCGGGTGTGTCCTTCGTGGCCCACCATATCCCAGAATTCATAGCGCGGCCCAGCCAAATTTCAGCTGCCAACAATGGCGGCAGCTACTAAGTTTTCAAATTACTCTTATTAATCTTTCTGGGTCACAAAATAAACTTTTAACATATTTTCAGGCGAGAAAGTAGCTGTGTAAACTTCAAATATCTGCTTGGTTTATCAAGACATCGCATATTTGCAAAAGTGTGCAGACGTTTTCGGAGACGTCTGTTACCCACCCGCTCGCTAGCAAGCCGGGGGGTTCAATGGTCACTCCAGCCGGCGAGAGCAGCGGACGCCCGGCGTCATCGTTTTCAGACCCCGCTCTTTCGCTACTCAGGTTAAACATGATATATAAGTCACTCGGATAACTTAAAAATGTAATTGTTTGCCTTTTTTCTGTGTTTTATTTGTTCCGGAGTAAATCGGTTTGGCTGAGATCAAAGTTCCTCCGGGATTTTCACACAGCTGAATAAACGTTAAACAGGAAACTGATTAAACAGAAGTGTGAGACGGTCGAGAATTTACGCCAGTGTCCTGTTATATTTTAGATAGCAAGGAGCAGACGGCCGAGTTTATTAAACTCCACCAACACAGCGGTGACGCAAATCTGAAGGCTAGACCGTCCCATTTCACAGCCTCGCACTTCCAGCCTTTTCGATCTTTGAAGGACCCGGCCCACGTAGACCGCGAATACCGGGTCCTCCGAAGGATGCAGCCGACGTTTTGGGACACAGCTAGTGTGTGATGTTCTTTCAGTGTTGCACTTTGTAGACGGTCCCTGAGCACTGGTCTCACAGCCAGCTGCACATAGAGACCAGTGTTGTTAGTCCAGGTCAGAAGATGACTTGTTGGAATGAAAATGAGCTTGTAGTTTGTCTGCTTTAATAATGTGACTGGAAAAAGGTGTTGGACTTCAAATATGTCCATTTCTTTCACACTTCACCTTTAAAAGTGAAGCCTTGTGGTTCCTGGAAGGAAAAACACGACTTTTTCAAGTCTTTGTCCTGTTTTTATGATAAATGTACGACTTTAATGTGAAACATTCAGAGTTTTTTCTCTTGTTGTGTTTGTTTGAAGCTGCTTCCTGTTGGCTTCAGCTGTTTGGAGTTTCCATTTTCTAAACTTCTACATTCTGAACCTTCTTCAGCTCTGAACAGATGATGAAACACTGAATGATTTCAAGCTCACACTTTGTCTAATAAACTTACATCTTTCATTCTTTATACAGATTGAGTCGCTGTGGTTTGTCAGAGATCAGCTGTGATTATCTGGCAGCAGCGCTGAAGTCCAACCCCTCCCATCTGAGACAGCTGCACCTGTACGGAAACAACCTGAAGGATCCAGATGTGAAGCAGCTGTCTGATCTTCAGCAGAGTCCAGACTACAGACTGGAGACTCTGAGGTCAGTAGAGTGATGGAGTGAGTGGGTGGTGCTGTCAGCAGTATTGTACTAAACACAGTCAGTATGAAACAAAGATCCAGTGTTTCCTGTAAAGCTGCAGCTTCTCAGTGAAGCTGTGAGAGGAGAATGGTGACAGGCTTCAGGATTGGACACAAACACTTCCTGTTTCTGACCTTTATGGTCACCATGGTAACGGCTGACACGCTCTGATCAAACACTGTCAACAGCCAATCAGCTCTCTGAACAAAGCAGCACGCAGACCAATGACTGCATTCATTTCCAAGTTTAAAGCAGTGAAGAACACAGTCTGTAGGTGAGGAAGAATTTAGTGAGAGCAGATGTTTGGATGGAATTCCTCCAGTTAACAGCTGGAACCGTCCATCTGGATTGTTGGGCTTGTTGTTGGGGTTCCTACAGAGCTCAGAGTGGACACACCAAGGTTCTTCTAATGAATGAAAGTCCAAACTCAAACTAGGAGGGAAAAACATTTTCATCAACTTCAATAAAAATCCAAAGATTAGAAAAAGTGAAGCAACAATGAGTCCTAGTACAGTCCCAGCACTGAAGTCCCTGCTGCTCTTTATACTGGATGTGCTGCATCACTGACTGACAGCTGATGAAGAGTCTCTGGAAACACTCGTTTATCTCCTCTGCTCTTCCTTCTTCTCTCTGCAGGTGGAGCTGGTGATGGTAAACAGGACGGTGTGTGTGCTGAGAGAGGAGGAGCTGTGTCCTGATGATCCAGAGAGGTTGAAGCAGCAGCAGCTTGTGTGTAGAGACGCTCTGACTGGGCCATGTTACTGGGAGGTGGAGAGGAGAGCTTCATCCAGCAGTGACTGACAGAGGAATGAGAAGAAGTGCAGATGACTGTCAGTGCTGCAGAGTGAACTGCTCTGAGAACAGCTCCACTGTCAGACACAATGTAGAGTCCAGCATCATCCCTGTGTGTCCCTCTGGATCTGACAGAGGATCATCAGTGTATCTGGACTGCTCTGCTGCTGCTCTGTCCTTCTACAGTCTCTGCACAGTCTCTGTCTGACTCTGGCTTCAGACCCTCCTGGATCAAACTCACCTGGAAAGACTTTCAAACATCACTCAATAGATTTGAATACAGAATATATTTGATATATACTGTAGATGTACTGTAGAGTTGCAGTTTGTCACTTGTAAATACAGTCTGTGAGCAGCTGTGAGCTGAAAGATCTTTCTAGAAACACGAAATGTTTTCACTCTTCTGTTGCTTTTTCATATATTTCCACAACATTAATATTGATCCCACCTGTCTCACCTGTTTCATGCTTTTATACATTATAACAGGACACGTGTGATCTGAGCGCTGCTGTGGTTGCTGTGCTGCACGTCTTCATTTAGATAACAGAGACATCTAGTGGTTCAGAGGGAGAACTGCAGGAGGCGGAGCTGTGTTTTAGCATGGAAAACTTTTTATCTTTTAGGCGCAGAAACAAATATGACAAGTATCAGTGTGAGATACAAAAGGTCACATCAGTCAGCAGAGGGAACAGTGATCACACAGCAATGTAAGAATAGAAACATAACAGTGAATCTGGACATGTATACAGATGGAAGCAAACAAACAGGATGTAACACTACATTAAAGCCACAAATGTGAAGAAAACAAACACAAAGGAAAATATATTTGATCTCAGGAATCCAAATCAGATGCTTTAGAGCAGGGGTCAGCAACCCTGGGCACGCGTGTCACAGCTGCCATGTGAAGGGTTAACTGATGGCACGACCATAGCTGGACTGGCCATCGGGCATACCGATGATGATTTTTCGTTTTTATGGGCTGATGATGTTTTTTTTATTTTTTTGTAACGGTATAAACAATGAAAGATGGCGGATTGGCCGGATGCTGGTCGATGTGTAAAAATAAGTCAGTTGTTTGGTGGTGGCTATGGCGGAGCTTCCACAGAGGCAGCAGGTGGATGAGGGAAAGGGGAGGCAGGAGGAGCAGAGACCCGAGGCGGCCGCCGGTCCGAGTGTCAGGTGAACTGAACTTCAGGTAAGAAGTTATGACCTGCAGTCTGTCTGGGTCAGATATAAACCAAGTTTAGGTGGAGTTTATTTTCCTTGTGCTGACTTTTTACAGTCAGTTATAATAACTCCCACTCAGAGGAGACCAGAGATCACATTAACATGTGTGTCTCTGTATTAAGAAACATGACATATTGGCCCAGTTTATTTTTCTTATCATTGTTGTGAGGAGACCATAAATAGCATTTGTATTTTCTGTTGTACAGTTCATTTGCTGTTATGGATAAAAAGTCTTTCTTTGTTTCAAAGTAGCTGATAAATATTCGCTGATAGCTGCAAACATCTGTGCACAAATATAATCCTATGAAGTGGTTCTATATAGTGTGTAATTTATTGCTAATGCAATCATATGGCACATTGACTTCTGAGGAAATGTTAGATGCACTCATCATCAGAAAGGTGTCCGACCTAAACCAGGGGGTTTAGAGCATCATAGAGTTTTTGTGGTTTGTTTTCTTTAAGTCATTTCACAGATTTTCTCTATAATTTCAATTCCTTGAATAAAACAACAAACTTAGGGGATGATTTTGTAATCCAACTTTATGTATGAAAGATTTGACTAAACATAAAACAATCTTCCAACTCAGTCGTCATTCTTATCTTGTGAAATCAAACCAAATGTTCTGTTGTCTCTAAATCAGGGATTGATGAAATCTTTGGTTGCATCCATTTATGAACATGTTCTCATTCATATTAAATCGTAGTCTAAGTCCTTCTTTAGAGGGATAAATGTCATTCATTATCTTCAAATGTGTTTCTGTTGTTTTGGGGGGAAGTTTGAAGTCCATTGTTCAAAGTCTGTTAATGAAACTTTATGAAGTTTATGTAGGATGTTTCTCCTATTTTGTATTTGTTTGAATTATGATGTATTTCTGACTCTTTCTGCCACGATGCCAGGTCTCTCTTGAAAACAACATTTTTAATCTCAATTAAATTTTCACCTGGAGAAATAAAGATGATAATAATAATTTTGTCTTCAGGGAATCATTTCTCTGTAAAACAGCTTCTTCTGAAACTCTTGTTACATTTCTTGTTTATTGTTTGCTGGTTGTAGAAAAATGTCATCGTCTCTGTGTGAACTTAAACTCTACATGTGGTGTCAGCTATAAACGAGCTCTAGAGTCTAATAACGATGCTTTTATTATTGTCTGGTATCCAACCTAACCCTGGGCCTCTGGCTGAATGTGAAACACCAGCAGATGTTAAAAACTGTCTGGGTTACACGTGCATCACGTCGTGTGCTTCCTGACATGGATATGATTGGAATCTGGGCCTGTTCAAGCGGTGCTGGTATCGTTGTTGTTTCTGAGACTTTCCAAATCTTTACTGGATAAAAACGTAGCAACTGATGGATTTAACATTTAGCTCTCAGACTGTCCCAGAAAAGGCGGAGGTCTGGAAGTTTATGTGAAGCTCTGTCTTGCTGCTCAAGTCTTCTTCTCTCCATCTGCACCTCAGCCATTTGAAATCTTGGCCTTAACTATTGATCTGTTTGGAAATCAGACTGTTGTTGGCTGCTATCAGCCTCCACCTGCTTCCCCCAGCACATCACCGTCTCTGGTTCAACTTTTATCTGAGCTGCATTTTAATGACGTCTTTCAGATGGATGATTTTCATTGGGACTGGCTTTCTTCTGTGTCTGATGATTTTAAGGCACGCTGCTTGTTTTTAAAACTGACTCAAATTATTTAAAGCCTCACACGCCTTGATCCTAAACACCCAGATAAATCTGCTCTTATTGACCTTTTTTAACTAATATGCTGCGTAAGTTTTCCACATCTGCAGTTTTTGCCAACGACCTGAGTGATCACTGCGTAGTTGGTGCTGTGAGAAACACTAAAATCTCACGCTCCGAGCCCGCATCAGTTTGAACTGGGGTCGTATTAAACAGGCTGACAATGTCAGTTTGGGAACATTTACAGGAGAGTTGTGTCTACTTTGTGGACAGACACGCCCCTTTTTGCCAGGTCAGGGTGAAAGGTCGGGACAGGCCTGGTTTGGTTCAGTACCGGCCGATCTCCTACATGAGAGAAACCAGGCCTGGGCAGGAAGTCTGGCTCTGATGCTGATTGGCTACGTTTTCATTAGCTGTGTAATCGGATTACTGCCTCCATCATCAAGATGTAACTATTTTTTACTTTAACGACTGACAGTCCAAACGACCGTAGGAGGTTTTGGCAAACTATAAAGTGTCTCTGCCAGCTGTGACTCCTCAGAGCTTCCTCCTCACTTAAATATCGACTCCACTCCTGTGTCAGACAAAACTGAAATGTTGCTTTAACAAACACTTTGTTGCTTCTTGCTCTTTGTTCAGCACAGTATCTGATGGTAAACCTCTTGCACACAACTCTGCTCGTAGTTCCTGCTTACTGATACCTTTTCCTTCACACCTGTCACAGTAGAAGAGGTTTGTAAGGCTTTGAATAGCCCCAACACCAGAAACTCATCCTCACAATCGTTCTCCTTCCTTCTTGCACTTGGCTGCAAATATCATAGCTGAGCCAGTGTCTTATATTTTTAATCTTTCTCTACAACAGAAGAACACCACTATACTCTGTGTTCTCTGGTTAACTGGTCCTCATTGGTCTTACACAGGATGGTCCATTAGTATCATTTTATCTATAAATCTGTTTCTGGGTTACTGCCTCCTATTCATCAGAGTACATGTTAGGCAAACAGTTTAGTCACAGCCTGCAGTCTCAGGACATCATTACATCCACTGTTCCATCAGTTCATGCAGAGCTTGGGAAGAAGGCGTTCTCCTTTTCTGCTCCGTCTTCATGGAAAACATAACCGAAGGATTTAAGGCTCTCCGTTGATTTCACTTGCAGACTTCAAAAGACGTACACATGTTTTTGTGAAACCATCTCTGGGAACTTGTTCTCGTTTTTAATGTGACTGAGTACATTACACAAACTTTTCTCTTATTGTTGTAATTTTAATATGTGTGTCTGGAACAGGTCTCTCTTGTAAATGAGACATTGAGTCTCAATGAGCCGACCTGTATAAATAAAGCTTCAATTACAAAGTCCTTTGTATAAAAGCTCCTTCAGCTGCCAGTGGGACGTGCTGTGGCACTATCGGTTGCAGAGCCTTTATATTGTTAGTTAGAAACTACAAATATAATGGCTCACTGTATTTCAGAATCAGAGAAACTTTATTAATCCAGGAGGGAAACTGAGTTGTCATAGCAGCAAATATACAAGAAACAACAAGCACTCATATAAAGTGAGTGTAGAAACAGAGTTATGATAAATAAATATTCAGATAAATAATATCAATATATAATATAAATAATCTATAATCCAGTTTTGAGTTCCCTCCCCAGACACCTTAACGCCCACTCACATCCTGGGCCATCTGACCTCAGGAAATCACATGATAGGGTGGGGCCAGGTTTCACAATGAGCTCACCCGAAACCCTGGCTGATTAGGACCCCCACCCGCTTTCACACCTTGGCTCATGTGATTACGTAGAGGATCATCAGGGGGTCCTTTGTCCCTCTTTGGGGGGAAACTCCCACTGGGTTTAAATCTGGGACTCCCCACCAACTGACCTTAGAACTGAAGAAGCTTCTCAGATGAGAGGTGAAACGTCTTCAAGCAACTCAAAGAAGTCCAGACGCTTTTCTTTGCAAGCTCCTTAGTCTACAATGACCTGGATGACTGAGAACCGTCACAGACAACTCAGTCCCATATTTTAGGTTATTCTGAATAAATCGTTCATGCCCTCTCTTTGGAAAGAAGCTGTTGTGGTTCCTGGTCCTAAATCTAGTCGTCCAAAAGTTCTAAACGACTTCAGGCCTGCTGCCCTCACCTCAGTCTTTGAAAAAATCATCAGAAATGTGATTATGGAAGACACTGAACTTCAGCTTGATTCAATGCAGATTGCACATGAGCCCAACAGAGGAGTGGAGGACGCGCTTTTGATTCTACTTCACCTGATTGTCAAACATGTAGAGAGTAAAGGACTTCAGTTCATCGATTTCTCTGCTTCTTTCAATAACACAGCCCCAGATTTGAATCAAAAGACTTTTAGAACAGTTTGAAATCCGGACAAACCTGAGCAAGTGCAGTCATATAAATATCTTGATGACAAATGCTATTATTTTTCTGTAAAGCAAATTGACCTAAAAGTAAAGTAACCTTGATATGTCAGGATGTAGATGTCCCACCCAACAACGTCACCCAGCCCTGAAACATCGGTACTGTTCAAGGCAGCATTGCTGTCCACACGTCCATCAGAGTGTTTCTTTGGACTTCATGGTGTTGCTGCTCCCAGTATTCTCTGAGACAACCTCTGAGGCCGTCACAGAGCAGCTGTATTTGTACTGACATTACATTACACACAGGTGCACTCTATTTAGTCATTAGCACTCATCAGGCAATGTCTATGGGCAACTGACTGCACTCAGACCAAAGGGGGCTGAATAATAATGCACATAACAATTCTCTTCACTCTGCTGACAAGAGATTCAACCCCCACTATGAGCACCTTCTAAAGAGCACCATTGAAAGTATCCTCACCAACTGCATCACTGTGTGGTATGACTCCTGCACTGGGTCCTGCAGGAAAAATATGACAACGGGTAGTGAGAGCAGTGGAGAGGATTGCAGGGTCCTCTCTTGCCTCCCTCCCCAGGAGATCTACTGTGCCTGCCTCATTCGAAAGGTCCTCTTCATTACAGGTGACTCCACTCATCTCTTCAACAGCGTCTTCAGTTTGCTGCCATCAGGAAGGATACTGAAGAGACCTTTTGACCTTTACATTTTCGTTAATATCTTTAAAACAGAAGCAGCAGAAACGAGAATTTTAGCAGCACAAACCAGCACAAGCGTAGCACAGTTGATTGACACCAGTTTTGTTTGATTTAATTAATGTGGGGGGGCTGGTTGACCTCTGGGGACCTCTAGAAATTTTCTTGAATATCTTTAAAATGATAGCAGCACAAACAAAAATTTTTACAGCACAAACGTAGCATAAACGTTTGATACCACTTTTGTTGGATTTGAAGAAGGTGGGGGGTCGCGGGAAAAACCAGCAAAAGAACTCGAGCAGCCGGGCTATGTAAAAGGTGTAGGGGGGCATGTTTGCGGTCACGTCCAGCGGGTGTGTGGGCTGTTTGAGTCATCTGTTACCAGGCAAACTCCAATGCAGCAGGCTGCTGAACACACACAGGCCTCCTGCATCCTCCTCTTCAGCTCTGCTTGCCCGATATCGTGACCTAAGCAGGGTCGGGCCTGGTCAGTACTTGGATGGGAGACCGCCTGGGAATACCAGGTGCTGTAAGCTTTTGCACTTCCACACACAAACTGCAGAGGGCACTTCTGCTCCTGCTTGTGCTTAGAGGCATGAGAAGTTAACATTTATGGGTGATAAAATCCTTTTTCTATATTTTTAACATGAGAATATCAGTTTTCCATCTTGTGTTCCAGAGTAATCGGACAAAAGACAAACGTAGAACAAGGAAAAAAGAGGCCAAGTGTCTCACCTATAAAACAAAATGACTGTTTTCTGAATAGTCTCACACAGATAAACATTTGCAGGGAATACCTTTTCCTTCAAAACAAACGTCACAGACTGTGTTTTTCTTTACTGATTGTATTTGAGTAGAAACTCAGATTAAAATGGCATCAGTGCTCATAAAATGATTTAACTGTAAAAGTAGGTGTAGTGGATCACTTTGCATAGATCTAGATAAAAGTGCTGTAAGCAAAGACTACAGTGGTCATTGAGCAGCTGTTCCTATAATGTGAATCTGGGATAAAGGCACAGATTATTTGTTTGCCTTTGTTTCCTGGTTCTTTCTTTCTTATCCAAATGGAAAAAGAGAGCATAAAAGTACTGTTTACAAGCAGCTTATCTATCTCATTGTGCCCACTATCATAAAATCTTGGTTGACTGAGCACTGAGCCATCTACCACTCGAAATTGAACCTGTGTGGGACAACAACAAAGTCCAGTATACTAAGTTTCAGTAATGTGCAGTTTTTTCTGTGGAAGATGTAAATCTAAATAGATGTCCTATTGTATGCATAATATACCACTGAACTTTATAAAACAACTTCTAAAAGCAAATTTCGATTTATTTTAGATTTTCTCAAATCCAAACAGTGCTAAAAGCATGCACACAGTCAAATATTTTTCATACGAGGTGCTGAAGGTTCTGCAATGTTCTGTCAGTGCGCCCCAGGGCAGCTGTGGCTACAATGTAGCTGCCATCACCAGTGTGTGAATGTGTGAATGATGTATCTGTGGCTTTTTGTCACACTTGGAAACCACGGTGTTGTGCAGCTATTTGCCTTGTTGCAGGGTTTTTAAAAAACTGCAGTTTTGATTTTAGTGAAAGACACCGTCTCATGACTCATTGAGTGCCGCGACTGACGAGCCAATCCGTGGCCTGCAGTCTGACGATGTCACATTTCCTGACTGCTTGGAACCCCGACTAAGTCGTCCTGTAGCCCACATCATAATGTTTCCATCTCTCTGCTTGACTGCGGGGATGCTATTTTTTGCATCACACTCCTATTTCAAAAGGTCAGTTAAAGCCACATAATTGGAATTTCGTTTCATCTCCCCACAGCACTTTCTCCAAAGTCTTCCCTGAATCATTTAGATGTTCACTGGCACTTGAGATGGGCCTATACATGTTTCTCCTTGAACAGGTAGCTACCCTATGTTAGCCTAGCTTTCTATCACTGATGCTCTGTGTGTATTGTTATGGTTCAAAATATGGGGATGGAGACAAGAGACAAGAGAAAAAAACCACAATAACAACACTGGTCCGGCCGGGTTAAGTCAAACGATGATTTTAATGATCACACGCGTGGGAGATGGACAATTTTATCCCACAACTTAGACATTCACATTACTCACACCCTCATTGCACATACATATAGGATCTTGGGGGTGGGCACGATACACGGAGTCCAAGTTACCATCAGGGTGTACACCTCACCCCTGGCATCGTTGCCCACCTCTCAATTTTAAATACACGTAGACATTGAGGGCTAGCAGGAGGGACTATGCGCTTACCTGCTGCTCTCTGGCAGGTAGCTCCATGCCCTCCTGGGTTTTAATTACACCTTAGAACACACATGCATCAACACTACAATGAGCGGGTGGAGGGAGGTTTGGAGTCTTCTCTCACCCCCATCCTCTGCGGCCTGCTGGAGCGGGGGGGGCTAGGAGGAGTTGGCCGTCCGGCTGCGGTCTGGGGTGTGGGGCCTCCCTGCTGCTGCGGAGTCGGGGCAGTCTGCCTTTCCCCACCGCAGGGAAAAGGGTAACACTACCTGGGTCTGGGTGCAGTTCCCCCCTCCAGGGGCAAGGGTACCTAGACCCAGTTCGTAGAGTACGCTTGGGGAGTGTGATCGTGTATACAGCGTCTCTTTATGTCTGTCTCCACGTCGGTTGAGTGTGGAGTGAGTGCATATGAGAGCATGAGGGTGGGAATGGATGTTTGTGTCTGTGTGTGCCTGTATGTCTGTGTCTATATGTCAGGTTGGGTATCAGACGCCACCTCTCTGGGGACATCTCAGGCCCTCCAAGGTTTGGAGGCCTATCTCCCCCCACCACCACTTCCCCTGCCGGTGGCGGACTCCCTCAGGTGTCGGTGCGTTGGTGGTTCTTTGTGTCTGGGGGTGGGCGTCCGGGTACACACCGGCTCACTCCTTGGCGGCCGCTTGTCGGGGCCTGGAGCCTGGGGCACTTCGGAGGTGGGGTGCCCCCGGCCTCTCGGCCTGGGGCTTGGTCACTCAGGTACAGCTGGCTGCTGGCGGAGCTCACGGGCGCGTCACTGCAACTCCCCTTGGCTTCTGCTCTGCGGCTGCTGAATGAGCCCTCATCTGGGACTCTCCTCAGCTCTTACTGGGACAGTGGCGCGGCTGCCCCTCTGTGGGTCTTCCTTGGTGTCTTGTGTTCTGGGGGCCTCTGGATGTCTGGAGTTTTGATCTCCTCCATACCTGCTTGATACCATAAAGGACAGGGCTGTGGCTCCCCACACTCCCTAGCAGATCATTACATGGAGAAACCTTTGGAATACAAGCATGCTGATCCACGCAGGTATGCACACAGGTGTACACACGGGTATTCACAGACGCGGACTACAGCTTTCTTGGCTGCTGCCTCAAAGCACATTGTGCGCTGTCTATCTTGCGTGCTGCACAATATCGTTTATTATTTAGTAACTATTGATATCTACTGCTAGCTAGTTTATTGTGATGGTGCTTTTTTTTTCTTATTATGTTGCTCTTTGTTGTTTGCTTTCTCTTCTGTTTTTTTTTTCTCCATACAGGTGACCCAGGAGTTTTGGTTTTTTTTTCTCTCTTCCCCCCCTTCTCACCGTCTCTTCTCCCCTTTGGTTTTCTTTCTCTCCCTCTCTTTCTTTCATTCTTTCTCCCTGTCCTATCCCACAGTCATGTCTGTCCCGTTTGCAACTGAAAATAAAATAAATTCATAATTATAATAAAGGTCAATCAAATGGACCAATATGGCAAGGCCATGATGATCCACTTGGTAAAATAAATCCTCTTGGCATCTTTCTTGGCCTTAAGACAACAATTCTGATGGCTAAAGATACAAACGGGACACAAAAGAAAAAAGAATCTTTTATTCTGGATAAAACAGGGAGCCAATAAATGTTCTGTTTCTAGTCCCTGTCAGGACTCTCGCTGCAGCATGTTGCTCAGAGCAGTCTGGAATTGATTTTTGACTAAATAATTAAAACTAATAATAATATATTACTATATTATATTACTAACAAATCCAGGACACCCCTGTTGATCCAGCAGCTCTTAATGAAGTTTGAAATAAGAATCGTGGTGAGTTCATTAGAAACATTTCACTTTTCTTTTTTAAATCAGTCATTACTGGAATCATCTGAAGTGCAAAAACAGTGGGATTATATATGAGAAGGACGGACTCAAAGACTGTCGTGTATCACATATATATTACATCGATGTCCAAAATCAATGCATCATTAATGAAACTGAAACAAAAGTACTGAATTTCATGTGGAAGACCAAACCTCAGCATTCAGGAAAGTCTTATACAGGAGCAAAGATAATGGACGTTACCCGGAGTTTTCCACTGTGAAACCAGGAATAACAGCTTAAAAATGTTTCTGTGATCTAAATCATTGTCAGCCTGGCAGGCAAATAGCATGGACACCAAAGTTTGTGAACGTGATAACCTGAGAACAAAGACATGTAGGATTTTAAATCGGTACTGTTAAGGTTCAAAATACTGGGGATGGAGACAAGAGAAAAATCACAATAACAACACTGGTCCGGTCGGGTTGAGTCAAACGATGATGATCACACGCGTGGGAGATGGACACTGATGCAGACAGCCTCAGATCTCAAAATGGTGGAGCATTGCTCAAACTCTTATAGCCTCTGGTGCCTCCACCTTATCATAAAAGCCTAAACATTCACATGCTTTTCTCTCACACGGCGCCTAAGCTACGACCTTGGCTCCCCGTTTATCTGCTCCTGCTGAGTTGGGGCAGAAAACTCCAGCATGCTCTGTTCTCTTCTAATCAGACAAATAAGGCGATGGCTTTCTGCAGCAGTATTATGCATCATAAAACAATATCATTCATCCACAATAAATCAGCAGTCTACTTTAATGCAAATCAGTTTAACTAATGCAATAGTTATCAGCTTCTTCTAATTCAGGAGAATAATGCAAACTAAAACTACATAATAATTCACAATCTTTAGTTAGGGGTATAACATGGCATAAAATAATATTATAATCTAACAGTATGCTGCTGCCTCTCTCTCATGTTACTTAAAAAATTAACCCCACAGCTTCAATAACCGTATCTAAAAATCTCTCAGTGAAAGTTACGGTTGTAGGTTTGGAAACATTTTGGGGTAGCCAGTGTTAAATAGAGACAGGGCCACATTCTTTATCTAGTCATTGTAATGAAAGAAGCACATTAAAAACTATATGAGAGTTTGCTTTTAACAAGCATGTAATGACTCTACTTAGTTTAGGTAGTCTTAGGGAGTCAAACTGAAAGTAGCATTTTGTGGATGTTTTCCCTGCTGCCCGATCCCATCAGTCTCTTAAAGCATCATTTCTTATGCGCCCTGGTGTGACAGAGGTTTCATGGCGCTACAGGTTACCTGAGCACATCAGGTATATTACGGTTGAAAACCAGTGCCCGGCCTTCCAGTGGGTGTTCGACCCCTCGTGCACAGCTCAGGAGTCTAAACGACCCAGCAGTTATGGACATGTGTGTTTTTGGTGTGCTGTCCCTCGTTCTCCCTGCTTGCAGGTATATCTGTGTGTGTGTGTGGATGCCGGAGTTTCTGAGAGCACCTGTTTACAGGCACCTTCAGGCCTGGTGGGTGTGGCCCTGCCAGGTGGTTGGCCACACTTGAAGACCATCACACAGCTGATCAAGCCTTGTCGGAGGAGCTACTTAAGAATGCGGTGGCGCTCTCTCTGACGCTGGATCATTGCGTGACTTCACGTTAGTCTCTCGGCCAGTCAGTACGGATAGTCTGCCGCATTGTATGTGTCTTACGGCTGCCTGTTTGTTATCTCCCCAGGAGAAGCGTGGAGACGAGAGGGCAGCGAGCACGGGGTGCTCAGACACTGAGGAGCGGAGACAAGGAACACTAGCACTGGGAAGAGGACATTTCACGGGAGTCGGGAACGCACTGCGGATTTATTGTTATTTTCCATTCACTGTAAATAAACGCACTGCTTGCATTCAGAGCTCCGTGCCTGGCTCCTCCTTCCTCACATCCCCACGGTTGACGCTGGCCAACCGTGACAAATAGCTTTTCTTAGATTCATTATTAGTTCAACATTGACAAATAGTAGTTGACTAATATCAGGAGCCAAAAAGAAAACAAAAAACAAACTAAATAAATATTTCAGACGCTGAAAATAAATTATTACGGTTGTTTAAATTTGCTGTCAGCAAGTTAGGTCTAATGCATGTAGTCAATCTAATGAATCAATATTACATGTAAAAAGTACAGAACTGAAAATGAAACTAAAATATAACGGTAAATGAACTGGTTCTTGTATAAAACCTTTCTACTCTCTACAACTTGCCTCATTCATGCACTCACTTTTTTCTATGCTTTTTCTCTGTAAGTGCTTTCTATCTAACATTAATACGCATTCATCCTCCCGATGGATGCATCGGAGAGCAACTTGGGGTTAGCGTCTTGCCCAAGGATATTTGGCATGCAGGCTGGAGCAGGCGGGGATTGAACCAGCAACTTTCTGATTAGTAGGTTTCCTGCTCTACCTGAGCTACAGACACCCCAATTTGTGGTGCTCTGGAAACAACACGTTCTCACCCCAACAGGTAACGATGCTATGTGACAAATCATCGGTATGTGTAAATGTGTTTTTTGTTCTAATCATGAATCGCTTTGTAAAACAAGACCTGATAGGGTTAAAGTTAAAGTTATGGTTAGAGTTAATGTTAGGGATAGGGCTGGAATGGACGGCTGGAGCCTCTCCTCCAAGTGTGTGTTACTGCCGCCATCAGCATTCTGTTGTATTCTGTTGTCTGCTTTTCTCTGTAAGCGCTTCAAGCCTGTACTTTTTTGCTTTAGCTGAGTAATGAAGTTGAATCAGTACTTTAACTTTCACTGGAACAATAGTATTTTTACTTCTACTTAAGTGGAGAATGTCTGATCTTTTGTCCACTCTGGCTGTCTCTCAGTCTTGGAATACCCACTTGTTGTCCAGCGGTGTCCTGGGAATATGGGAACTAGACAGACTGGGGAAACAATGGGAGGAGACACAAAGATGGAATCACTTTTACCATCTTTTATGTATTTGCTGGTCGTCTTATTTCTTCTATTTTGCAAGCACAGTGTTGCAATCATTGTCTTTGTGGTACAATGACACAGGTAGAATGCAGGTGTTTTCATGTAACACGATGCCAGAAAGATGAGTAATGTGTTTTGAAGAGAAGATAAAACATCATGTTTGAACAAAGATAAGCAGCAGACACGTCTGTGTGTGAGTTGTTCAGGTTCAGTAAGAAGGTAATATGTCTGCAGAATTTGTAATTCTTATGAAGATATTGCTTGTACAATAAATAAAATCCCTTTAACTTCTTCTGGAGAGTGTCTTTATATATTTAGTCATTTTGGGGCGATCCTTTATTTAGTAGTAACTCTAGTCGGGGATATATATCAGAGTTTACTTTCAGATATGAGCATTGTGTTTCCTGTGGATGAATGAATGAATTATTTATTTATGTAATTTTTGAAAGACTGGCTCATGTAAAATCTCTGAAAGTATGACAAAGCTCTCCTGTTACACTTTATGGACACCTGAGCGTCACCATGAGGGCCTGTCTTTATTCACTTTATTCACTGAAATCCACTTTTATAATGAATTCACAGTAATCACTGATACCTTCAGAGCATTACATTCATTAAAGACGTCTTCTACACCTACTCTTCCAGACGACCGACACATGCTTCAACCACTGCAGGTTAACCAGCCACTCATCAGTAAAGCAAAAACTAAATGTAAATGTCCTCATGTGGAAAAGACTGAAACACAACTCCCATATATCACTAATGTAACAGATCCATTTAGGGAGAGTGAGAACACTAGGCTGGATGTGTTTTAATGCAGGAACATTCATCATGTCTTCAGTTCAACAAATCATTTACATTGAATATGTGAGCTGGATGGTTACACGACACAATGTGATTGTCAACAATAACTGCAATGAACGCTGGTTTGAGGGCGGAGTCAAGGAGGCCATTTACGTGAAAAGGGAAAGACCCTCTCTGAATCAAGGAGGGGGCCTAAGGGTACATCTGTCACCATCTTACAATGCTGTGATTGCAGCCGTTCTCCAACTCTCTGTGAATGGTACTCAGGACCATTGATCAGTGGTTGTTGATCAATGGTCATGAGAATTTGCATAATCATGATTAAGGAACTGACCTCCCAGCCCATTGTTCCTTCAGTCGGCTGGTTTCTCTGACTGAAAACGCTACGTCCAGAAGAACAGAATCAACTTTTGGAGATTTACTTCCCTGATGATTGAGCACGCATCAAGACCTTTTAATCAGGCCAACAAATATCTTGTACTCAATTTTAGCAGCAGCCATTGTGACACTGATGATAAAACTTGTGTAAAAGTGCGAAGCTGTAAAAAAGTAATTATAAAAAAGCGTTTTTGTAGCTGAATGTTACTGGATAGCTGTTTCATCTGTAACACATCAAAATAACCTGCTAAGGTTTAATAGGCTATAAGGAACACACTCACTTCCTGAGCCCTGGGCAATAAGAGACGTTTTGTGTTTTATAATTTATTGATATGTTTGATCCTTTCTGACCTGCGTTAATGAAGCAGTCATTAGAGCACCATGTCCGCTAGAATAGTTCTGTAGTTTGATGCTTGAGTCGTTGCAGACTTGTTGAAACTCCCTCACCCGTCAAAGCAGCGTCTTTGTTATTCGCGTCCAGCAGATGGCAGTGTTTCACTGTCTGACGGCTGTCTGAAGCTTCAGCTGGATTATCCGTTTTCATGTTTGATTAGAGGTTTGTGTGTGTGTGTGGGTTTTTAGCCACGAGTTGTCCACGATAAAGCATATTGAATGGCCTGTCTAATATTGTTAGAATTCTCCTTTGGGTTAGTTTCATTACTCAATCGGGACATTTATTTGGAAAAAGAAAAAAGAGGGGAAAAAAAAGAAAAAAAAAAGAAAAGAATTAAAAATAAATAAATCCTCATAGTTTACATTTACAAATATCAATACTGAATGTTACGTCCCTCTGCAGCTTCTAATCGTCTCAGTGTTTTCAGCTGGTGCTAATTGGCCACACCTAGTCAGGTGTGGATAAAAGCATACCTGAGGCAAGCTTCCCGGCAGTGCACTAGTCTTTGCCTTGGTGGCACCAGCCATTTTAGCCAACCTGGTTTTCCATTTTAGGATGAAACCTCTTCTCACCCACACTCTGCTATTCATCTCTGTTTTTATGTTGCGGCTTTTGAGCCGGGTCGTAACACTGAAGATTACAAAGATCAACATTAAGACCAGTCTGTGCATTCAAAGCAGTGACAGAAAAGAGTGTGGGGCATTAACCCCCACTCACTTCACAGTTCACGTTCACAGCGAGCTTCGTCGAAATTTACAATGAGACCCTGAGGGACCTTGTGTTCACCGGCAAGTCCAGCAAGAGACCTGAGCATGAGATCCGCAAGACAGCCAGCAACGAATTGACAATCACTAATCTCACCTATGAGCGGGTCTCCAATGAGGATCAGGTACAGCAGACAGACATCTGTAGCTCAGAACAAATTAATTTCAAATCTGCTGACAAATTGTTACCAAACTTTGAAAATACATCAAACTTTATCGATGCTCTATGTTTTAAAACGTTCCCTCGTCCTCTCAGGTTCTCCGTCTGATTGCTTTGGCCAATCAGAATCGCTCCACTGCCCAGACAGCCCAGAATGACCACTCGTCTCGCTCCCACTCAGTCTTCCAGCTGGATATTGAGGGAGTTAATGCCGGCAGGGATGTCAAGTGCAAATGTATCACACTGGAAGTACCAGCATCAGGAATGTGGCTTCTTCTTTTTGGATCTATAATATTTAGTCTGGTTAGTTATTGTTACTGTAACCAGTGCAAAATCTGCTCTGATGACTCAACGTTAATGTTTGAGCCCCTGAGCGCTAAAAGAAGTGTTTTGTAAAGTATTAAAACTACCTTTAATGGAAGGAAAAACGGATCACTGCTTCCTATAAGAGTTGGTTTTCTCTGTGTGTGTAGCCACTCTGTGCCTGGTGGACTTGGCTGGCAGTGAACGAATGGTGAAGAGCCAGTCTCAGGGTGACCGTTTCAAAGAGATGACCGCCATCAACAGCTCACTGTCCAACCTGGGCGTCGTTATCGCCGCTCTGGCCAAAAAGGTCTGCAGCTGCAGTTTCTGTAGTCTTAGATGTCACACCTGCTTTCTTTACATTTACAGTATTAATGATTTTTTTGGCCTTTGTGTTCCAGGAGACTTACGTAGCTTACAGGAACTCGAAGCTCACGTACCTCCTGCAGGGATGTTTGGGGGGGAAACGGCAAAACGTGAGTTTGTTGACATCACAAATCTTTATAATGACGACACATAAAACTGAAGGAATTTATCCCCAAAAAATATTTAACAGCGTTTGATCTCATCACTTCAGATTGTGACTGTTTATTCTTTGGCACTAATTTTGGATGTCTTTATTTGCAGCTTGATGTTTGTTAACATTGCTCCGGAGCCCGACAGCTTTGGGGAAACTCTGAACTCATTGAGGTTTGCCAGCAAGGTCAGTGCAGTCTTGTTTCCAGTGTTCATTGGACAGAGTACATTAATGATGTCCTTACATCAGCTGTTTATGGTAAACCAAAGCCATACTCCATATCCATTTTAATACCTTGGTGTGTAATTCATACTCACATTTTGTCTGAAGAGTAGGGATGTTCCTGGCGTCTTATTTACTAGTCGACTAATCGAGGGGGAAATAATTAGACTAACCAACTAATGTAAAACTAAGGAACATTCAGATATTGAGTTAATTTTCAGAACTGATTAATAGAAACTGTCAAACTAGACGCAGAGGTATCTTAAACCATTTATCACATTCTGTTAAATACAAATGAAAATGCATTACTACAAAAGATGTTCTATTAAAATATGACAATCATTTGAGAATCTAAAAGTACGTCTAAGTGTGGCGAGAATGATTCAGGTAATACATTATACAGCCGTTTTCTAGTCAGGTTGTGGGGGCAGCAGGAAGGACTACTCCTGACCACAGCTGATAGATGTAAACTGGCTAGCATGACCAAGGATGCTGGGGCCTCCTACTGGTAGGACGTGCCCAGCTGGAACAGCCTCCTGGCCAAGGTGGCTGTCACCTTTTGATGTGAAGGAGTAGTGACTCTACTCTGAGCCCCTCCCCCATTGACTTAACTGCTCTCCTAAAGGAGAGGTTTTCCACCTCTCAGGAAACTAATTTCCTCTGCGTGTATCTGCGATCTCAGTGTTAACAAGAAGATCAGGGTAGATTAATAGATTTATGGCGTTTCTCAACAACAGTGCACCATCTGGTGGTAGATCGCTGCCTAACATTTAGAACACAATGTACCAGCATTGGGCATCAATTAAAATGTTAACAATTAGATTGAACGACTGGTAAGTCTGATACAGACTAGTGACAATTAGTCGACTAGTCACATAAATCCCTGATAGAGCCCACAGAAGTGGCCTGCACCATGTGCGTGGCTTGCTTTGCAGTTTAACCCTCAGTAGGACCTACAGCCATTTTTCATCCCCAGCGTTTTTTAATATTAGGCCATTTTCACTGTGTTGAATAGAATATAGCCAAACCTTCCGACCCTTTTTTTTTCTTTTTTCTTTAGAATTGCAGTCTCCGTTTATTAGATTAGCTTAAAGTGGCTAAGCTACAAACCGCCATCCACATGAGGTCCTAGAGCCATAAATCGCCCCATTGAAACCCATTATAAACGCTATTTTTCACTGCAGAATTATTACCATTAACGTATGGGTGATGGCTTCTGTTTCAGTTCCGTGTTGGACAAGGGGCCTTAGAATTGTAATTTTTTTTATTTGGCCACCGGGTGGCGCCCTTGTTCCGCATGTGACGCCTGCTGGAACATAGACCTTTTCCAGCGGGCTGCTCGAGACATACACCCGGGAAAGGCAGACTCATTCCCCGAGTGCAGCAGCAGCTTGGCCCGCTGCTCATTCGGGACCATTTTCTGCCCTTAGGGCTGTTAGAGGGTGCATTTTGACCTTTATATTTAAAAATAAATAAAATAAAGGTCTCTCTGCCTAAAAGAAAAAAAATTTGTGTCTGTCTCATTCTAAGTTTAGATAAAAGCCTTCCCTCTTTGAAGTACACCCTGCAATGCAAACAAATCTAACATGAAAACAAGAATAAAAAACAAATTAGACTTTATTTTGTCGCCAACCTCAGCTTGTTTATGCAGGTGCAGGCAGGAGAGGTTATAAGAATAAGCCGTAGCGCGGGAGTAGGCATTTTCACGATGGCACGGTACCGAGGAAGTAGTGGACATCCTGATGCGCTCTGACAGCGAGGATCTCTCCTCTTCATCTGCCGAGAGTGACTCTGATTCCGGGGGTGACACGGATGATTCGTCTCTCGACACTGATCACCAGGAGTCGTCCTCTGATTTTTCTTCTGAAGATGAGAACGAGGGGAGGACGCCGGAGGAAGCAGCGGCGTGGACCTCCAAAGATGGGAAGAAATGGTCCGCAACAAACGCCGAGACGCTGCGCTACGTCGCAGCACCCACGGGGCTTATTCCGGGACCGACCCACTACGCCGTAGCCCGAATTACGGACCCACTCTCCAGCTTCAGGTTGTACATAACTGATGGGATTATACAGCATATAGTTGCAATGACAAACCTTCAGGGCAGACGCTACATCTCATTCTGGAGAGATTTAGATAGCAACGAAATGCTCGCTTATGTGGGGCTGCTAATTTTGTCCGGTGTATACCGGTCAAAGCACGAGGCCATCGCCAGCCTTTGGAGTGAGAAAACGGGAAGGAAGATTTTCCGTGCCTCAGTGGCTGAGAAAAGATTTTGTCACATAACCAGAGCGCTCCGATTTGATGACAAACTCACCCGACCTGCATGACGTGCGGACAAATTGGCTCCCATTCGGCAGATATGGGACATGTGGGCACACCGCCTGGGGATGTTGTTTAGTCCAGACCGGGACCTTACGGTGGATGAGCAGCTGGTACCGTTCAAGGGAAGGTGCAGTTTCTGCCAGTATATCCCCAAAAAGCCTGCGAAATGCGGCATAAAGGTCTGGGCAGCATGCGATGTCAAGACATCATACGCCTGGCGGCTGCAGGTTTACACCGGGAGAGCAGCGGGCGAACCGGCCGAGGTAAACCAGGGGATGAGGGTCGTCCAGCAGATGACTGACGGGCTCCATGGGCATGTCGTCACAGTCGACAATTTTTTTTCACCTCATCTGAACTGGCAGAGGAACTCCTCAAAAATAAAATGGCTCTGGTCGGCACAATCCGCCAGAACAAAAAAGAAATCCCACCCGTTTTGCGCCAGATGAGAGGGAGAGCCGTCTACTCCTCGATCTTTGCCTTTTCAGCGAAACAGACCCTAGTGTCGTACATTCCCCGACGGGGCAGGAATGTGCTTTTATTGAGCACGAAACATCGCAGGCCGGAGGTCAGCGATGACGAGAGAAAAAAGCCAGCGATCATCACAGACTACAATCGATGCAAAGGAGGTGTCGACAACCTTGATAAGGTGGGTGTCATTACGCATCAGTTACGCACACCTTTATTCATTTTTCTTCATATATTCTTGTGTAAAATATACAGAGGTTTTATGTTGTTTTTTTTTTTTGTTATGTTTATTTTTTGTTAGGTTGTCGGCACCTACTCCTGCAGGAGACGGACCAATCGATGGCCAATGGCCCTTTTTCATCACATCATAGACGTCTCCCTCTACAACGCCTTCATGCTGTGGACCTCCGTGGATCAGGCCTGGCATCAGCAGAAGCCACACAGGAGGAGGATGTTCATTGAAGAGGTGGGAGAAGGCCTGATCACGCCCCATTTGTCACAAAGACAGCGTCTTCCCCGCTCATCAGCCGCTGCTGAGTTAGTAAGAGATGCGCAGGATGGTGCTGCTGCAGGCCCCTCTGGAGTGACAAATCCCAAGGGCAGGAAGCTCTGTGAGCTCTGTGTTGGGAAAAGGAGGCGAGTGGGAAACACATGCAGCAAATGTGGAAAATTCAGCTGCCGAGCCCACAGCAAATTTGTCTGCAGCCACTGCTCTACCTGAGCAAGACATTTACCCCCCAGCCACACACACGCCCCCCACCCTCTCACTGCTTTCTCACTTTCTCACACTCTCTTTCTCTCTCATACATTTCCCCATTCCCAACAACAATATACATAATTACATTTACCATATACATGTTCTTGTTCATTGTTGAAAAATAAATGTTTATTTGGTTCAAACTGATCTTGTATTTTTATTTACATAATGCTTTTTATTTGATTTTAGATGGCAACAAGGTAATATGCATTTATTGGGGCAAGAGTGAAAAACGTTCTCCTGCAAAAAAAACTAACGGCCGATCAAAATGAAGGTCAGTAGTAATTTTTAGACCATCCAAAGGCCTAATTAAAAGTACAATAAAATATAACTTTCAAATGTATTTTATGGAAAATATTTAATTTTTTCATTTTTTTTGCCAAAAAAGGCAGTGTGCTCATGTGACAAAACCGGGATATAAAAGGTTAAAATCGCGAAATATAATTAAAACTTTATATGAATATTTCAAGGAGAAGTAGGTCTAAAATATTGGCTAATTTAAAGTGGAAAAATATTCATGTATAATCTTTTTATAGCACTTTTTATGGCGTGGTCGATTTTTGGCTCTAGGTCTTCATAAGGGGTACTTTTTTTTTTTTTTTTAGGACTTACCAAGGGTTAACCACCAAAACACTCGTCTGCAGTGGAATTTCTTTGAGCTAATCGATTCATTTCATCTTCTAATTAATGTGGAAAATGGTGGCAAAGGTGGATGAAATGAGTGATTCCTAGAGTTACATTTTATTGCCTTTTTTCTTTCCTTTTCTTAAAGTTATGAAGGCATCTTGGATGCCATTTCAGTGAGTGGGGGTTAATGCCCCACACTCTTTTCTGTCACTGCTTTGAATGCACAGACTGGTCTTAATGTTGATCTTTGTAATCTTCAGTGTTACGACCCGGCTCAAAAGCCGCAACATAAAAACAGAGATGAATAGCAGAGTGTGGGTGAGAAGAGGTTTCATCCTAAAATGGAAAACCAGGTCGGCTCAAATGTTCTGTGAGTCATAGGAGTCTACTAACATTTCCATGATAGAACAAGGCTGCAACCTTTGTACACTATATAAGGCAAAGAACTAATTAGCCTCATTTTGTTTTCATTCTGAGGCTTGTTTTTTTAGCACATACAAACAACTCTTCTTATGAGAATATTAGGACGCGTCTTGTATATATGATCGGCTCGCACATGGCCCGAAGATTGGTTTACCTTCTGCCATGTTGAGGCCAAAAACCCTGAGGACAGAAAAAAACAAATGGTAGGTTGTCTCTGTGTGAGAGACGTTGGCATTATACCCGATATTTTTTTAAAAATGCAATGTGTGGATTTCTTTTACAGACAACATCTGCCATGTTGTGGACCGCTCAGAGTCTCCCCCTCCAGCACTGCTAATCCAGATGTTGGATCTGTGTTTCCACAAGCCCCGCGAATTCTAGAGACTTATTCATCATGAAGAAAACAAGACAGTCGATCGATCGATTATTTGCGCAAGGGAGGCCACCATGAAAATGACCTCTAGATCCTCCTCCTCCTGCTGCCTTTATTGAGAGACCGTTCACACAAAACACGTCAGAACAAAGCCACGCCCAGACAAGGCTGTGTGTGTGTGTGTGTGTGTGTGTGTGTGTGTGTGTGTGTGTGTGTGTGTGTGTCAGACCTCCTGCTGACCAAAGGGTCATAAACGCAGGAAGGTTACATCAAAAGAAGCACAAGGATGTGTCTGTGATAAAAGACTACAGCCCCCCACCTTGATCCTCGAGAATCTGGGGGGAAGGACAGTGGAATTTCTTTCATCAGAGTTAAAACAATGTACAAATGGTAAACATAAAAATGACAAACATTTAACAATTCACTCTAACACCAGACCCCACCGACTCCGCCCCCCTCTCCAGGATGCTCACAGGACTCTGCAGGATCACACCCGTCTGAGGAAACGGAACTCAACATTAAACTCACAACCTTCCACCTGCTGTCGATGGCACTGAATGAGTATGTGCAGGAGATATGTTATGGATGCCAATCCGGTCACCCCAGCCAGTTACACCACAGTTGCCTGTTTGAGCTGCCTGTGTTTTTCTTCGAGACCTGCTATGATGAGGTGATGGAAAAGCTCCGGACGCCCCGATTCATCCCGGCCATCCGTCTGTTTGTTTGCTCATACAGTGTCAGTGAGGCTGAAGCACAAATCATCAGCACTGCAGAGCGTCTTCTGTGTGAACTGAGATCAGTGCCGCACATTGTTTGCACCACTGATGAGAATGTCGGATACCTGCTAAATACCAATCATCACACCCGCGGAGTTAAATCAGCGCTGCTCCACATGATTGGAAACTACTGGTCTGGGAGACACAAGATTTAATGTACATCTGTTATAAAAACCTTACTGTGCACTACACAGAAAATGAAATAAAAACGTATGCTAACACTTTTTTCTGGTCATTTGTGTTTGTGTTTGGTCAAAGTGATTATGGAAAACACGCTGAGAAAAATATATCCCAACCCTGCACACCCAGGGGGTTTAGGAAGTGTAAAGAAGCTCCGTATCGCTGTCAGTGAGGCAACAGGCTTAAAGCCGTCATTACCTGACGTGGAGCGTTTTTAAAAGGAGATGACACATATACTCTTCATAAACCTGCAAGGATAGAGGACACAGAAATGCAAGGATACAGAAATGCAAGGATACAGAAATAGAGTTTTGGTTAACGGGATTGACAAACAGTTTCAAGCTGATTTGGTTGACATGCGTGAATATTCTGCGGATAATGATAATGTTAGGTACTTATTGACATGCATAGATGTGTTTTCTAAGTATGCATGGGTTAGGTGCCTTGAAACCAAGACAGGACAGGCTGTTGCTGAGGCTTTTGGTGATATTCTGAGAGAGGGCCGTGTGCCTGAACAACTCCAAACAGATTTAGGGAAGGAATTTTATAATAAACATTTAAAAAACTAACGGAGCAGCATAACATCACACATTTTTCAACCTTTAGTGAAATGAAATCATGTGTGGTAGAGCGTTTTAACCGCACCTTAAAGGGGAAAATGTGGAAATACTTAACATCAGTTAACTGGCCAAGATATGTTAATGTGATCCAAGATCTTGTACAGTCCTATAACCTGTCTTATCACAGCTCTATCAAAATGACCCCACCGAGGTGTGCAAAGATAATGAGAAAGCAGTCTTTAACACCCTGTACAAAATGAAACCCCAAAAACCGGTGACTTTTAAATTTAATGTGGGCGATACAGAGAGAATATCTAAACTACGAGGCATATTCTGAAAGGGTTACCATCAGACCTACACAGACGAGTACTTTACCATAAAGGAGCGTTTAGGAAGAGACCCTCCCGTATACAAACTAGAGGATCTCACAGGAGCTGCAGTGAAAGGTGTAATTTATGAATACACAGCAGGTGACTATTGACAAAAACAAAAGGTTTCAAATAGAGAAAATACTTGGCAGAAAAAAGAGGACCGAAAAAAGTTAGCGCTGGTCAAATGGCTCGGTTGGCCTTCTCATTTGAAAATCATGGATCCCTGAAAAAGACATCGTTGAAGTGTGATTAACAGAGACGCCGCAGCTCTGCATACTTTCATTCTGCACTAGACAAAGACTGATAAAGGAAGGAAGGAATGGATAAAACGAACAACAACAACGCAGGCTTTTATGTGAGCCTCTTCTCGAATGCTTCAGCACATGTTTATCCAGGCAATAAGAAATCTAATTTTAGAACAAAGCTAGCAAAACCTGTTGTTTTAAATGAACCGTATGAGGTCGGTGTTATAGAATTTCAATACCCAAGACTATGGTTGTCTTTTCCACAATCAGATTCGCGAGTGGAAATTTATGATCCAGTCACAAATGGAGCATTGTCCATAACCGTGATTGAGCTGTCTGTGGGGCATTATGCATCTGTGGCGCAGATAATAAAACATTAGAACATAACACCGACATTAAAACACAATACAGTGAAGTTAGTAACTATGTTAGTGTTATGGGCCCTATAGGGGCACAGTTCTCACATTTAGAGGGAGACTGGCAGGAATCTTAGGATTCAAATCAGAAGACCCGTTTGTACTTCATTATAAAAACACATACGCACCACATCCTGCAGACGTATACGGCGGAAAATAGAACATTTTTATTTATGCAGATATCGTTGATTACCAGCTTGTGGGTGACGCCCATGCGCGGCTATTAAGAGCAATAAATATAACAGACGATGACCGTCGGGGAGCCATTCTTCAGTTTGACAGCCCACACTGCACACAGGTCTCGAAATCCTTAATCCATGACATAGAAATTGATTTGAAAGACGACCAAAATCAACACATACCCTTTTTATACGGGAAGGTGTTTGTCAAGTTCAACTTCCGACCCATAAGACACCATTTTTAAAAAATAAGGATGTCTGTCTACAACACAGATGAAGCAAAATATGTAAGATATTATTTAAATCAGGCTGGTGGAGAATTGAATGGTTATATTGGGACCAGCACGCAATGTGGCGCAGGTCTGGGAGGTTTGTTCAGCAGCCTGTTTAGAATTGCTGTACCGTTGTTTAAAAAAGGAGTCAGCATAGTCAAACCCCACCTAAAAACAGCAGCATCAGGCATAGTGTCTGATGTGATATCCAACATAACCAAGCCAACATCTACTGAGCAGGATGGCAACAGCTTGTATGTGTATACACCCAAACCTTCTAAGACCCCTCCCACTGCACGCATGTGTGATACGCCGCCGCCTAAAAAGCGTAAAACGACAAAACCTGCCAGGAAAGCCACCAAACGGAGACAACCACGCGGAGTGAAAAGACCCAGA